>NC_133770.1:73854801-73951814 GCF_003597395.2 Chelonoidis abingdonii
CACAGGGAATGAACAGAACAGGTAATCATCAAGTGATACATCCTCTGTTGCCCATTCCCAGTTTCTGGCAAACAGAGGCTAGAGACACCATCCCGGCCCATCCTGGCTAATAGTCATTGATGGACCTATCCTCCATGAATTTATATAGTTCTTTTTTGAACCCTGTTATTGTCTTGGCCTTCACAACATCCACAGGTTGACTGTGCTTCATGTGAAAAAAAATACTTTCTTTAATCGTTTTAAACCTGCTGCTTATTAATTTCATTTGGTGACCCCTAGTTGTTGTGTTATGCGAAGTAGTAAACAACACTTCCTTATCTACTTTCTCTACACCAGTCACGATTTTATAGACCTCAATCATATATCCCCTTAGCAGTCTCTTTTCCAAGCTGAAAAGTCCAAGTGTTATTATTCTCTCCTCATATGGAAGCCATTCCATACCCCTAATTATTTTTGTTTCCCTTTTCTGAACCTTTTCCAATTCGAGTAAATCTTTTTTGAGATGAGGCAACCACATCTGCACATGGTATGCAAGATGTGGGCGTACCATGGATTAACATAGAGGTAACATGATATTTTCTGTCTTATTATCTATCCCTTTCTTAATTATTCCCAGCATTCTGTTTGCTTTTTTGACTGCCGCTGCACATTGAGTGGATATTTCCAGATAACTATCCACAATGACTCCAAAATCTCTTTCTTTAGTGGTAAAAGCTATTTTACACCCCTATCATTTTATATGTATATTTGGGATTATGCTTTCCAATGTGCATTACGGTGCATTTATCAACATTAAATTTCATCTTTGTTACCCAGTCACCCAGTTTTGAGAGATCCTTTTGTAGCTCTTCGCAGTCTGCCTGGGTTATAGAAAATTATATGTTCTAGAAAATAAACTAAACTACACAAGATCAGACCCTAGTGTAGCAAATAATTTCAGAAGCTAGTGAATAACATAATGGGACAACTTCATCAGTTCCATTGATTTGGGTCATGATGTGTGGTGCAAGCGGAATCAAGAAGCTTATACGGCAACCCTTTAAGGGCCCGGAAGAACATACTATCTCTTAACTTTTATTAATCCTGGAAAGTCCAATGACCTATAACTATAAATTATATCTGAAGGGCAAGGTAAACTATAACTGTGCTTCTGAGGATATTTCTGTCTCATATTCAGCTTGCTCTCTGTGTGATTTTAGCATTGTCCCTTTTCCTTCTCTTTTGCTTTGACTTCTTCTCTGTGAATCTGAACTGGCCTTCTATATTTTCCTTCTCTTTGCTTTTATGTGTCTCCTTTTTATTCATCTTTTCCTAGAATGTAGGCATGGCCCTTCATAAAAAACAAACAAGAAAAAGAAGGTCCTTTAAGTTCCTACCAGCACACTTTTGATTAGACCAGTCGGAGGAAAAAAACAACCCAAAATCATTTTCAACAGTAATTTAGCAGGGCTGGAATGCACTATAGCATATGTAAAAGTTACTGGCGACCCCCCTTAACAGCTAGCAGGCAGCCATTAGGGGGAAGCAGAAGTGTTAACGTACACAGTAACCTGAACTTTTAAACTATCTTTTCTCCTCTGCCTTGAGGCAGAGGAATCTGGCTCTAAACCAGTTTTCACTGACCAGATAGCAGAAGTACGGGGTCTGGCAACCACCAATCAAGTATTTTTGTCTGAATGTGTATAAAAAATTTGTAAAACTTGTATAAAACAAAATCTTTGTACCAAGATGCAAGGCTCTCCTTTTTTCTGCAAAATAAAGCATCTTTTCCTTATCCCTGCCAGGCTGTTATTGGCTCTCAGCTAGGCAAACCCAACATTTCGGTAACAGTTTCTGGCGACCCCAGACGGGACTCTCCTAGCTCGGACATTGGACTCCGGACGGCTGCGGTGAACTAGGAGCGGTGCCATCGGGGTGTTTAACCCCTCTTCCTCACTTCACCACGGCCCCTGGGGTTCGTGCTCCAATAAGGTAAGCCCAAATAAAATAAAAAAAATGCTATCTGCTTCTGGTTCTGTTCTGTTCTGTTCAACCAGTTACTGATTTTTTTGCTTTATACATTTGGGCGTTAGGGTGTGGGCAAAACTAAGCCTCTCGTTCCTAATTTCTTAGGGTAAAAGCCATAGCATGCAATAAAGCTTTAAAGTCAAATTAAAATCCCTCTGTCCCGTCCCCTATAGCGGTCAATGTAATAATAATAAAAAAATCCTAAATTAAACCATAAGTCCCTCTGCTTTCTGTTTAATTCTCTGTTTAAGTGTCAAAAAACCAGTGGGTGGGTCTCAAAAAAAAACCAGATCTTTAAATTATATGCTAAATAAATGGCCTTTACTCGGTGTTCAAAAAAAAAATATAAAACCCGTTTATTCTTCTCTTCTAAACTCTGGAGCTGCCCTATCCATTGTTACTGTCAAGCCAAAAAAGGGTAAACTTCTGTTTTTTGTCTTTCAAATAATCAAAAAAAACTAATGCCAGCTAAACGGCATTCAACGTACCATGCATTTACTGGCATAATAAAAATTATATTTTGTGTTCTATGTTCTGTTTTATAACATTTGTCTCGTGGCCAAAATTATTGTGTTTAATATTTTTATAAAATAGTCTAATTTAAAATCAAACAAAAAAATTACATTAAAATGCAAATACTTATTTTATTCAACTTAAAATACAAAATGTTTAAATAAATCAAAAAAATGTAATATACTAAAGTCTAATACATTTCCTTAAGTAAAAAAAAAAAAAACTTCATTGGCCAAACCTTTTAATTAAAAATTATTATTAAAATTTGCATACCAACATCTTTAAAAGCAAAAACATAAAAAGTTAACCCACTCCCCATATTATACATAAAATCCTTCTGGCTACGTCAAATTTCTAGCCAAAGGGCTTAAAATAGTAAAAAGCTATAAAACACCAAAAATTGTATTAAGTAAACTCCTCAAAGTGGCTGTGCATGTCCTGGCTTGTTGCTCCAAAGCTCCGTAATAAAGTTATTTTACTAAAAATATATATATAGCATACACTAAATAATAAAACTAATGTACTGTATAATAGCAATGTTTATATGTTCATTATTAAAAAAATAAAAATATAAATAAAAAATAAAAGTTTCCTTTATAAATTAAAAAAAGCCAAAATAAATAAACAAATAAATTAACTAAAAAAAATAGCAAGCTCAAGCTAAAAATAAAACACTGGCCCCATTCAAGGACACTGCTCACAGCTAAAACTTAACTAACAACCAAAAAAAGGAGGGGGCTTAAATGTGCTCAAGCAGCTATAAAATCTGCAAAACACTGCCCAGCACTAATAAAATATATTAAGTTTCTTTTCTCACAGGTAAAAAAGCGCTACCCAAAAACCCTAGCAGCCTTGCCACTTCTTAAAACCAAAACACTAAATCTATGTAAAAATCCACCAACAAAAAACTGCTTTAGCTCCATGCTAAAAAAGCCCTTATTAAATCCTGCTAACGACCAATACCATGGTAAAGTGCCAAAAACTAACTGCTTAAACCCAAAATTCTCACTGCACTACATTTCGGTAACATGTATAAACAGACCTAAATACAGATTGCAATAAAATCAATTTTAATTTCCAATTAGAGAGAAAAAAGTACCAGAAATGAGTGTCCTTTTACTCACAACTATTGATTTGCCTGGGGCAGTACAGTCAGTTATTCCTCCCCCTTCAAAAACAAAACAAAACAAAAAATAGAAATAGAAAATATCACTGACATGGAAGCTTGAAGTGTAGGTTTCATTATTACACACTAATACAAATAGGCAGTAGGCATCCTGCAAGGAAGTATTTAAATAGGTCAATATTGAGAGAAATTTCAAAATACTAATCAGAACAGGTTCAGCAATGTTGGAAAGCACCTACATACTGAGGAAGGTAAAATAGACTCACTCTGTCGCTGGTGAAACTTCAACTGACTTCCCTTAGGGATGAATGTGGCCCAATGGCATTTCTTTCTTTATTTTACAAGCACTAGCGTGACTCAGGAATGTCACCACTGCTATTTTTAGCCTCGCAGCCTGAGCCCTATGAGCCTGAGTCAATTGACGTGGATTCTAAGACTCGGCACCACAGGTTTTAATTTGAAGTGCAGACATACTTGGAGGTACTAAATGATATTACATACCTTTTAAGCTAACTAGCATCCTATTAGAAGGAGAAAAAAAATCACTTCAGAGTAAACTAACAATTTTTCTTAGGCAAAGGATACAGTGAACAAGCTACATTATGACTGGAATCAAGGTTATCAGCAAATGTGGTTCAAGGGCTTAATGTCATATGTGGTTAGGTTAACATAGGTTATGTCTACACTGCAATGTAAGCTTGGATTCACGTTCAGGTTCAAGCCCAATCTCCCTCCTGCCTACACACATATCTGTCTGACTCAGGTCAGTAAGCCCTCAGGACCCAGACCCTAGGATCTAGCAAAGGTAGGTCTGACCCAAGTCCCACTGAGCTCAGGCCCGGGTCCCCAGACTCATGTCCTGAGAGTCCACCAATGCTATCCCACAATCCCATGGGCCAGTGTTGCTTGACCTTTCTATTCCAAGATTAGCCAGTTGATGCTCAGGAAATGGACACGACCACCTTGGTTCAAGAACAGCTGCTCAGCATTTAACCCTTTCATTTTATTCTGACTGCTGAACTGCAAACACAGTGAATCATCTCCTGCATTAACATGGACCACTTCAAGAAGGCATCTTTTGCCAAGCGAACTGCTACGCAGTCATGGGAGCACATTCAGATTCTGGTAAATCTCTGAAGCAAGGTAAGCAAGATGTTTGACTTTGGTAAGAGCACTAGAAATGACGATGAGTACCAAGAAATAGCGGACAAGCTGGCAGAATCTGAGATTAACCTGACCGCTGACCAGGGAGTGGATTTAAGCAGCTCAAGAATGACTACCAGAAAGCAAGGGATAAGAACCACACCCCGGGAACTCCCCGTCATCCTGCCCCTTTTAAGATCAATTTGACTGGGTGCTGGGTACTGTGATAAGCACTGAGTTCCTAGCAGTTCATGACAGCAAATTAGCTGGGATAGCAACCTGCTGACTCCCAAATCTAACACAGCACTGGAGGGGAGCAAGCCACCAGATCAGGCTAACAAAGTGACTCATACTTAAACCGGTTCCCATGATGCTTTGCCATCAGAGCAGGTGCAGCACGTCCTGGATCCACAGTCAGAGGAGCCATTTGATGACACCCAGCGGAGCAGCCCACCGTGGAAACGGCAGCAGCAACAGAAAAGGCAAAAGTAGCCCCACAGCCTGGTAAATATTTGGCTCCACGTCTGTTATTAATATATGAATGAAAGGGATTTCCAGGTTATGACTCAAAGCAATGATTATTGCAAGCCATAGGTAGCAGCTTGTACTGGTTAACGTTGGAATGCATGCCAGCACTTTGGATTCTCCTCACCCTCAATTCCACATGGAATTCAAAATCAATACCAGAATGCGAAAACAACATTTAAAGTAGCATTTTAACATTATTTTTTTACTAGATAGTTGTACATTCTTACAAAGACGTGCTGGGTGTCTTAAAAGTAAGAACCTTATATTGCCTTCCCTTTTAGCATGCTGCATTGTACAATTCGGCAATATCACGTGACCAGCTGCCTGTAAACTGTACAAGGAGACAGGGCAAATGTAGTGAAATCACTGTCCAAAGTATGGCTGGGGGGGGGGGGTTATACACAGTCCAAAATTATGCCGAAGTGGGCATGCTGGCTGGTGTACTCTTTGAGAGTATGTATTGCCATGTGTGTTTGCATGTAATCCAGTAGATGCAGTCAGAGCAGGCCATATCGTAAACTGCAGATGCACTGCAGAAAGTTTTCAGCAGGTTACAGGGAAGCAGTAATCTGCTAGCACAAAATCCTGTTAATTCTCCATAAACTTTCACCCAATCCTGGCTGCTAATCACTGCAATTTTCCTATAATAGGACTCCAGATAGGTAGTTACATTTTGAGGCAAGGTATATTTTTCGGGCCCTCCCCTGTAAGTCACTAGGCCCCACTGCACTTGCAACACATCGCTCAGTCACCATAAGCCTGAAAATCCTTTTGCATACACTGCTGGGTTGCCCATGGTAGTTTGGACTACAATGTACCTTTGCCATTCAGGAACTTCCGCATTCTTATGTTCTCCAGAATATGGAATGCCTGAAGCAGTAAGAAACCACTGATAGTAAACCATGGCAACTGTTTCCCTTCCCCACTCCAAGGCTAAAATGGTCTGCAATATTTAAATGTATCATTTTATAAATTTTCCCCTTACCTTTATGAGTGCAGGCTATCCACTCTGCTTAACTCCGAGGAAGAAAGATAGAGTGCAGCAGAAAGACTTGTCTGCGAGGCTGCTTGAACTAATACTGCAAGACCTCAGGCTCTTGCTCCGCCTGCCACACATCCTGAGTCCCCTTCATGGTACCATGTCAGAAGATCAGAAACACATTGGACAATATTGTGGTGGATGGCCATGCAAACAGAAACTGAACACTAGTGAACGGCAAATGTCCCCCTGCAGTCTTCCAACCCACCCCACCTACACACCCCGGAGCAGTGCCAAGCACCTGAAAATGTAGAAAGCCAAGGAGAAAGGATAGGGAGGGTCAGGGACACATGGCAGAAGGAGATTTATTTATTTGTTTGCATAGGTTTCACCGTTCAATGTTTATGTTATACACTTTATTTTATTGCTGGGTTTGTGTTTTAATGAGACCTGGCCCGCTTTCAATCTTTAATTTTTTAATTTATTTATTTATTGGTAATTCAGCCATGGTAACAATAAAGGCATTTATTCTTAGGAAACTTTATTACTCTCACTGCCTCACATCATATTATGTGTATTTCAAAGAATAAAAAGATTAAGGCAAAAGTGAGAAGTGTATCTAAACACAATTCTCAAATACCTTTTCAGATCAATCCATAATGAAAATCCACAGTTCCTATCACAAAGCCACCATTCCACCCACCCCATCCCTCTGCCACACACACGCTGTATAAGCAGTCAACTCATCCATAATTAAAAAAGGTATCACAATCCCCATTCTCTAGTGTACCTCAATAGTATTTCATTTACCTTTAACACTGTTGTAGAAGCACCTTCATAAACATAGTATATCCATCTTCTGCTAGTTCATAATGTGGGACACAAACCATTCCTGATTTCTGTTCCCCACATTCATTCTGTTCCAACTGTGACAGGTGCACTTTTGGTTGAGTGTGCTGGTTCAGCAACTCATTATTGTCACAGGTCCGCTCAGGTGCAATGACTCATCTTTGGCTTCACAAAGATTGCGAAGAGACCAGCAAGCCACAATAATGTGAACAGCATTGATGACATTGGAATCAATGATTCTGTAAACCGTGCCAGCAGATTTCAATCTGGCAAACTTACGTCAACCATCATTCTACACCAGGGGCGGGCAAACCCCACCCCATCCAACCTCTGAGACCCCTGCCCTATCCACACACCCTGGTCCCTGTCCCCTGACTGCCCCTAGACTCCCACCACCCATCCAATCCCTCCTCTCATTCCTGACACTCCCCCGAGACTCCTACCCGTCCAACCACCCCTTCTCCCTGTCCGCTGACTTCCCTGGAACCCCTGCCACCCATCCAACCCCCCTCCTTCCTGACTGCCCCAAAGACCCCTGCCTCCATTCAACCCCCTGTTTTCCCCAACCACCATCCACACCCCCACCCCCTGACCACCACCCCAAACTCCCCTGCCCTCTATCCAACCCCCCTGTTCCCTGCCCCCTTACCGGGCTGCCTGGAGCACCGGTGGCTGGCAGCGCTGCAGCTGCGCCACCTGGCTGGAGCTGAGCCACGCTGCTTCCGCCGCCACCACCACACAGCACAGAGCACGAGGTAAGACCAGGCTCTGCAGCTGCGCTGCCCCATCACCCAGAGCATTGCACTGGTGCCGGCAGTGGAGCAAGTTGAGGCTGCCAGGGAGAGGGAACAGCAGGGGAGGAGCCGGGGGCTAGCCTCCCGGGCCAGGAGCTTGAGTTTGACAAAATATGGTACTTTTAAAAGTTGGTCTATGTGATGGTGATGTTAGTTTGATGTAGTTATAGGAGGTGATATACTGATGCAGGGGTGTGCTAGTTTGGTCCAACAATTTAGGAAGATATGAAGATTGATCATGGTGTTTGATGCTTTCAATTCTTAAAGCATAACACAGTCAAAATATTTACAATGAAACTGCAGAAACTATCACGTATTATTTAACATCTATATTGCCAAAAAGGTCTCTTAAGGATGCTGGCAGCACAGATGGAAATGCAAAGAGAGTTACATTCTGGCTCCTGCTCTACTCCTGACTCAGTGCAGCTGTCTCTTACTTAGGCAGGATTGTAGGGTTACAATCTACCCTTTGTGCTTTCTTATTTGGGCTGTAGCCTATAGAGATAGCTTAAAGATATTTTATGTAGCAATAACGCAAGAAATCTACAGGCCTAGCCTATAAAATATTTAGCTTAAGTAGTTAACTTAAGGTGTTGAGGTCCATGACCCTAGCATAAACAGTGTTATTGGGGAACTGGGAATATTACGCTGAGGAGATTTTTTTGTATAAAATAATACTAGATTACTGCAGAAATATGACCTGATGCCAGTTTTTGGATATTTTAGGATAGGAACATCTGCAAATTACAACCAGAAACTTTCCTGGGCAATGAATTAATGTATATGATAATAAGCTGAGATCACTAATATACTAACCTATCAGATAAGGATACCCCCAACATTATTAGGGTGAGGAAGTTCGTTATGGACCAATGAGGTCATTCTAACTGCAAATGAGAACAGGACGTCACAAGTGCAGAGACAGTTGTATTCCTTTGAAGACAAGCAGTTCAATTTTCTATTCTCTAAGATTAATGGTCATCCCCTTTCACTTTCACAGGCTGAGAAACTGTAAAAAGGAACAAAGCAGAAAGGAACAGCCTGTCAAATTGTAGAGCACTGGAAAGGTCACAGTAATACAGTTGCTGGCTGATGTCTTTTGCTGGGTGTATGATGGATTCAAAACTTCACTCTTGTGACAAAAATGATAATGAGAACATAAAATGGCAAAAAACGAATCCAGCACTCTGACAGGGATTGTAATGAGAATCAGAATAGTGCAAATTTCATCTAATCCCATCACAATGTTGGAACTTCAGTCACAAAGAATTTAGTTACATCTAGTGTTTTACACTTAATCTCACCTACACTTAAGTTTACATGGGAAAGGTAAAGTTTTGGTACTTTGAAGTTGTGAGAGATTTGCAGGTCCTGCATTATTTTGCAGTCTAGGACCCATGACATAAAATGTTCAGCTCTAACCTCCAATTGTGTACATGCAACTACTTGCACCCAAATTTGCAAATGCAAAATAAGAGCACACTTACTTCTTCATGTGTAGTCAGTGACACATGAAAAGTTGGAGGGCATCTTAAGACTGTGGGAAAAGCTTTAATCCCAATTTCCCTCACATTGTGGAGGCCTTGATCATTGGTTCACCTCCTGTTCTCTCCCTGTGACACATAATGGTCTAGTCTCCTGTGGGTTTTAATACTTGGCTCTCATTTTGATTGTTGGATTTAGTGTGGAGGTGCCAGCCAGGCAGTGTTGGTGGCCTATGATATACGGAGGTCAGACTAGATCATTTAGTGGTAACCCTCTGGCCTGGAAATCTATCACTCTATGACAAATCTCACCTTTCTTAATTTCTTCCATGAGAAGCTGAAGTCCAATTACCAAATTTTACTAGCTTTAAACATTTGTTTTAAGTTCCAAAGTCATCCGAGCAGGTAAAGAGCACAAAGATGCATTTTCAAACAACAGTAGAGTCACGCAGCAAACATTGGATTTCTCTCTTTTCATAGTGGAAATTCATTCCCCTGCAGACCTGTGTGGACTGGCATGCCACACTATTCCCATGTAAATTAGTTATTTATATGTTTTGGAGAAAGCTCTGTGTTCTCTAACAACCATGCAAGACTTGCCCCTTGAATATCCAGTTACCGTTAACTTAAAGGTCTAGAGGAAGGAATACACAGCAGTTTTCTTTCAGGCATATGCATAACCCTAAGCTGTTTATTTTACAGGCTTGCCATTTCACTTCAAGAAAAAGATTTACTAAATCACAATTGCTTCCAGCAATTATTTAGACTGGATTTATATTACGGCTACTTGAGATCTTGTACACAGCAGTACCTTTTTATTTAACAAGTTTCACTGACAATTTCAGTTCACTTCTAAGTACAGACTCCAAAGAACGTCTCTAGAGCTACATCTTGACTTCCTCCTTTTCTCATCAACTGTCATAAAGAAGATCTCAAAATTTTAAAACATATTAAAATAAGTCTCAACACAATCCTAGTGCTTTTAAAAAAAAATCACACCAAGATTTTCATAGGAGTAACATAGAAAATAAATTATTCTGTGTGCAAAAATATGTAAAATCAAGCATTATTGAAGTCTGCCAACGCTCCTAATCTGCCGAAAGTCCTGATTATCATGAGGAGATCCCATCCCATATACAACTCCCAATCTGGACAGTTAGTGCTTCAGAAATATAAAAATATCAAGATCAAAAGTAGTTTCTTTTCCCACTTCCCAGTTATTCAGCTGGTACTGAAAACATACATGAAACTACAAATCAACATTATGGAAAAATAATTCACCAATAAGTGCACAGTGATATTGTTACATTATATAATACCAAACCAACCTTCCCAGACTCAGATATTTGTAAGTCTGTAATATGCAGGGTGTGTTGCATATCGTTTGCTATTGCAAAACTATGTGTAAATATGTATAATCTATAGGAGATAGATGAAAAAACACCTAATGTGTTTAGTTGTAACTGTATCTCAAACTGTAACTTCTGAAGGCACTCTTAAAATGTGTCCATAGGTGGCTGTATAAATATTATGACAAGGCCTGGTATGCTGACTACAAAGATAGCACATAAAAAAAAAAGAACTGGCACCACACAGCAAAAATCATGATACAGAAAAGAAAATAATTATAAAATCTTCTAAAAGGGTATAAAGTTAGATGAGTCTAGGATTAGTCTAATGTATATAATGAAAACAATAGTAGATTTATTGTATTTCTTATTGTCTCATCACTTTCTTTAATCTTACCTTTATACAGACTCTCGATACAGCTCTCTTCTCTCTCCCAAACTCAATATACCTCTCCATCTCCTCTTCATAACGTAGCATTCCTTGAACTAATAAATTTACCATAGCAATTTAAAAAACAAACGTTCTTCCATTTGTGTTTACCCACGTGTTAATGACCATGCATAAAATCTTTTCTCTACTCCCTTTGTGATAAAAGCCACTTCTATGGCTCCCATCAACTGAAGCAATTAATTGTATTGTAGTTTATAAGCAAATGGCTTCCCTGTATTGGACTGAATCAGAATATCTTAACTAGGTGTCAACTTCTAAGCATTAACAGCGTAGTGGTCTGGGCTGTGTTTCTTGAGAAAAAGAACCTTAGCTCTGTCCCCGCTGCAACAAGGGAGGTTAAAATCTTTGTGTATACACCTCATTGTGCAGGTGCGGTCAAAAATCAAACAAGATGGTAGGATACATAAGAACTAAGATGGAAAATAGCATTATATTTTCTGTGCTATTTATATAAATGGATGGTATGCCCTGACTTGGAATATTGTATTCAGGTCTCGTCACCCTCAAAAGGATCTGTCAGAAAAAAGGGGGATTCAAAGAGGATGAAAATGACTGAGATTATGAAGCAAGATTAAAAAAGGACAGAATTGTTTCAAGAGAAGGAAATTAACAAGATGCAGTGTTGCTAACTGATAATTTTATCACGAGTCTCACAATAACTGGTGCTTTCTTAAAACCCTGACCCCTGGCATCTTGTAAAACTATGAGAATCTCAGCTTTTATTTGAAAAAAAATAAGTTTCTGTCCCTCATGGTTGCTAAAAAGAGCTTGAGAACATGACCCCCAGCTGTCAATCAACAGAAGGTAAATCAAAAGACCCATATTTATTGTTTTTAAACATCTCATAACTTCAGGGGCCCTGAGTCATGATTTCTGAACACTGAGGTTGCAGTACTGAACAGGAGAAATATTAGAGAAGTATTCAAAATAATGACTAGTATGCAGAAGGTTGATCAGGCGCTCTGTAATTCTTTATTGCAACACAGGAACATCAAACTCAAAAGCAGCACATTTAAACGTGGCAAACAGACATACATCTTTTCCCACAACATATAATTAACCTGCAGAGCCCACTACTACAGGATATGAGTAGAATTAAAATAAGTATAGAAAATTAATTATTTTAAATTTTTAATTATGTATAATTAAAAAAAATACTTATTTAATATTTTTTAAAAGCACTGAGCCCAAGGGCTTTTTTAAAAGAAGGGTTTTTTAAAGATTAGACATACATATATATATGGATATTAAGCCATTCCACAGTTACCATAGACAGGATAAAAAGGTATCCTGTGTATGTACAATTGACTGGCTTTCCTTGAGGCTGCCCTAGTGACAGTGTGCTGCAACAGATGTTTATCACTTGGATTCCTCCTTTGAGAGGATGGCTCCCATTGGTCAATCCAGGTATTTGCCATAAGCGCTTGGGTTGGCTGATGGGCATCACTAATTAAAAGCAGTGCTGGCTGGAAACAGGCCTATTCCTGCTCCATCCACACCCTCGTGATTTCTTTTAGGCAGTAAATATAATATGTTATCTGAATCAACCTGGGTCTTTTGTTTTCCCAAAAGAGAGTTTCGCAAGATCACAACTTTGGGCAGTCAGTCCTGACAGCATGGGTACAGGATACTGTATAACAAATTATAGAAAGAGAGGCAATAGTCTTCAAGGCATGGTAACACAATGGGTCAACACACACACCAGAGGCAGCCAATTAGAGAGGGAGTGCGAGGAACAGCCAATCAGGGTTGGGCTGGCCCATATAAGAAGGGCTGCAGAACAAAGCAGCTTCAGTCACTCCCTGAAGCTTGAAAAGGGAGAAGGACTGGCTGTTTTTCAGGCTGAAAGTGACAAACACTCTGGGCAGAGCAATGATTCTGGCAGAGACCTGGGGAGCTAAAGGCAGCTCCTGGTGGGCTGCAGGGGTCTGCAGGCTAAGGCTCTGAGGCAAGGGCAAAGAGGGTGCTGGGGCTGTGGGGAAGTGGCCCAGGGAAATCTACTGAGGAGGGTGCTGCAAGCAGTGGCCATCTGCAGGGTCCCTGGGCCAGGACCTGGAGAAGTGGGTGGGCCTGGGCCTGACCCCCCCCCCCCGCCCGCCACTGAGGAAGTGGCTGGACTAAAGAACTGTGACATTCCCCTGGAGGGGGGGAGCACAGAATGCAGCACAGCCGGAGGGCTGTGTCATGAAGAGGATGCTGCAGTCCTGGGCATGATGTGAGTCCCTGGAGCAGAAGTGACAGTGGTGAGACACCACCAGAAGAAGGCACACTGGCTAGCAGAGCTAATCCCCAGGACATCCAGCAGGGGGCATTGCAGGGGTGAGTCCCACCCCATCACAATCAGTCTCTTAAGACACTGCATGAACAACAAAAAAAGCAGCTGAAGACCAGATTCACACCCCCCCACCCCACCTTTATCCATCTACTTTATTCCCTTGTTGTTTCAAAAGTCTACTTAAAGTGTTTGTTTGGAGTAGGTGGTGGTATGTTTTAATTCCACTGCACAAATCCATTATTTAAGAGCAGCTGCCAATTTTGGTGATCTACTGCACCAGTAGTCCTGACTTTAGGGGATGGGAATCTATTTTCTATATCTTAGCCCCTGAAGTTCTAGTACTTATGCCTTGACCAATCACTAGGAAAAGGCAAATTTCAAACAGAATGTCAGAGGTTTAGCATGCTTCTACAAATTGTATCATGAGCATAAACAAAAATTCCTGTTTAGTCTATGCAATATTACATCTATTGCAAATACTCCAGCCTCATACTAGGCTTCTTGCAATCATGTATTCAACAAGAGCCTTAAAAAAAAAAGGGGGGGGGTTTGAGTGAGGTTCCTGATGTATCCCACATTT
This sequence comes from Chelonoidis abingdonii, assembly GCF_003597395.2. Taxonomy (NCBI): domain Eukaryota; kingdom Metazoa; phylum Chordata; order Testudines; family Testudinidae; genus Chelonoidis; species Chelonoidis abingdonii. Next base: position 73,868,880 of record NC_133770.1, read on the forward strand.
CTCTAGCATCCTCTGAACAGTGAGTGAAGTGCCATGCTCTCAAATTCCTCTAAACCTGCCGCTGAGGCAAGGGACTAGGGTAATGTTATCCAGAGAGTATGCACATATACAAAATAGCTTGTCCTGGCTGTATGTACCATCTTAATCAGAAACAAAACATTGTGTAACATGCATTATGGTTGCTCTTCATCAGATCATTAAAAAAAGAAACAAAGTTAAGGATTAAACTTCAGCTCCAAGTTTTGAATGTGATGTGACTGTGACAGATAGGCCTGTGTTCCTCATATCTTCAAAAATATGGGCCAGACATAGGAGCCCATAGAATAGTCACAGCTATTTGTAGCAATACGAGTTATGTGTATTTGTGTGTTCCTGGAATTACTGGGGAGACAGGGTTAATACAAAAACCTCAAGGCTGGCAATGCAGATAACCAGAATTTGAAGCATGACCACGTGGGGCAGAGGGAGGGGCTGGTTTTACCTGTTTTCAGGAGACTAGGAGACAAAGCAATTATTTTTTATATAAAAGCTGAATTTAAACAGCCCCAGGCCCTTCTTTCTGATCAAGCAAATGGACATAACCTCTAGGCCAAGGAGAATGGAGGAGCAACCCTTGCTGAAAGGTTGGAAAGACTTTAACCATAGGACTGATGGGCAATTCCTGGCATGTTTGGTATGTGTGTAGGACCTCTTGTTGTTTTCTCTGTATGTTTCTTATCCTGAATAAATGTGCTTTGCTGAGAAATAGTCATGTGGTGATTTTTAAATGCTGGTGTACTCTGTTCCTGGCCCCTGAAGAGAAAGAAAAGTGCAGGTGCTGGCCTTCAGGCAGACTGGCTTGCTGGGAAGATCACAGTGAAATACTGGGGACAGCAATTTAACACCCCGCCCTGGGGAGAGAAGACTGAAGGTCCCTACCCATAAGGGTATGTCTACACTGCACAGTTGTCGCCAAAACTTTTGTCTTTCGCAGGTACTTAAAAAAGAGACCCCCGAGAAAGACAAATGTTTTGCCGATGCAAGTGGCAGTGTCAACCCAGTTTTGTTGGCAGAAGCACTCTCCTGCCAACAAAGCTTATGCTTCTTGTGGGGCTGGAAGTATTTTGTCAGCAAAAGTGCTGACAAAATACTGCAAAAGACCGTTGACACAAGCTGACTTTTAGCAACAAGGCTGCTAAAAGCTGTGTAGCGTAGACAAGTATGTGTTCACTATAGTTTCTCCTGTGGCCCCCCTTTGTAACTTCCGGGGGAGATAGTATTTGAAAGTAATAGAAAGCAGTGATGTCACATCATTTACACAATATACTGCTCACAAGGAGCTAACACACAAACATTGTCTCCTTCCAAGTTCTTGCTGTGATTGTTTTTATGTTGACCAATTTCTCTGTTTGCTATAAACAGGTTTCTCATTATCTTCACATCTGTAGATTAGCCAAAGGCAGAAACTGCACGACTGAAGGGTCCGAAAGCTTATGCAACTAAGGAGGTACAAACAGGGGAATCTCAGAGTAGTAGAGAGATATTACCCGTGTATTTAGCATTGGTGTACCAGCTACTGGAATATTGTCTCCAGGTCCAATGTCCACAGTAGAGCTAGACAAAATTTTTCAACCTACTTTTTTTTTCCAGTTAAAAATGCAGATTTGGTGACATTGACCCATTTCATGAATTTGTGTAGATTTCACTAAATTAGTTACATACAAAAACTAAAAAAGTGAAAAATATCAAAATGAATCACTGACATTTTCAAAAATGAAACATTTTGATTTGATTTGAAATTATTTTGTTCAAAATTCCCTTTGCTTTTATTAAATTAAAAACTACAAAAATGTTCAATATTAAAATGAAACATTTCATTCAACCAGAAATTTTTTTTTTTTTTACTTTTCAATTAATCAAAATTTTAAATCTTTTTGGTTTAACCAAAAAAAAAAACAAAAAAAAAACACCTCTCCTCCTCTTACGCCCCACACCCCAAATAGCCAGAGAATGAAAAATTCATTGTTTTCCCAGCTCTAATCCACAATTCAGGGATGATGTTGAAAAACTGGAGAGGATTCAGGAAGTTGCTATGAGAATGATTAAAGGATTGTAAAACACGGCTTCTGAGGATTCAAGGAGCTCAATCTATTTAGATTATCAAAGAGAAGGTTCCTGGGTGACTTGATCGGAGTCTATTAGTACATTCAAGGGGAACAGAAATTTGGTAGTAGAGGGCTTTTCAAATAGTAGCAATAAGGGTATTAACAAGATCCAATGGCTGAAAGCTGAAGCTAGACAAATTCAGAGTAGAAATAAACAATGTTTTTAAAAGTGAGGAGAATTAATCACTGAAGTAATTAACTAAGGTTGTGTTGGATTCTCCATCACCGGCATTTTTAAAATCAAGATTGGATGCTTTTCTAAAACAGCTGCTCTAATTCAAACAGGGATTAATTCAGGGAAGACTTATGGCCAGTCTGGATAATCACAGTGGTCTTTTCTGTGCAGGCAGGCAGGAACAAGCTGCTTCGAACCACAGGGAAGAGTGGATGGAGGGGTGGGGCCAGGTCAACCCTTATCTTCCCCCTCCCCGCGGTTCAAAGCAGCTTCCATCCCTTCCCTCCCGCACAGTGCCAAAAGGCTTCTGCTGGATGCATTCTGGTGTGAACCCTGGCAGAAATGTGGGGAGGGGGGCATGTGACCCTACATGCCCCCCCACATGTTGCCTTGGGAAGATGCGGCAGCAGGTACCAGGAGAGGTGGGTTTGTCCTGGGGGCCCAACCAGGCATGGAGGGCAGATAGGGCTAGTCAGAGAGGGTTAGGTCAGTTGATCCCTATCCCACCCTCCCACCGCCCCCATGTGAGAGCAGTGTACTGGAAAGTGTGTGTGTATGTCACCCCTCCCTGCATGTAGCCTTAAAGATAAGGAGGTAAATAAAAAGAATCCAACTATGCAGTATTTCTTTTTAACAAGGGCTCAGTCAACTTGATGTTAATTTGAACGTTTGTACTGCATAGTTCTGATTGCCATTTAACTCACTTGAATATGAGTAATTTTATGAGGTGTCCTCAGCATAGGAAAATATGGACACCCTAATTATCTGAAAAAATATGACAATCCTAAAAGAGGTTTTCATACTGGTGTGATAATCAGAGTTTTTCCGAGGACCATGGAATGCACTTGTCAGACACCAGCACTGACAAATGGTTCTGCGATATGATGAATTGGTAGGCCCGAAAGCCTACATAAAAATGTAACAAAAAAAATGTTTTAAGTAATAACACAAAAATTGTTTTATGTAGCAATATTTGCCTTTTGTTAGTAAAATTTGTTTTAAATTGGTAAAGAAATGGTTCTATTCTGTTTTAGTGTTAGTAAAAAAAAAATTCCATTTTGGTTTTAGTAAGGTTAGAATTGTAAATTGCTGTTCTGTAAAAAGTCTTGCTTTTAAAATTATTTATTGTTTTTATACGTAAATAAAAATAAAAATGTCAGTACAAAATGGGCCAAATAATAAAAAAAAAAAAATCAAAGCACCGACCTAATTATCAAAACTTCTCTAATAGCTAAAAAGGAGAAAATTAACAACCCTAAAGCAAAGACATACCCCCCTCAAAAAAAATAAAAATAAAAAAATACAGCCAATAAACAAAATAAAAAACAGCTGCAAAAGCTCCCAGTAACAACCCAAAATAATGCTAATTAAAAGCAACCTCAACTATTGCTTTTTAACAATTTCAGAATAACACAGCAAAGCCCATAAACTTGTGTTATAGTATAATTCCTCAATCTGGACCTTAAGAGTTCAAATATGAGGTACTAACATAAATTCCTCTAAGCTTAATTACCAGCTTAGATCTGATAGCACTGCCACCAGACAGAATTCCAGTGTCTGGCGCACTCTGGTCTCCCTTCCCTGGGGGACCCCAAGACTCAGATGCCCTGAGTCTCACAACAAAGGGAAATAACCCACTTCCTTTCCCCCTCTTTACCTCCTCCCAGATCTTCCCGCCCTGGTACATATGACTTACCGTGTTCAAGTCCTTGAATGCAACACAGAGAGATTCAATTTCTTTCACCCTCACTCAGAGTCCTGCAAATGAAGCTTTGTAACTCTAACACAAAGGGATTTTTCCCTTTCCCCTGTCTCTTCTCCCACAAATTCCCTGGTGCTGCATGACCCAACTCCCCTTAGCCACTAGGAAACTCCAACAGGTCTTCAAAAGGACGCTTTACTATTAAAAGAAAGAAAGAATACAAATGGTCTCTGTTCAACGGTGCAACAAACTAGGGTCATTGCTGTAAAAGAAACCAAAATGAATAAAACAGCCTTATCCAAAAGAAATACAAATTTAAACATTTCCAGCAAACTACACAATGTAAATACAAAAACAATATCAAAAAAGCCCTATTGGTCTTCTGCCTTGTACTTACACTTGGAAACAGGCAAGGTTAAGCAAGCCTGGAGACTAGAGAGGTGATAACTTCTTCAGGAGCCGAGAGAACAGAGGGACAGACAAAGACCACACACCCAAAAATTCCCTCTCTGAGCTTTGAAAAATCTGGTTTCCTGATTGGTCCTCTGGTCAGGTGTTTGGTTCCCTTTGTTAACCCTTTACAGGTAAAAGAAACATTAACCCTTAGCTATCTGTTTATGACAGCTTGCAAAAAAACCTATTACCCGACAAAGACCCAGCTCCTCTCCTCCCTCATGTGCAGTTTCATCTAGCCACTAAAACTAAGCAATGCTAAAAACTAATAACTATAAAATCCAGCTGCAAAATCTTTAATGTGTGTATATATAAATAAAAGCATATGGTAATTTTAATATTTAAATTATACTTTAAATAAACACGGTGTATTGCCTTATCCCCTAAAAAAATTTCAGTATGCTTCTTATAAGCATAACACTGGATCAGACAAGTATTTACAGGGTGGATGGGCGATGCAACCAGATTATTCATTGGAGCTCCCAGTGGCCAATTTCCAGTGTGGTTAAAAGGGCCAGTTCCTTAAAGACAAGGACCTGGAGTTTTACTGAAGGATCTTGTGCTTATGGGATAGGGAGAGATCTTGTGGTCTTCATGAGCCAAAGTCCTCCCCTTTTTAGTACCTTATGTCCCCCTCACAGGGGGAGGGCATGAAAAAAATCAAGAGTGAGCTGAGTCTTAGGGGTAGGTTGAGGAGAGTCTACCTCGAAATCTGGGTTACATGGTGGGAGTCCTGTAACCTCATACTGGAATTTCTTAATGCCTGATATGTGAAAGGGTGTGTAGCGCCCCTTTGCTGGGTTAAGTTTAATAAAGTTGAAACCTCCCACTTAAACTCCATCCCTGTCTCTGCCATTATTTACCAGCGTGTCCTGATCAAGCAGCACTAGGCCACCAATTTGTCCTGAATGAGTTAATGAACTCAGGGGCAAGTTAGCAAACAGCTATGAATCACTTACACTACAAGGGCTTGCTGGGAACTTGCAAGAAAGAAGTTGGCAGAACAAGGTACCCAAATACATGCTCTTACTAGTGTTAAAATAAGGAAGGAGCAACGTCCAGGTAAGTCAGTTCATTGCAGTTCTTATCTGCTCTGCAAAGGGAAAGGTCTGCTCTTGCCCATTTGGCAAGACTTTCATATGCTTGAATGTTGGAGTGTCCTGCAGTGATGTTTTATGTGAAATTTGTAACAGGGCGAAAGTACTTGCTCCCTGTAGCTGGATGAATACTACTGACTTGAGATGCTTATTTAGTCCTCTGTCTGTTTAGCTTAATTTAATTTAAATAACAAAAGTACTTGAATAAATATTTTTATGGTGTACACAGGAAAAACACTGTGTCCAGAAGAGCCTACTGACAAAAGGTGGGGAAAAGTTGTTATGAAAGTCTTCAATGTTAGTAAATAAGTTTTTAGTGTTTCTCAATAAGTACAACTATGAACAAAAGCACAGTGGTTGCAAAACATGACAAATGTTACAGAAATACCTCTTTCATACCAATGCCGATACCTGTACATAAAAATATAAAACACTTCCCAGACAAATGCTGCTATTGTTATTTCAAAACATCGTAATTTCAATCATTCATTACCTTAACAGAGAATGTTAAAAGATGGTATAAACATGACGAGGGGGGAAAAGGGGTTTATTTTTATAAAGAATGTCAACATATCTTACTTTCCCTTACAAAGAGTGTCAATGTATCTTTCATAATAAAAGAACAAGCTATTCCTTAAAAACTATAATCTTCTAAAAACACACAATTTAAGAAAAGTCTTTATATCATTCATGCAAATGTCATCTGTTTTCTCTCACAAATTTCTCACTTAGAAAGAAAGTTGGCATGCTTTATAAACACAGAGGCATAAAATTGATGTATATCCCTGCAGTTCACAAAATCACGAATTTCATACCAAACAAAACAAAATACATATTGCAGATCACTCCACACACATTAATTAATAGCTGAAATTTCTTTCAAATTCCCCTAGGCATATTTGCCAAGAAGGATTCTGAGAAAGGGTGAGACACTCATGACCTAAATCTATATTCCAACCTATTCTGAAACAAATATTACACAAAACAAGTCACCTGTATATAACAAATACGTAAAAAATTAGAGCTTTCAAACATATAATCTCTCATTTTATTAATCTAATTTATTAATCTGTATCATAATTTATTAATCTATATTTTAATAATCTGAAAAGATTTTTGAACATAATTCATTACCCAGTGAAACTGAAAAATGACACAACCTTGACTATGCTCTCATGATTGTTCCACCTTCTGCAATTAACAAATGATTTCTCTTTTTCCAGATCTGCAAAAGTGTATCATAGCTACTTCTTACTATCTCATATTTGATATAGCCATGTTTGCTCAGTTTCAATTTGACTAACAAGCTATATTAAAAGGTGGAAGTATTTAAAACTATGCTGGCCTGCAGTCTTCATCTTCTACAGCAGTGGTTCTCAAACTTTTTTTTTTTTTTTGCAGACCACTTGAAAATTGCTGAAGGTCTCAGTGGACCACTTAACGATCTTTCCAATGTTTGTACCGTTAGCTAACTATGGTAAAGCGCTTTGGATAAAAGCACTATATGAAAAAAACTTAATAATTAACGTTTTTTTCCTACAAATAAAAGCACACAATTCATATTTTAATATTAGGAGTCTTACCTTTCTAATGCAATGGATGCGCCCTCTCTCCCCCACTGCGGCAGCCCCAAGCTGGAGCTGGGAAGGAGGAGAGTCTCTTCCCCACTACAGCAGCCACAGAGCTGGGGTTGGGAAGGAGGGGGTTCTCTCCCTGGCAGCTGCAGCCCTAGAGCTGGAGAAAGTCACCTCTTTCTCTGGCTGCCACAACCCAGCTCACCCCAAATTCCTCCCACTCCCTTCTCTCACCCCCTCCCACCTACCCTCTATTCCCTCCAAGGCCACCACCTCACCTTACATGTGTGTCTTCTCCAGGGTCCAGGCACCTAACTAGTGGACCCACGCTTGCATGGCTCCACTAATTAGGTGGGTGGCCCTTCATTCTCTTGTGTGTGGCCACCCAGGCACACACCTTAGAGGGAGCTATCCGCGCACCACCTGAATGGAGCTCATCCGCGAACCACAGTTTGAGAACCTCTGTTCTACAGTATATGCACACTTTTACAAACAATGATCCATTTTCCAGTCAGGTTGCAAATCCAGAGAAATTACTGAGGTTCTGCTAGGGTAAGTAGGGACCAAACTTGACTCTAAGTACATTGATAATATACCATATTAAGCAAGCTACTGTACTCCACCAAGTATGTACAAGAAATATAATGAAGATAATGTTCACTATACAACTAGGCTTTAACAAACTTCTTAAAATAATGCCAAATCCAGAAGACTCAAAAATCCCATCTGTTCTGCAAGATGGAAATGTCAGTTTTACAGGAACTCAATGTTATTGAATGGAATCCACCCTGCAGGACAGGAGATTTTTAAAGCTCCACATTTGTGCATAGTAGGAGCTGGGTACAGGTTCAGCTCTGTGCTTTGCTGCTGTAAGTTATGCTGGCAAGAAAGACCCCCAAGGAGCCATTCTAATAATCAGGACTTATTGAAGTGCAATAGCTCCAGCTATATCCCCTCACATGGCCTCAGAATTCCCCCTACACCAATAGGAGGGGAGCAAGTGTCATAGAGACAGGTGCAAGCTGTATGCAGCTTGAAGCCAGAGGAATAGCACTGTTTTGCAAGGCCTGGGTGGTGCAAAGCTGCTGCATATTAGGCCAAAATATAATAGATATTCCTGCCAGCCAAACCAAGTCCTCGGGGTGCGAACAGTACATTTTGTGGTTACAGATACTAGACTTTAATACTAGACTGGAATTCTGAGGAAAGTTTCAAACAAAATGGTCTTTTTCTTGGCCCCCTAGTGTTTAATTTTCTAAATATTTGAATTCTATTACTGTACTCTGTGTCCTCTCTCATATGGCTTTGCTTCTACCTATTTGTTGGGAACTGTTAATTTGTTCTCCTTTTCCACTCAGTCCATGCAAGCATGCTCAATTATTCAGTCATGATGTTAGCCTTTATAGCATCTACAAATTTAAGTGGCCCATTTTTGCCTCATTTCCACCAAATGCATTACTACTAAATCCTTTTATCAGCCATATGATACTCAAGAAGAAAACCAAGTGTGGATAATAGTAAACCTGGCCTGTCTCAAGCAGCAGCAGCACATTCGCATGACTATGAAGTAACCATGGTGACATACAGAACGGACTTCTATCTTGAATGGTTCCACACAAGTCCTCTTTCAGCAAGGGTCAGTATGGGAGCATTTAGGTTGATTAAATCCCTCAAAAATGCATCTTCCAGCCTCATTCATGGTTGATCTTATGTGCTACTTCCAACAACCTCAGCTCTATAAAACTTCCTAAAAAGTGTACCTTTCTTTTCCACATTGGATATGACTCCCTGCCCTTCACTGCAGTCATCTTTTTATCAGTTACTGCAAGTTTCCAGGATCATTGAAGTATCTCCTCCTTTGTGAGTAAATCAAACCAAATTGTGTTAAGAATATACTGTGACTTCTGTCCTTTGAACAGTTTAGTTCCCTCCTCTCATCTGCTTTTAAGAGACACATTTCTGCTCCATATAGCAGTTATCACTACCACATTGAAAACTTATATCTTAGTTGTCCCACAGACATCCTACCACCAACCAGATGCCTTTGAAGACACTGAAATGCCATTGATGCAAAACTGAGCTGATGTGTGACTTCTTTTGATGTAGAACTTCCCACTGTCAAACAACAGACAGATAAAACTATCCACTCATTCAGTATCATCACAATATACATAAAGCGTCAGAAGATCATTTGTTCCTGTTTTATAGGAGGCATGCAAAGCTTTGGTTTTATCCTGACAGATCTTAAATCCCATAGAGTCTGCTGTTTTTTTGCCCCAGCTCTTTCAGCATTAGCTGTAATTGGTCAGTGTCAAGCTGTCCATCATTGGCTCAAGAGCATGAGTACCAACCTCAGAGCAGACCATTCAGAAGCAGGACACAAACCCCAAATTGGTTGTGATTTCTTAGATTTCACCATCCAATTGTCAGGTGTGACTTTCTCAAGCACTATAACAGCCTTAACACAGAGTCATAGACAGTCCCCTTTGGTACTCCAATTTATCTTGTCACCCAGATAAGCTTTCCCCTTTGATGGTCCCTTACATCAAAGATCACAGCAATATTCAGGTTACTCCCAGTCCTAAAGAACCAGTAACTTACCCTAGTCACTTGTTCCTTAGATCTCACAACAAAGACAGCACTTGTGGCCAATCCTATAATAAACTCTCTAAAGATTTATTAACTAAATAAGGAAATTAGATATTTACTAGGTTAAGGTAGTTAAATGTACATACACACAAATGAGTTCCAGTCTTATGTTTCAAAAGGTAACAGAAGCCTCTATAATAGGCAAGCTCTACATGTCCTTTAGAGTTAACCCAGGCCAAGCATTGGGGATATTTTGCTTATGCTTTGTAATCCTTGCCCCTCACTGTGCAAGCAGTATAGAAGATATACTTTCTCCTTGTTAGGGCCTTTTATTCCTTCCCCACTTCTGCTTCATGTTATAAATTCAGCTATTGGGAGAATTCAGTTGCAGTCTCCTCTTCATAGGGGGAGCAATCAATGAAGTCTGTGGTCCTCTGATGCTCGACAATGGTTTGTCTGGTATAGATGGGCAGGATATAACACCTCCTATGGTCAGCTAGTATTTCACACTTGGTAATGCTTCTCTCTTGACTGGTGATTTACCATTACTGAGCAAACACTTAAATATTACCTTGTAACATGGGATACAGATATTATCAATGAGATTAATGCACGCAGCAACCTATAAGCATTCCACAAAGTCTAAACACTAAACACATTTTTATAAGTCTAATACCTATTTTAATAATACTAGCACAGAGGTGAACCAGACTGGCATGAGTTGGCACCTGGTCTGGCAGCATCACAGTCAGTAGTCTCTCCAAAAAGGCAATATCATATGCATACTTGAGATCTTCTAAAGAAAGTATTAGGAAAAATGCTCTAACTGTAAGGGTAGCTAACATCTGGAAAAGCAGCAGAGAATCCTGTGGCACCTTATAGACTAACAGACGTTTTGGAGGGTGAGCTTTCGTGGGTGAATACCCACTTCGTCAGACGCAGGTAGTGGAAATTTCCAGGGGTAGGTATATATATGCTAGCAAGCAAGCTAGAGATAACGAGGTTAGGTATCAATCAGGGAGGATAAGGCCCCGTTCTAGAGTAGAGGTGTGAAAACCTAGGAGGAGAAACTGGTTCTGTAGTTGGCAAGCATTCCAGTCTTTGTGTTAGTCCAGACTGATGGTTGTCAAATTTTGCAGATAAACTGCTGAGCTTCAGTTCCTCTTTGGAGTCTGGTCCTGAAGTTTTTTTGCTGCAGGATGGCACATTAAGGTCTGCTATTGTGTGGCCAGGGAGGTGAAGTGCTCCCTTTACGGTTTTTGATATTGCATTCCTGTATCTGATTGTGTGTCCATTTATCCTTTTCCGTAGTGACTGTCCAGTTTGGCCGATGTACATAGCAGAGGGCATTTCTGGCATATGATGGTGTTATATGACATCGATGCATACTCTGCCCACATATCTATACCAGCGACACCCATACAGGACCTAACCGATCACGCACACGAATCACGTCATTCACCTGCACGTCCACCAATGTAATATACGCCATCATATGCCAGCAATGCCCCTCTGCTATGTACATCGGCCAAACTGGACAGTCACTACGGAAAAGGATAAATGGACACAAATCAGATACCAGGAATGGCAATATTTTATTTCTTTGTTTAGATTTATAACAAAAGGGGGAGCAGGGTTCCTAACCAAGCTCTCTAGGCATGAGCACTATGTTCTAAAAGTAAAGCATAAACAGCCAATACTACCCCCTAAATCCAGAAGATAATCAGCGATAACAATACAATACCTTGCCACACCCACTAACACCAGCCTTTACTGTGCCACTCCCTTATCTAATTGCCAGAACAAAGAGGTGGGCTATACAAAAAGCCCCAAATGTCAAGAAATGTGCACTCTGATAGGTCAAAAGGGAGTGGGAAATGAATTCAAACACTGAGGAGTGCTCATGGAACAAGCTGTGTTGGCAGCTCTCACTTATATTTAGGTTTGCTAAAATTTAACATTTTTTTATTTTAACAGATAATATCAACATTTATATTTAAGCAATTTTCAACTTTATCAACTTAAATTTTTACAGTTGTAGGAAATTATGGGGGAGTCAGAGAATGGAGTGTTTCAGACAATAATTATTTAACAACAGTAGACACTGGTGTCAAAAATTAAAGCTTTATAATCATTAACACACAAATTGTCAACTTCACATGTTAAAATATACAAAGTAAATATCCTTAAATCATATGCAAGTAAGTTCTCAAGCCTCATTTTCCTTACTCTACCTATCTGTACATTTAGATTATCATCAATGGAAATGTTTTCATTGGTTTGTGCGTGTAAAGTGAAATCAACATTTACCAATAAAAATCTAATATATTCAAGCCTACTCACTGCCAGGGCTCCAGCTTTAGAGCCTCTCATGTCTTCTACTCTCTCTCTCGTCTCCTCCTGCCTCCCCATATACAGGCACCTCCCAAGCCATGTAAGGATTTATAGCTCAAAACTAAACATCATGAACTCCACTCTAAGGGTATGTCCACACTACCCTCCGGATCAGCAGGTAGCGATCCATCTATCGGGGATAGATTTATCGCATCTCATCTAGATGCAATAAAATCGATCCCCAAACGCGCTCCCCGTCAACTCCGGAACTCCATCAGGGTGAGAGATGGAAGTAGAGTTGAAAGGGGAGCCGTGGCCGTTGATCTCGCACCATGAAGATGGGACGTAAGTCAATCTAAGATACGTCGACTTCAGCTACACCTTCTCATAGCTGAAGTTGCATATCTTAGATCGATATGCCCACCAGTGTAGACCAGGCTTAAACTGACAATAAGCCAGTGCAGATCCCAGAGCCCTAACATTGTGGGCTCCAACACAACATACAGCTGAAAATATGGGCAGCCACATTATGCACCAGCCTCAGTTTCAGGTTGATATAACAATATGGCCCCAAGCAAAGCTCATGCATTGCATTAGTCTGATCTTGAGTGACAAAGATGGATTATAGTAGCAAGGTTCACATCGGAGAGAACTGGTCAGTGTCTTCAGACTAGACACAAATTGAAATGACAGACATTGGTCATTGCTGCAATATAGTCATCTGACAGCCACTGAGGAGTCTAATAATGCCCCCACTTTGTAAACTCTCATAACAATGGACAGGGCCAAATGTCCAATTAAAGGAGGAAGGTATAATCTTGGCCAAGTCTTCCAGTTGCTCCCACTACCATCAACTAGTCTTATCTGGATGAGCTTCAGCCAGCTCATATATCCCAATCTGTACAACACACTGATTAAGGCATACAACAGCACTGGTGGAATTGAACTAGACTAAGAAACAGATTTGGGTGTCATCAGCGTAGTGAAAAAGCCATAGTCTATACCTTTTCTTTAAGTACAAAGGGGTTTCCCTGTTTACGAGTCCATTCTCCAGTACTAACTTAACTAAATGGCCTGCAAGGTATTTTTTCCCATGAAGTAAACACTGGTCTTGAATACTGCCCTGTTCAAGGAATCAATCCCTTATTTACAGAAAGGTTTTTTCCCCCTGCATACTTGCATTGGGACCTCACATGATCATTTCTGAAGGAAAACACAGAGACTTGAAATTGCGACTTGAAACAAAACAGTCCTTCCATTAGTATATAAGGTAATGTACTTGTTATGGGCTATGTGAGGGGGTTCACTCACCACTGCAGTCTTTCCTGCTGGCTGTCCTGGGGATTAGCTCTGTTTGCCGTGCACCTTCTTCTGGTAATGTCTTGCCACCATCACTTCTGCTCCAGGACCCACGTCACTCCAAGGACCACAGCGTCTTTTTCTGGACATAGGACTCCGGCTGTGCTGCACTCTTCACTGCTATTAGGTATCCAGGGCTTGATATTTGACTGTGTCAAGCTCATGCTGAGGGGAAGGAAGCAAACAAATGCTCCAAACCACTTTTCTCTCTGCATGATTCTGTGTAGAGCCTGAGGCCAAGCCAGCTAATGGCACAAGTTTAAGCAGCCGATGACTACTGTAACTTATACCAACAGTGCTATGTACATAAGGATGGTCTCTATGGACTAAATATTGCCTTTACAGTCCTGGACCATCACATTATCCAAAATACTGGAGGACAACCTGCAAAGCAACACAGTGTAAGAAAGATAGGGTATGAAACAAACCTTAGTTAAGCAAAATGCTTAACTGATCATGCATATCACCTTTCTTAGGGATCTCTGAATTTAGATTGCTTAATGAAAGAAAAGTACTCAAGGTGAATTTAATATTATAGATTTTTATTATGATTCTTAACAATAGCAACTAATAGATAAGGTATAACGATGGCAAAAAATAGTGTTGGACTATGGTTTTGCTAACAAACTAGAAAATTTGTCGATACAATAACCACCCAGGTTTTCAAAATCAGATAATACAATCACAAAAGAAAATAATACTCTACCATCCTGGGCCCCACTTGTGCCAACTCTGATGTTGCTACCACAACAGAGGAAAAACAATAAAGCTAAAGCCTAAAACAATTTGGTCAATTACTTTCCTGACAATTCAACCCCATCTCCTTCCCAATGGATCTATAGTAATCAACCCTTTTAACCTACATCCCAATGAATTATATTAGCCGCAGGAGCTGATTAGCACTCCTAACTAACATACATGTTATGACAAACTGTTTATGACAGTGTATAGACTGTGTACTTTTCAAGCAGTTTAAACTCTTGGTTTCATTCTGTGTCTGTATATATCTAGAACTTGACTGGCAGTATGAAACTATTAACAATGGTAGACAAACTTAGTGTTTCACAATCTTAGTTAACGGTAACTTGTTCAGTTTCAAAGCTACTTTTCAACATGATAGATTGAACCCTGTTACAAAACAAGGACATGCACTGGAACTCTGTGACAATGTTTAAAGTACATACACAATCATGTACACTTCTTTTCTAATTAGGTACTCAGTTTTAGGAAATAGTCAACCATTTGATTTAGGTTGTCACCCAAGAAAATGTCTGTTTGCTGCTTATCACCAGATCCTTGCCCAGCCATCAGCTTTCAGCTCAGTTACTGTTCACAGCAGGAGTGGACACTATAAATACATGTGGAATGAAGGATGGATGTGACCATAGTCTTCTCCAAAGGAGGTGTTGACTATACTAGTTAGCAGGGAGCAGGGATGGTTTTTGCTAGCCTAGCCACTCAAGCGTTGCGCGTGGTGGCTCTTACATTCTTCATTATCTTAAAGACTTTGGGTAGGGTGGATGGGCTGGTTTCTGAGAAGGGGGCATTTTGGTGTGAGTCCGTTTTTACCACCACTGATTTCTGGGATCCAAGGAGGCTGCCCTGGGTATGGATGTTCTCTTCTAATCTTTTTAAAGTATGAAGACACACCTATGGACAGTACTAATTTTCAGGAAATCTGTGTCCTTGTTTAAAAATGAGGCAGCCTAAATGGCTGGAAAACAGAGACAGTTAAAAGTGCCTATCTGAGATAGATACTTGATATCACTAGAAGGATGCCCAAGAGACCAGCCCAGGACCTCATTTTTCTCCCTTCCAGATGTCTTCAGTTTTTGGGAAACAATGTGCTGAAGGAGACAGATCATTTTATCCCATTTCTGCTTGGTGGTCCAACTTGTTTCCTCTTCTTGGAGATACTGGCATGGACCAATTAGACACTGCCCCATTCTTCTGATGAAGATTCAAAATATCCAACCAAAATGAGAATTGTCCTCTCCTATTATCCAATTAAGGAATGAGGCATCACCTCTGAGTTTTTGCAGCTGGGGCTGGAATTTTCCAGGCCCTTTGGTCTTGTCATACCAGCTTGCTTAAGACAAGTTAGGCTGTAGCTGTTTGTACCACCATCTTTGGACATACTTTGAAAAGAGTCTCTGGTTTACTCCAGTCAGCAACCTACCTCAACCAGTCTGTTTCCATCTGTATAAATCTTCCATTTCTGTTCTCCTTGTTTTACAACAATGGGGGGACCTTGGTATGTATGGCTGGGCTCTCTGTGCATTACTGATCAAAGGGTTACATTTTTGATTATTTCACTCTGTGACCAAGTGTCCTTATAAACACACTATTATTTACTTCCTCTGTATTTCACTAATTTGATAGCATAAGCATGCTTGACTGCAAATATTAGCCTTACTTCTTCATTAAACTAAAAGAAAATATGAATGCAGCCCCCTTCTCTCCCTAACAGGATTGCTCATGAGGTAAACGCATCATTAAAGTTTATAAGTGATATAACTTAGGGCAAAATATTGTAGTCTACTTCCTTTTTCGTATATAACTTCATTTAATCACAATTATTGATTCAGGCTGGTTCCCTATTTTTCCTGCTATGGTATCTGACAATGTAATATGGTATCTTAATATTTGATATTTATATTTTAATTCATTCACTCAAAAGGAAAGTCTCTTCAGCTGCACCTACAGTGCTCACTTACAAAAGACTGCAGAAATTCTGAGGTTCCTCAGACTACTGGGCAACTCTGAAGAAATTTTGCCATTAGATTGAGTTTTTTGTTTCGTTCTGCGAATCTCAGCTCTCTGTCTTATCTTTTTCTAAAAAACCTCAATGCCTGGGCAATTCTCAGATAGTAAAAAACTCATAATTTGGGGGCATTCGTTACTACAAGCTCAGGCGAACATCACCACAGTACTACACTTGCTTCTTGGGCTCCCTATCCACTGCAAGACCAGATTCAAGGCCTTTATGCTGATTTTCAAGCCCCTCACCAAATGGGCCCAGGCTCTTTCTAGGGTACACCTAGACTGACATAAAAAAAACTCTCAACACTGAGTCTCAGAGCTGTGCTTGGGCTTGGGCTGAGGGACTAGAAGCAGCAGTATAGACATTCGCACTTAGGCTGTTGCCTCACCTCTGAGACCCTTCCCTCAATGGGGGTCTCAGAACTCAGGCTCCAGCCCAAACTCAAAAACATCTTCACTGCAATTTTATAGCTCCATAACCTGAACCCATTGATCCAGGTCAGCCCCAACCATGCTGTGGGTCTTTTATCACAATGTTGACGTATCCTTGGGTAGTTGCTCACAAACATCATGATTGGCCCTGACAACTGTGCTTCTCTGGAACTGCAAACCAAATGAGTAAAGCTTGTGGCAGCGAAGAGCAGAGGAAGTCCATAGTCATGGAACTCTTCCCAGAAGAGTGTAAGGCTATCATGAATATCATTGTCCTCAGAAACACATACAAGACCCATCTCTTCCATAGCATCCACCTTTGAATATTTCAGAAGATTAGGCAAATGAAGAAACCAAAGAAGATGTTTGTGCTACTGTTATATTTGCAATTGTATTCATTTTAAGTTATTCCAATGCCATGGTGATGGTGGCAGGGTTGATAGGTAAGAAAAAGTGAACAGTTTCCTAAACTCCAGCCTTAAAATTTCTTCCTGGCTCATTCTTCAAAATACCATTTTCCAGTGAACCATTCTAAAAAGAGATTGGTGTTTAGGCTCCCAGTGGACCACATAATATTCCTCTTTCTGCTGTCTTCAATGACTTCAATAAGGAAAATCTGCCAATCTGCCTTCTGTATACATTCTCACTGAATAAAGTGCCAAGGAGATGAAAGCACTCCAAGTAAATGCCTGATAAGGCCTTGCTTCTTACTCCCTCCCGGACTTACTGAACTTCCCAGCTGTGCATCTTAGAGAGATTCAAAAACCAGATTCTTGACTTTAAAGATAACTGCTGGAAGCTAAAATCCCAGCACTTCAGTTTTTTATTTTTTAATTTATTCTTCATGTTCCCTAAATCGCATCTGAAGATGAATTTGAATGATGCTTCATTTATTTAAGCTTTCACTTTCCATGAAAAGATGGTTAAAGATTGAGTCAAACAACAGTTGTGTTTTTAATCATATGTGTGACAAACATAAAATTCATTTGCAGCAAATGTATACAATTTTGGGTTCTTTGCTATCAAAGAACAACATGAAATCATTAGGATTGAACTTGCCAGTTGAAAGCAGGGTTCTCAGGTTATATATCAATCTGCTTTCAATGTGTCTGTGAGCACTGAAAATTCTCAATTGAAAGCATAATTTAAAAAAAATAGTGTGAAAGAAACACACTTGTATGGTGTGTACAACTTTAAAGACTGAGATGTTTAAAGTCACATACAAATGTTTATATTGGATTCCATTGTGGTGGAAAGTAAGAGCACTGCAGTGTTATTCACAATAGTAATGTACTTTACAGAATAAAGGGATATTATAGTTGTACTCACAGCTAGGTATATAATGCAACAATCTCTTGAACCAATTTCTCCATTCTCCTGCATGTCACACTACAGAGGCACCTAAAATATCTCACTCTACAGTAGTGTTTCTCAAACTGGGGTCGCCGCTTGTGTAGGAAAAGCCCCTGGTGGGCCAGGCTGGTTTGTTTACCTGCCCTGTCCGCAGGTCCGGCTGATCGCAGATCCCACTGGCCATAGTTCGCCACTGCAGGCCAATGGGAGCTGCTGGAAGCGGCACGGGCTGAGGGACTTACTGGCCGCCACTTCCAGCTGCCCCCATTGGCCTGCAGCAGCCAACTGCGGTCAGTAGAATCCACGATTGGCAGGACCTGCGGACGGGGCAGGTAAACAAACCGGCCTGGCCCACCAGGGGCTTTCCCTACACAAGTGGCGACCCCAGTTTGAGAAACACTGCCTTACAGGTACATTATTAATGTGCTAATGATTTCAAAGACTTCAACAATATGTAAAACTACTAACTGGAACTTGCTCAACATTCAGAAAATAATTTTGGTAGTGAATAAGCTAAGAAACTCATTTATTACTGAATATCATACACCCTTTTTTCTCTTTCCTCATTCCAACTCCTCAAGATTTTTTTCAGAAATAAGCCTGGTTTTGACTCTCTAGTCTAAATGGAAGCTAAAACTTCAAGACATTTGTTTATGTCCACTTACAGTGCAGGAGAGGGACCAATATCTATATATTTTAATTTTGGGTGCCTTGGGCCATGTTACATGTTTGAAGAATGATAAGTAATATTGTCTAATATTGAATTATTTACAAGGCATTTATATTTCCAAAATGTTGTTAAAATAGGAGTATGTAATATATTCATAATACATCTAGGGCAGGGGTGGGTAAACTTTTTGGCCCGAGGGCCACATCTGGAAATAGAAATTGTATGGCAAGTCATGAATGCTCACAAAATTGGGGTTGAGGTGAGGCTGTGGGTGAGGGCTCTGGTTGGGGATGCGGGCTCTCTGGTGGTCTGGGGATGAGGCATTTGGAATGTAGGAAGGTGCTCCAGGCTGAGACTGAGGGGTTCAGAGGGTGGGAGGGGGATCAGGGCTGGAGCAATGGGTTGGGGTGTGGGAAGGAGTGCAAGCTTCGACTGGCGGTGCAGGGTCAGGGGTGGGGCTGGGGATGAGGGATTTGGGATGCAGGAAGGTGCTCTGGGCTGGGATCAAGGAGTTTGGCGGGCAGAAGGGGGATCTGGGCTACAGCAGCCAGTTGGGGAGAGGCTCAGGTGTGCAGGATCCAAGCGGTGCTACCTCAAACGGCTCACAGAAGCAGCAGCACATCCCTTTTCAGCTCCTATGCAGAGGCGTGGCCAGGTGGCTGTGCACACTGTCCCATCCACAGGCACTGTCCCTGCAACTCCCATTGTTTGTTGGGGTAGTAGGGTATTGGCTAAGCACACCAGCCTTCCCCACATGCTTGCATTAGAAAAGCAGGAAAGCCACTGAAAGTGTGTGTGGGGAAAACCTTATTTCCCCCTTATAGAGATTCTAAGGGTGAGATGGTGGCACATTGCTTAGAATCTATTTGTCACTCATATAAAATTGTTTATTAGAAAAAGTAATGCCTTTGCTTCCTGCTGATCAGTACAGCAGGTACATAGGTTGCTCTCTGATATTAGTCACGCTTAAGAAAACACAATATATTGATCTTGGTAGCGTGTGCTTTACAAAATGTATTTACTTCAGCAACAAAAGGTCCAGTCCTGGAAGGCAATGAGCGACCTCAGTGCCCACTGAAGTCTAGGTTGCTCTATATCTTGCAGGGCTGGCACTAAGGGATTGAAATACATTCTGGAGTTGAACTCTAGTCCATGTGAACTCTGGGAACACTCAAAGGTGAAACTGTGTTGCATCTTCTTCCCTGCAGCAATCTAATCAAATCTGGCTGCATCTGAAAAGTAGCAGGAAGATGCTAGTTTCTGAGTTGACTGAATGCTCTTAACTCAGACTGCTGTTTGTTCCCTAAAGTTTCTTAATATTCTGAACAAAACAACACACAAAAATTAAATTTCCTTTTTAAGGAAATCCAAGTGGATGCTTTGTGATTATTCAGTTCACAACATTTGAGGTCTACTAAAAACTCAACTAACATCACTAAAAGCAAAATACTCTTATTTTTTAAGTGAAAACAAAAAAACTAGCTCTGACCGCATGGTACATACACAATGATAGTATTTTTAACATTTTTTCTTAAGTGTTTAATAATTTAAAAAATCATGTTTTTGTGCTTTGCAAGTTAGACGCTAAAAGTTTGTGGATTTGCTTGGTGCCTTAGTAGTTTTTACCTAGTCAGTTGTTCAGCCTTTCAGGAAGATGCTGTTGCAGCAATGAAAACTGTGAGTTCAAGGTATTATGAAAACATTCATAGAGTTAATAAAAAGATAGTCATTCTGAAAGCACTTAAGCCAACACAAAATTTACAACACCGCACACAACAAAGCGTTCTTAGCAATGTTTTGCAAAGGCATCTACAGGTTATCAATGTTTTATGCTGTATTCATGTTATCCTCCTCCCAATCTCTGGTAATCTGTGCCCAGCACATTTTCCAGCTTGAAGTGCTATTATCATAAATGAAAAAGAAAAGGACATTTAGATGACTTCCATTACCATTTTATTTTTTGCTCTCTCGACCTCCCGGTAAGTTGTTTTACTATGAACATTTCATTACAATCTCTATTAAATTCAAAATGGAATAGAGCAAGGATGATACGATTCATTTTATGGACATTAATAATTATAGAAAAGGTAGCGGTAAGACTAGTCCTTTCATCAAAATAGCAAATACCATAATAACTTTCTACATTATGGGAACTTACCTCCACCCTGCTTAAGAAATGGCTTGCCATAGTATTATTAATCATTTCTTAAGCATAAAACAAGGATGCCACGGCACCAAACAGAGGCAGCAAAATGACTGTAAATGAAATGAGTTTTTGGCACAGAAATTAGATACTACAAAAACTAGCCTATCAAAAATGTCTGCATACCATTGTAAAGAGACTACGATACTCACCCCATGGTCATGGCCCATTACAAACTTCTCAGCATCCCTTGTCAATACCCATTAGCTGTCGTGCAAATGCACCACTGTGAAATAGTGACATATATTATCTTTAGAAGGCCACTGAAGGAGCTTCTTTTACTTTCAGAAATGAATTAAAGAAACATTATTACCCATCTAGTACAGTCATACTTTTAGTTCTGTCTTCTATTTTACACTACTGTCCTTCACTGTACTAGCCGAGTACCATCCATGTAAAATAATAAATAGACTACTGGAGTCTCTGCCACTTGTCCCTTTGCAGGGCCAAAACCCTGCTTGGGGTACAGGGTTTTTGTTTTGTTTTGTTTTGGCGGGGAAGTTGGTAGAAATTGGAGAATAAAAGGGGATATTCATATTGCATATGTCACTTATGGTGGAAAAGGTTTCTCAAAAAATAATGTCTGCACCTAAATATGCATTGTAGCAAATCTACTGAAGGGAAATTATTCCATGCCATAAAGACTGATACAGAATAACTAGACAAGATGTATTCACATGCCCCCTTCCAGGAAAGAACATAGGACTGGAAGGGACCTCCTGAGTCACCAAGTCCAATTCCCTGCTATTGCAGGCCACTCTGTTATATGATCTCCATTCATAAATGTTTCAAGCTCCATGTTAAAACTAGTTCAGTTTCTTGCCCCCACTACTACTGTTCGGAGGCTGTTCCAGTACCTTAATCCTCTGGATGGTTAGAATCCTTCTAGTTTCCAGCCTAAATGTATTCATGGCCAGTTTATACCCATTTGTTCTTGTGCCAACATTATATTTTAGATTAAATAGGTTCCCTTTCCTCCATATATTTATCCCTGCTCCGGCTTCATTTTGCTGAACTAAATAAGTCAGTTCTTTTAGTCTGTTCTGGTAAAATAGGCTCTCCATTCCCCTGATCATCCTAGCATCCAGGCATACTACATGTCAATAAAAATCTCTTCCCTCAAGGTCAGGTTAGCAGAACACAGAGAAGTTCCATTTCAAACACAGAGAAATTTGCAAGTGGAAAATATTTTAATGAAAATGGCATAGAAATGCTGTAAACCCTTTAACGGTTTTAATGGGATTTGGCAAAAAGCACTTTGACTAGATTAATCATGTACCGAAAAGGCTGCACTTGATGGTCAGTGAGTGTTTAAATAGCAAGAAAACATTTTCTAACTAGGGATTGAGCCAGACCAACAGGAGCCGTGCTAGGTTCAATGGTGCTAGTTCAAAGAGAGAGCTCAGCTGACCCATTATAAAAACCTTCGCTATACAAAAATAGATAAGGATACATAAAAGGGCTCTCCTAGCTAATTGGTGGAACTGGAGCTAAGGTAATGCAATAATGATCAAAGGGTATTTAAAATGGGACATCTGTGATGTGCATATGGTGATGGTTTATTTCTGAGAATTTGTAAATCAAGTGACTAGTTTCAAAAATCGCATCTGAATATAGTCATGGGCTAGTGGTACAGTGTGTAAACGGGAATTGTTCTACATGTAGGAATTCAGTGGTAAGATTTCCTATTTACACATGACAGAGACAGAGCTGAGCCCCTTGGAGCCAAAGCCATAGGCTTTGATAAATTCCCAAAGATTTTGTCAGAGAGGGGTATGAAGGTCCAATTTACAATAGGGAGTAGAGATCTTTGATGAAAATTGCTATAACCAGGGCCAGCTCCAGAGTTTTTGCCTCCCCAAGTGGCAGAGGGGAAAAAAAAAAAAGTTACGATCGGCAGCACTTCAGTGGGAGCTCTACCACCACCGCTTCATGCTTTGGTGGCAATTCAGCTGAGGGACCCGCCACCAAATTGCCGCCGAAGAGCCAGATGTGCCACCCCTTTCCGTTGGCCGCCCCAAGCACCTGCTTCCTGCACTAGTGTCTGGAGCCAGCCCTGCACAGTTGAAAGAGCCAAAAGCTTTTGTGTGTGATTATACAGGGTCCTGAAATGAAATGGCAGGTAGAAAGAGTCATCTATGTCATTGCATATTCCTGGGCCCTGGGTTAAAGCTGGATCTCTTTCCTCTCCGCCCTATTCTTTAACAAAAAGTTATTAATTAAATGGCTAACTAGGTAATATAAAGACTGAACAGAGTAATAAGAATAATCCTTTGTGCATATGACAAGTGACATGAAATGGGCTCAGGGGAGACTGGAAATGGGTCAGAATGAATTTAAAAAAAAAAAAATACTCCAAACTAATTTTAAAATGTTCAAATCAAGACAAGGGAGGGAAACAAATCTTCTCACTGAGGCTTAGTGAAAAAGATCACAAGTCTAGAGAATGATATAATGTGGGTCAGAGATAAGGCTATGCAGGGAATAGAAATGCTAAAAATGGAAACTTCACAAAAAGTCAGGCACTATAAAAAAGAAAATAAAGTTAAAGGGCTAAACGAAATGAAAAATGGCTCCTATAGCAAGTTTAGACTTTGAGAAGGATGTAGGTAGGTTAAAAAGGTTTTGACAGGCATTGTCATAGGATGGTACAAATATTAGAAGAGACTCTGCCTCTGGGGGGATCAGAGCGTGAAATCAGGATGTCCAAAAAATTTTACACCCATAAAATAGGACATTTCTATTTTGCTTTCTTCCTCTCCTCCACCCCACTGCCCCCAAGGGAAAGTGCCAACTGTCATGGAGCTTCAAACTAAGCTTGCAGAAACTCTTGCTTCTTTTGATTTAGAACCTCCTAGGGTACCCCTATCCCATGCTGAAAGTCCTGGCCAACTCATCTATAAATTCTTCTTCATATAACTGCCTACCTCTGGGGATCCAGTGGATATAGTGTATTTAGATTTTCAGAAAGCCTTTGACAAGGTCCCTCACCAAAGGCTATTAAGCAGAGTAAGCAGTCGTGGGATAAGAAGAAAGGGCCTCTCATTAATTGGTAACTGGTTAAAAGATAGGAAACAAAGGGTAGGAATAAATGGGCACTTTTCAGAATGGAGAGAGGTAAATAGTGGTGCCCCCACAGGGGTCTGTACTGGGACCAGTCCTATTCAACATATTCATAAATGATCTGAAAAAAGTGGTAAACAGTGAGGTGGCAAAATTTGCATTTGATACAAAACTACTCAAGATAGTTAAGTCCCAGGCAGATTGTGAAGAGCTACAAAAGGATCTCTCAGAACTGGGTGACTGGGTAACAAAATGGTAGATGAAATTTAATGTTGATAAATGCACCATAATGCACATTGGAAAGCATAATCTCAACTATACATATAAAATGACGGAGTGTAAAATAGCTTTTACCACTAAAGAAAGAGATTCTGGAGTCATTGTGGATAGTTCTCTGGAAACATCCATTCAATGTGCAGCGGCAGTCAAAAAAGTGAACAGAATGCTGGGAATACTTAAGAAAGGGATAGATAATGACAGAAAATATCATATTGCGTCTATGTAAATCCACGGTATGCCCACATCTTGAAACTGCATGCAGCTGTGGTCTCCCCATCTCAAAAAAGATATATTGGAATTGGAAAAGGTTCAGAAAAGGATAACAAAAATTATTAGGGGTATGGAGCATCTGCCATATGAGGAGAGATTAATAAGATTGGGACTTTTCCGCTTGGAAAAAAGATGACCAAAGGGAGATATGATAGAGGTCTATAAAATCATGACTAGTGTGGAGAAAGTAAATAAGGAAATGTTATTTATTCCTTCTCATAACACAAGAACTAGGGGGTCACCAAATGAAATTAATAACCAGCAGGTTTAAAACAAATAAAAGGAAGTCTTTTTTCACACAATGCACAGTCGTCCTGGGGAACTCCTTCCCAGTGAATGTTGTGAAGGCCAAGACTATAACAGAGTTAAAAAAAAAAACTAGATAAATTCATGGAGGATAGGTCCATCAATGGCTATTAGCCAGGATCAGCAGGGATGATGTCCCTAGCCTCTATTTGCCAGAAGCTGGACAGGGGATGGATCACTTGATGATTACCTGTTCTGTTCATTCTCTCTGGAGAACCTGGCATTGGCCACTGTCAGAAGAGAGGATACTGGGCTAGATGGACCTTTGGTCTGACCCAGTATAGCCGTTCTTGTGTTTTGATGGACAAGCAACAAAGTCACCAGGATTCAACAAGCGCACGTCATCTTTTCTTTCAGATTCATTATTAAACAAAACTTGCTTTGAGTCCATGTTCAAAGGGATAATGATTCTTCCCTTTTCTTCTTCTTTCTCTGATCTGTTGAAGAACCACCAGACATGGGTGCACTTCCCTTTCATCTCACTTCTCCTCCCAAGTTGGAACACGTAACTCAATGCAAAACAATGAAAACTGGCAAGATTTTCAGGTCCCCTGTCAACAAGTGCTTCAGATTTCAATATAGGTGAGTCACAAGAAGTAAGAGAATAAATGTTAGTTAGGAAATTAGAACAGGAGAACAAACATTGCACGATTTACACAAACCAATCTGTGCAGAATTTTTCTGGCGATACGAAACCACAATGAGAGGCCAAACTACTAGGGGCATTAGGATGCCTCCAAACTCAGGATAGGAAACCAGCCATGGTTAAAAAGCAAGGAAACAAGATCCAGTAATTTTAGGGCTAGATTCTGGCTACCTTTTACATGGGTAAAATACAGGGGAGGGAAGTTCCCCACCACTACCTTTTGCATGGTCTGTGTAAAGGCTGGGCAGAACTGAAGTCCCAGTGCTCAGGATCTGCTCCCCTTAATCTCTAGGGGACGCTAATCAACACAAGGTGGAAAGTAGGTGGCCTTGACTTCAGCTTCTTAACAGGGTGCAACAAAATAATGTACTCATTCCCTATGCCGCAGGATGTCCCCAGGAGCCAGAATGTCTTCTGGGTCCATATAACTGTACCCTACCCCCAATGCAAGCCTGCCTCACTGTAATATTCTGCAGCGCTTAGTTGTCATATTACTACAAAAATGGAGATAAGAAACATAACCAAATTAAACTGAAGTCCATGGAAAGAGTGATAGAACATGAATGGTCACACATGACAACTTGGGACTGTTAAAACGAAGTCACTGGGCCTTCTGCCTGCATAAGGTTGAGCATATAAAGTCCCTTGATGAGGGAAATACACTTTAAAAATAGGACACAGTTCAGATTGGAGACATCTGAAAATATTAGTAGATCTGGCAAAGACTTTAAAACAGGAACATTTCATGGAGCACTATAATATATATCACATCAAATGTAGCAATATTAAGACTAGATGCACTGCAGTCAGTTGAAAACTCAATACAAGAAATTTGTAGCCCAGAAAATTACCAGATAAACCATAACTTCAGAACTAGCTGCAGCACAGAATCGAGAGGAAAGGGTGAAGAGTGAGGATGTTAATTCTCCAAGGGGAAATCATTTAATTTGGATTAGATGATATGTGTGAGCATACAGTTCAGAACAGTGGAGGGCTGTGTCCCCCCTGCCCTGCAACCTTGGGTGCCTTACGATGCTTTGCTGAAATCGCTCCATCTAGGATGCTCACAAACAGCTTTCCAATATGCAAGCCACACTCTGAATGTCTGTGTGTAACTGCAGCCTGTCAGTTACACTCTGG
This sequence comes from Chelonoidis abingdonii, assembly GCF_003597395.2. NCBI lineage: Eukaryota > Metazoa > Chordata > Testudines > Testudinidae > Chelonoidis > Chelonoidis abingdonii. The sequence continues at coordinate 73,895,432 of NC_133770.1, forward strand.
CTCTCACCAGCCTAGGTTATACCGGAGGGTGACCCCAACACACCCACAGTCCTGGATTTTCCCCCAGAAATGTATGTCCTGTACTGCCCTGCCCTTTCCTGTACAGTACAAATATATTAAGTCCATTATTCTTTTAAGGGTATAATATACCAGCTTATTATCTTTAATAGAGTTAGCTAGATATGTCAACTTAAACACACTGTACTCCTGGGGGAATTCTGCACCAAAAAATTAAAAATTCTGCACACAATATTTTAAAATTCTGCAAAATTCTGCATATTTTGTTTGTTAAAATAACATTATATAATCACATCAGTTTCAATTATTTTGGTAATTTATTTCAAAATACCTGCAGCAACTATGTCTGTAAGAATACAGAAACATACAAAAATTCTCCCAGGAGTAGAGAGTTACCCGTATGATGACCCAGTTCCTGTTTCTCTGTCCCCTCTCCCACAGAACCCCACCGGGGGGGGCAGACCCCCACAGCCTCAGACCCCAAGAGCCCAGCCACAGGGCACCCCATCATCCCAGACACCCATACCCCCTCCCCCTCAAAGCCAGCTATGCCCCCCCCAGCCAAGACACTTACTCCCTTGCCCCCTAGAGCCCAGCTGCAGGGAGCCTGGATGTCCACCAGCCCAGACACACACACCTACTCCCCAGAGCCCAGTTGTGCCCCCCGCCCAGCCCAGACACTCACGCCCTTTACCCCCAGATCCCAGCAACAGTCTGTCGCTGATTCCCAGGCTTGTATGGAATTTTTCTGCATGCCACCTCCTTCCTTTAGGGCATGCCAGGAACTGCCGTTACTGGGAACCCTCCAGCTCACTCCCCCAAGCAGTGTCTTCAACCGGGGAGCTGTGTTCTGCCAGGTCCAGCAGCCCTAGTGGCAGGCAGGAGCTCTGCAGTCCATTTCTGTGGGGAGGGAGAAAAACTCTGCACAGAACATTTAATTCTGTGCAAATTCTGCATTGTGCAGTGGTGCAGAATTCCCCCAGGAGTAACACTGAGTTAGATAAACAAGTTTATTAACTACAAATAGATTTTAAGTGAGTAAAAGTAATGAAGTATGAAACTCAGATATGGTTACAAGAAAAATAAAGATAAAATGCTTACTAGTGCCTAATTTAACAAACTGTATGAGATTCAAACAAAATTTCTCACTACATGCTTCCAGTAAGGCTACTGACCAAACTCTTAAAGTCAGGACTGCCCACTCCCACCCCCTACTCCAGCTAGATCCAATGGCTGTTTTCCTTGATCTTCTTAGGTACAATGTCAATGAGAGACAGAGGGGGGGGGTGCCTTGGGTGTTTGCCCCTTGTTTTTACAGTCCTAGTCCCCCTCTTGAAAAATATTTCCAGCTGGGAACTAGGAGACAAAGAAGGAAGTGGAAGGATGTTCCCTGCTGTTTTCTCTACCTGTTTGAGCTTCCTTTGTTTCCCTTCCTGCTTGATGTTTAAATGCAAATTAAGGCAAACATACACTCCTTTGTTCAAGACAAACCTGTTTGCTGATTTCTGCCTAGGCAGGGATGTGGGGTTTGGAACATGCGTTGATAACATCATACCGAGAATCTTATAACTTCACATACAATATTGCCCCACATATTTTATCAGGACAATACTAACCAGCGAATTATGAGTTATCAAATGCCTTATAAGGTATACCATGAAAAAAACATTATAACAAAAGTGTGTAGGAAATGACAAGGGAGCTATACTCCATCACGATATGCAAGTGGCTGCAAAGTCTGATAAATATGCACTGGAGTTAGATTTTTCCATAGCTGTTGTGTGTGTGAAGGCCAATTAAGTAGAGGATAACTTCTCAGTCTCTATAAAGTGAAATTCCTTTAAAGTGTAATCCCCTTGTAATATTGTGTTTAAGGTAAAATAAATAGCTTAAAAACTATCATTTCATCTGTATTAAAAGTGATCGTTTAAACTAACTTTGAAAGTATAATTCAGATAAATAAAACCATTGGAATAGATTAGATTGTCTACTGAAATCCTTTTGGAAGCAGTGTTGTCTTGATACAAAAATGGTCATGGGTTTATTTTAAAAAATGAGACACTTAAAAATTGTGAATTAGAGTCAGAGTCTTACACTGAGACATTTTTGTTTCATGGATAATTTCCCTGTGTCTATCCAAGGAATTATGTTATACGATTAAAGCTGCAGCCCTTGGTGTAAGTGATCCTTCAGTTAGATTTCCAAATTAGCAACTGGTCACTCTACCTGAAAATCTCCAGCAAATAAGCAACATCTAGGCTAGTTACAGAATCAATAAAACTCAGAGGTTAGATCACTTTTCAAGTTACCAAGTTGTATCCCACAAGTGGCACTTTTATTAGAAAAGGATTAGGAGGATACAGATTTTGGAATTAAAATTATGATATTGAGCTATATGTACAGCAAATGAAAGAGATAACCAATGTCTCAAACATCCAGACTATAGCAACAGAACTTTGTCTTCATGTGTAGAGGCACTGCCTGACCTGAATTTTGAGGGACAGTCCTTATCTTTAGGAAGCTGGCCTGCCTTTCTTTACGCTGGGAAAGCTAAAATTAAAGACACACAAAATTGTCAGTAACAAAGCCACAAACAGAACTCAGGACTGCAGGCTCCCATTTTAGCTGCAAAGCAAGGTGCTATGGGGAAGACAGTATTTATGTCTAAACAGACGTTTTCTGGGTTTAAAGACCTACAATTTATTTTACATAACAAGGGAGCTACTTGTGAAAGGTTAATAGAAAACATTTTGTACGATTTACTTTTCATTTTTTTAGGTGTCACTTTGGTTCATATTAAACCCTTGGAGCAGGAAATGTGGATATGGCTGCCAGTCTGAAACCATTATAAGAATGAAGTTATTTCAGAAAGGGAATTATTTGGGATGGAGCATTAATAAGAAATGGAGTTTCTGGGCCAACCGAAATGTGGGCAGTACTGGCCAGCCCCCACTAATGTTAGGTAAGCCAATCCATTGAAAGGCATTAACTCTATTATCAGCTTTATTCCTGGTTTTGCATGTATAGCAAAGCCCATTTGCAGACTTACAGCAGCAATTCACTGTTTTAAAAGAAGTTTCTCCAAAAGTTGAATAAGTCTCTGGCAATGACACAGATCTGTAAGTAGGCCGGCTTTTTATCACTTTTTCTTCTGGGTATATACAATGTGGATAGATACATGGCTTGGGGTAGGCAGTCAAGCAGAACTATTGTGTCACTAGAAACATTAGCAGCAACTATTCTTTTCTCTTTTTTTAAATAAATCTATAGATAAATGTCATTATAATTAGAGATGTGCAAATCTGCACAAGGCTCAGAGTTTCAGGTTGATTAGGACAAGTCCCCATCTGTATGAATGCTCTGAAAGGGAGCTTAATCAAAATCTTTTGTGATCTCCCTTTTTCTACTGCCCTTTTCTTTCCTTTCTCGCAAAGCAACCAGACAGCCTCCTTCTGATCTCATCCTTCCCTAACCTGACCTCTCCACGTTTCATTTCTGATCATATCCTCTCTCCTCCCAAGGAGTGCAACAAGGTCTCTGGCTTCTAGCCATCAAAACTTGACCTTTGTTTCTTGTTGTCCATTTCCTTTGTATCTCTCCTTCTTCCTCCAGGCTAATCCAAAGGCTCTAATCTTAGGTTATTCCGTCAAGACTCTCACAGGGTCCCACTAAACTTGGCATTTTGTGCTAGGTCAGCTACTATCTTAAAAAGCCGTGTGCTCTGGTTGGGACTTTCCAACTCAGAGCCATGTCAAAATTCACTTCACATCCCTGGACCATGGAGGCCCAGAGCCTTGTTAAATTTAAAGACTGATGCTGGCCCAATCAAAGTTCCCAGCCCTACTTCTAACTCCCAATAGGTTTGATGGGAAATCAAAGGCAAAGGCAAGGGAATGTTTTGCACTGAACATTCCTTGGTTGAGCTATAGGTATATGTGAGGCAGTGTGTCAGTGCAACGGCACCCTCTCTGGCCAAGTGTGGTGCAGCCCACAGGCTCAAATAGCCTCGAGGGGCTGTCAGTCTATTCCTGGTGCCAAGGAGTCTGAAAAACCCTTCCTCCACTCCCAAGTTCAGCAGGGGGTCAGTAGGGGAACCCAGGCCCACCCACTCCACTGGGTGCCAGATCAGGCCCTTAAGGTAGATAACCAGGGTCAGTTTCTTCAATTCTGACAAAAGCCCTGAGCATCTTCCTACCTTCCCCTGGATCTCTGCAGGCTCTCCAGCCTGTTAGTTAGTTCATCATCTCCTGGGCTGTTATCTCTGGGCAGCTCTTCAGTAGCTTGCCAGCAAGAGCTACTTTTTCTAGCATGCTCACCCCTCTGGTAACCACCCCATCCTTCTGCTTCCCAGCCTTTTTATCCTCCCAGCTGCTGTGAGGCTTCTAATCAACAGTGGCCAACAGTGCCTGTAATAACCCTTTGTGAGTCACCATGGGGTACATATACCCCCCATGGCAATATATTTCCCTAAACATTCTAATCTCAGCTAGTTGTGCATTTTTTCTACACCAATTGCTATTCCAATCACCTACATCTAGTTTCTACTAAGATGCAAAAATCCAGAGGGAGGTATTGCAATAACAAAAAAAATTTCTACGTGAAACTGCCACTGAATAAGAACCTGAGAATTCCTATGGACTATCTAAAATAGATGTCCAGTATAGAGAATATACATGTAAACTCTGCATTAACCAAGAGTGAAAGAAGATAAATTGACAGATTGATAAGAGTGCTGGTGAAATAAAGCAGATAAGTGGCTATGTCTGGAATTGCAAACACTGCTATCTCTGATGCAAAAAGTTTAGAAAATTGCTCATGACTGAACTTCTAATGAGCTAGAGGAAGTTCAGAGAATGAGTCCAGAGTGTGTCACTGAATGGAAACTGACAGGAGAAAATCCATTTCAAAATGCAGTTTTTCCTCTTAGCATTATCATTAAAAGATATTGGTGACAGTGGGAACTTCTGGCATTTAAAAAGAAAGTGACCAATCATGGATTGGAAAAACCCACTTCTTGCGGCTGTAAGCTTCAATTTGTTATAGCTGGTCTTTTAAGAAAGGAAGTTTCGACAACATCTTATGAATCTGATGCTAAAAAAACCCTAAATTACAAAAACTTTACAGGTGAAATAAGTGCTTGCAGAAGGCGAAGATGTTGTGCAGCAGGATTCAGAAAATACAGTGACTGCTCCGGATGTAAATGTCATTTGCAAGATGAAGCTCTGAAAGTGTATTTCATCCTGAAGTTATGTATACATGGCAATATAAGCCTTGGCCCAGGCTTGAGCCCAATCCTCCCTTCCATCTTACACACAAGGCACTTGGGCTTGGACTCAGGGTCTTAGGACCCTATGAGGGTGGAGGGTTCAAGCCCTATCACTTTGCAATGTAGATGCAGTCCACCCTGGATCTGGGTCCTGGGAGTCCACGAAAAGTATCCCATAATCCCATGGGACAACTTCTTTATCACCAATTGACTCCAGGGAAATAGAAGCAACCCCCCTTGTTGCAGTGCAGCCTCTCAACAGGTCAGTGTTTAACCCTTCCATTGTACTCTGACCACTGAGTTGCAAAACCTTTGGAGAGCCTTCTGCATTGCAATGGACGATGACCAAAGGAAGTCCTATGCCATGCATACTGCTTCAGGGTCACAGAAACACAGCCAAATTTTGGTTAATATCTGGGGTGTTGCCAGCAAAAACAGTAGATTTTAGAAGGAGTACCAAGAATGACCATCCATACCAGCAAATAGCAAAGAAACTGGCAGTGTTGGAAATTTACTGGATTGGTCACCAGTGTAGGGAGTAGATTAAACAGCTCAAGACCAACTACCAGAAAACCAGGGACCAGAGCTGCACTTTGGGCAACTCACCAACATCATGTCCATTTTATGATGAGTTTAATGGTGTGCTGAGTACTGGCTGAGCACAGAGCTAACAGGGGCACACAATGGCCTGGTCAGCCAGGATGGCCACTTGCTGGTCCCAGAATCCCTCACTGGGACAGATAGGAGCCAGCAACAAGTGCTGCTGAGTGAGGCCAGTGAAGTGACTCTCTGTTGACACCGATCCCAGAGGAGGCTTTGCAGCAGAAGCAGCTGAAGCACATCCCAGAGCTGTATTCAGAGGTGCTGCTTGATTCCACTCCCCACCGAGAACAGCCCACTGCTGAATCAGCAAACAGTAACAGAAGACGCAGAAGCCATCCCAGAACACGATACGTTTCTGGCTCCATTTTAATGTGTATTAATATAGGAATGAGAGGGCTTTCCATTCTATGGACCAATACAGAAGTTATTACATGCCGCTAGCTGGGGCTTCTATCCATTAATGGCAGGTTGTATGCCAGAATGTTGGTGTCCCCCTCCCCCACCCATGTGGAATTCAAAATGGCGACCAGGAAATGCAAACATTAAAAAGAAAAAAAAAAGCCTTAACATTGAATTTTTACTTGAAAGATGCACCTTTTTGCTAGGGCATCCCTGTTGCTTAAAAATAATAACCTTACATTGTCATCCTTATAAGTATTCATTCTGTAACCACTCAACATGAAATGAGCTGCCTGAAAAGAGAAGGAGGACCAGGGGAGGCGGAAGTGTGTTTCATTTACAAATCTAGTCAATTTCAGTTAAATGTAATCCGTGTAGTCCATAGATGACAATATCATTTGTCCCAAATACAACTGTGATTTGAAATCTGTCCGGAAGAGAGGACAGAGAGGGAAGAGAGAGGGTGTAAGGAGGATGGCCATGGAGTTCTGTGTGTTTGCATGAAGTCACAACAGGGCTAAGCCATGTGGAAGCTACAGCAGCATGCTTGTTAATTCCCTCAAGACTTCTTACCCAATCTTGAGTGCAGATAGCTGCAAACTTTTCCTGTATCAGGAACTCCAGATAGGTAATCACATTTCAGGGAAGGGGTATTGTCCAGGGCCACCTCAGTAGCTGGCCAGCCCACACCACTCAGAGATGTGCTGTTTAGTCACTATATGGTTGAATATTTCAATAGCATACACTGCTGGTTTCCCACAGGCAGCTTGGAGCAACATCTCCCTTTGCCAGTCAGGCACCACAACAACTGTCATGTCTGCTAAAATGTGGAATACCTTAAATGACAGAGAAACTCTTTTGTATCATGTCCACCAACTGCTGCCCCGATCCCAAATTGTTCTGCAAATTTTAGAATAAAAAGAAGCTGTGACTTTTAACTTACCATTCTCCCTCCACTTCTGTAGCTGAGATTAACTCAGTTGTGTCCAGGGAACTTCTGGGGTCTGAAGCATCCCACTCAGGATATACTAAAGTTCAGTTTTAAACAGTAATATTTTATGTACTTGAAATTGCATGGATTTTTTTTAGTGCTCCTGCACTGAGCTATTTGAGACAATAACCCTCCGTGTCTTGTCCTATTCCAGGCCCCGTGACTTCTACAGGCTTTAGTACCTCCACAGCTTGCCCACACTGCAGCAGCAGCCAAGGCTTAATGTACCTTCATGGATCATTCCAAGAGGAAGTTCTTGACAGGGTCAACAAGCAGGTCCAGTACCAAAGACAGAGGGACTTACTACTAGTGGAAAGTCATGGCAAGAGGAAAGAGGACAGACTCAGGCTAGATGCATAGCTTGAGAACAGGGTTGCAGCATGGGAGTAGGCATTTGCTTTGCAGTTTCTGGAACAAGAATGATGCTAAGGGAAGATGCTGCAATCCAGGAACAACTTGGACAACTCCATGGCTGTGTGGCTTATGCAATTGGGCCCTATGAGCAGCTGGGCAGGTCAATTGTGACCATGCTGACCTCCATACTGAGGTGCCAGATGCATGGCAAATATGGAAGGAAGGGAAAGGAAAGATGGGAGGCAAGGGAAATATAAGCTTGAGGGGTTCTGTTTTGTACATGGCTTCACTATTTTCACTTGATCATGCACTTTGTTTCTGGGGTTTTCTTTTAAAAGGTTTTGTTGTTACTGGTGTTTTGGTGGGGTAATGACAGATGGCCTGCCTGGCAATGAGTTAATGTTGTACTTTTCTAAGAAAATCATAAATAGAGCTTTTTATTTTATCAATAAAGTGTATTGTTCTCACTGCATCACCTCATACAATATAAATTTCAAATAAAAAAGGTAAATACATGATCAGGGAAAATTGGGAATTTGTATGCAAATACTATTCCTCAATACAGTTAGTTACATCAACCCATACAACAATCACTTCCTTATTTCGACCCATACAGTAAATCAATCCCCTCCCCTCCCATCTGATAAGCAGTCAGGTCATTCATAAGCACATTGCATGGCAATCAACCCCTACCCACAGAGCAATCAATCTCTCCCCCAACAGCACATTCATAAAGGAACTCTTCTATCTTTTTCATTGGCCTATGCAAGTCCATAAAGTGAGAGCACAAAGCATCACTGACTTCTGTTGCCTGAGTATATCTAGCTCCAGCTGTGATAGGTGCACTGAGTGTGCAGTCCATCATTTCATAGTTCCATTCAGGGGGAAATGGATCATTTTTGGGTTCACAAAGATTGTGAATAGCACAGCAAGCCCCAGTAATGGGCACAGCATTGAAGACGATGGAATCCAAATGCGTCTATAGACACTTCTAATGGGATTTCAATCTGCCAAAAACATGTTCAACGGTGATTCTACATCTCCTGAGAGTGTAATTAACCTTCTTTTGTCAGGACCTTTAATATCAGGCTACCATTTCATAAGCCAAGGCAAAAGGATCCCCCAAAGTAATGGTGGGGACAGTAACACCATTTATGACAAGATCATTTAGTGGGAATAGCATCCCAGCTTGTCTGACTGTTGACTCCCGATCAGTAAAAAACCCTGGCATGACCTGAACTTTTCCAGTGCAGTCCACGCTGATGTTCATAAGTCAGCCTCTGTGGTCCACAAGGGCCTGCATAACAGTGTAGCAGCATCCTTTGTGGTGTGTGTACTCACGTGCTCCTTGAGGATGGCAAACTATGGGCACACGAGTCCCATTAATGGCTCTGGCGCAGTCTGGAAACCCCATTCTCTCAACGCCAACAATTACCTCAGGAATATCTTTTATGCCCGCCAACTTGGGGTAAACCACAGGCCTGATTGCCTCAAAAACCTTCACCATAACTTTACCCACAGTCAACTAGCCTACACCAAACTGGTTGGCAACAGACATGTAGTCATCTGGGGTAGGCAGCTTTCAAACAGTTATAGCAACTCACTTCTGGATCAGTAGGCCAACTGCATGTTTACATTGGAGGACCAGGGCAAGCTGCTCACAAAGCTCCAGAAACTTAGCTTTCTTCATGTGAAAATTCTGGACCAACGGCTGGCCATCCCAGGTTTGCAAGGTAATATGATCATCCCAGTCTGCTTGTGGCCCTACTCCAAAAGTGTCGGTCTATGTTGGGGGCTGACTGCCATGAGCCACATAGCCAGTTCAAGTTCGCTTTGTCTGTCCTTCTCTTCCTCCATCATTTGCTCCATCGGGTGCCCTCAGTGGTCAGAGATTGCTGCTGAAATGTCCACCAGTGTCTCATGAAAGCTCTGCCAGGTTCCTGAAACAGGAGTGAAAATGCAAGCAAGAGAAGTTCTTCAACTAGTCACTCCTCCATGTTGCTATCTTTTGTCGCTGGGAGCACACAGACCAAAATTATAGCTCTGAAGGATCTGTTGGAGGGCTGTTCAATGCCCTGTAATGTGCAGAATTGACAGTCAAGTTTTCCCACACCGCACCATGATCAAAGAGCTAGAGCAGCTACATTTTGGGAGAGGGTTAGGAGGTCTGGAATTTGATTGAGCTCAGTCTGCGTACTGCAGTGTGGATGCTGGAGCTCAGGTTCATGGGCAGCGTGTCACTCCTCCATTTGGGGTGGCTAGGCCTACCTAGATCATGGCCCTGCTCCGAGGCCCACTTCCGCCCACACTCCACCCCAACCCCCTCCCCCAAAGTCCCCTCACCTGCCTGCCACTTGCACCTCTTCGTCCCCTCCCCTGAAGCTCCTCCTGCCCACCTGCCTATTAGCTGAGTGGCCGCTCACCACTCACATGCACCTCTTCACTCCCTCCTCCAAGGCCCTCTGCCTGTCCCATATGCCTCTTCGCCTCTCCTCAGAGTCCCCCATTTGGGCGGAGCAGGGATGGGAAGAGGCAGAGTGAGGGCGGGGCCTCTGTAGGAGAAGGATGAACAGGCGTGGGACCTTGGGGCACAGCACAGGCAGGCCACAGCCCAGGCGCCCTTTCGGTGGTGGTGCGCTCCAAAGACGGTGTGCCGGCTGTTTGGGGAGGCTTAGCCTCCCCTGGCCTCTTATACCTGCCACTCTTGCTCAGATTAGAAAATTCTTAACCTAGGTTTAGCAATCAGTCCAGACACTCAAACCCAGGGTCCACTGATTCAAGTCCCACTAATCTGGGGCTTTCATTGCAATGTAGATACACCCTTAGCACCTTAGCCAGCATCAAATCCATGCTGGTAGTTGTCTTTAGTTCCATTATCTCATAAGGGTCAAATGCTGTATACTCACAGGATTAACCCTTTCAAAAGCAATGAGACTACAAATTTTTTTCTTATCACTTCTTATTTGACATGATCTTGGTTACAAATGGTAACATGGCAGGGGAATCAGCAGCCACTGTCATCACCAGCTACTGTTTCAGGTGAGCTGTGCAGACATTCCTGACCAGGAAAAATGCAAGTGAAAGTAGGATGGCCAATTTTGTTGCCTTCTCCCAACCATCTGTTCCACTGTATGGCACTGAAAGGAGCGATGAAGGTAAGGGGAAGCAACAAGAAGGGTGTCTGCAGAGGAATCCTTGCTGTGGCTGGGAGGAGGAACATCAGAGTAAATTTTGTTCACTCCCTGCACCTCTGGTTTTCAAGGACATTTCTGCTGAAATGAGTAACAGCAGGGGCAAATTTGTGACTCAGCAGATGAGAGAGCGAGAAATGTCATGGATACTTCTGGACACAGGCATCTTGAAGGGGGCTGGCCAGGAAACAAGATCTAATTTAAGTATTTTTAGTGAGTTCAACTCACTCCACTTGCACGTATTTCTGTGGCATGACAGCAATGTTTGGTACTTTTCTCCCAAGCGGCTAAGCTTGCTGACTCTTACTGACCTAGAGTGAGAGACTAAGCTTGAGTACAATGGCTGGTATTTTTCAAAAGACCCCAAGGAAGTTAGGCACTCAACTCCTGCTAAAATTCAGTGGGACTTAAGTGAACAATTCCCTTAGGAAATTAATGATTGCTTAACATATGAGTATCAGAGCTGGGATTTTCTTTTCTTAATAGAACTTTTTTAATACTTTTCAAATTAATTCCACATACTGTTAATGTTGCACAAGTGATTTAAATACTAATTAATTTGAAAAGACTGGGCATCTCACAATGCACTTTTCCATAAACAGTGTTTTAACTAGGACATTGCCCTAAATTTGAAGAGAAATGTGCAAATATCCATATTTGCCTTGCTGAGTGTTTGTAATGTTACTTAAGTGTTATCTTTGCCTGGGAAATTGTTTACAAATGTTAAGCCTATTATGCAGAGCATATTTATCTCAAACAGTACTTATTTTTTAGTAAAATGTACATAGCACAAGGTTGAGAAGGACAAAATTACCATTAGGATTAGGAGCATCAGAAGCAAACTCCCCACAAACCAGGACAACCAGCTCAAAGCAGCACCAGATCCTGCTAGAACAACAGATGCAAAACCTGCAGACATATCTCCACTGCTACAATGATCAATATTCCCCAAACCATACCTTTCAAGATCCATGGGTCCTATACATTTCTATCACAGAATGTGGTGTACCTCATCCAGTGCATTAAATGACCCAACAACAACTACATGGGTAAAATCTGACAATTACTACACTCTTGAATGAACTCACACAGAAAAATGACAAAAGACAAAATATACCCGTTCATTCAGGGGTGAACACTTATCACAAAGCGATCACTCCATATCTGACCTCTCATTCCTCATCCTCAAAGGAAACCTGCACAACAGCTTCTAAAGATGAGCCTAGGAACATAAATTCATAACTCTGCTGGCCATTAACAGATTTAACCAAGAAACTGGTTTTAAGACTCATGACAAAAATTTGCAACACACTTTACTGCTTGCTGTCCCTTAACTGCCCACTTCATTTTAAGTGCCCTACAGTAGTGTTTCTCAACCTTTTTGATAACAGGGACAGGCTTGCTGCCTTCTTAAACTATGTCAGGGAAATTTCAGGAACTGGCACCAATGGATGGACTGGTTATTGAGAAACACTGTCCTACAGAATGTGTGAATCTCTTATGCTTAACAATCTGTCCCATCTTGTATTTAGCTTAATACTCTGGTTACCTTCCCCAGACCCAAAGAAGAGCTCTGTGAAGCTCAAAAGCTTATCACTTCCACAAACAGAAGTTTGTTCAAAAAACGATATTACCTCACCTTTCTTGCTGCTCTCAATTAGGATTAAATGCAGGTTGCCATGAACAACTGCTGAATGAGAGACAGAGTCGGTATATCTGAAGAGGCAACAAGCAGTCATTTCATTCAGCAGTTCCACAGACAGAATATACAAAGGCAGTTAGTTCTGTGTATCAGTAATATTTTATTTGATTCCCCAACGACATTTATTTCCTGGCATTGGGCTCCCAGGGCTAGAGATGGTCAAAAGCTGGAATTTCTGTTCTGTGGGAAATTCTGAAGATCTGGAAAAAATTTAGTTCCATTTTAGAATGAAAAGTAGAATTTTCAAAATTTCCCAGAACAAGGAAAATCCCCTGAAAGATTGTTTCAATACAACTGAAGCATTTCGTTTTGAAATTTTCTATATGAAATAAGCCTGGGAACCAAAGTTCCGAGGCTCCCGGCTCAGCTGCAACTCCCCAGGCCCCTAGGTTCCCAACTCCCCATTATCCTTAGTGAACTGGTAGGGAACTGACAGCCTGGAAGGTCTGGGAGCCACAGCTGAGCCAGGAGTTTTGGAGTTTGGGAGCAGGGGCTCCCAGCTCCTCTGCAGGCAGCCTAGAAGGCTTGACTCAACCTAAGGTTCTCAATGCCCCCAGCTCCACAAAGGCAGTCCTGGGGTCCCCAGCTCCAGGGAGGTGCACATGGTAGGCCTGCCCTGAAGCAATGAACTGTCAAAACCCAGGCTCCCCAGTAGCCTACCACGCAGGTTGCCATCAAAACCCTACCTGTGGTTCATTGGAAGTTCATCAAACCAAATACATTTCTACAAAACATTTCAGGTTAGATGAATTGGCACTTTCCAGTGAAAACCTGTCTTGTCAGAAAATTCCTGATTAGCTCTCCCACGGACCATCCTACAACTGATGTCACAAGAGCCTCTTTTTGTACAAGCCACAGATGACCCCTCAATCTGAGCACAATGGTTATTTTTCACACTTTCGATGTTACAACCCTTTTTTCTGGTTTTGAAGAAAATACTAATCCTATCCTCTTACTGGCAAAGGCTAGACACACAAGTGTCTAGTAGGAAGCAGCAGACACCACTGATGTGGTCAACTTACTGTACCCTCTCTGCATACATATCATATAGTATTCGAAAGCTTATTATGTCTACATTAAGATGGCATATGACGTGGAGCTGTCAAGTAATGCCATTACCATAGAAATGGAGATAAACAGTGACACCATCACCGCTTTAAAATGACCACTTTGAAAAAAATGCATTCGTTTCTGTTAGTTTAATGACTGTGTTATTTCAAGATATTAAACTGGATTCCTTTGTGGCCTCAAATCATCCCAACAATCTAAAGGGTAAAACAAAATCTAATCATAAACTTGTACAGGTATCATTGAAATGTAATAGCACTGGTGACATTTCTAGCCAATACAATTTTCATCATTATGAACTCTGTCAACAATGCATGGCTTATCACTGTCCTCGTTGCCTTGGCATGTACACAGTTCCATGCAGGGAAGATCGTTCTGACTACAAACACAGCTGATTGTGCAGTGACCCCAACTGGCTCAGGGACAAATAAGATCTTATATAAGCTCAGATGCCACTGGCTCCTTGAAGAATACAGGAAGTAGTTCATCATTCACATTTTTCCATCCATGTTGTTATGATGATCCCATATCTGGTTTACCTATATGTGAAGCATAGGTGATGGAACTAGGGGTGCTGAAGGTGCAGCAGCACCCCCTGGTTTGAAGCGGTTTCCATCATAATTGAGGGTTTACAGTTTTATTCAATGGCTTTCAGCACCCCCACTATAAAAACTGTTCCAGCACCTATGGTGTGAAGACATCCAAACCTTTGTTTGCCAAGACATCCTTTTGACATGGTCTTCAGAACTAGCTGCGCATGGTGGGAGTTTGAGCAGTGATTTGTCCTTTTTGATGACTAGCTTGATGTGCAAGCAATTCAGGTCTCTGTGGGTCTCCTCTTTCTGGCTCTGATGATACAGCACCACTGCCAACTTCCTTGCTGCAGAAATTGTGCCTTGTCCATCACTCTCTCTCTCAATGTGGCAAAATCCTTGAAGTGGTAAGCTCCTTTTTTTCTGACAACACTGAACAGAGATTTTTTTTCCCTGAACCAAATAGGGATGACATAGTCACACTCTGTTAACGAATGTACAGCAAGAAATATGTTGCAGAAGTCAGGAGTGAGTGCATCACAAATTGTATGCACAGGTATGAAGCAACACTTGTAAGTTGTACTGGTAACAGTGCCTGTTTCAATCCACGTCATCTATGTGTTCCATTTTTGGAAAGCAGTGAACAGCAAGGACTCAACCATCTGTTTCAGGTGACCTAATTACTACGGTTCCTTTGACACCAAGAGACCCCAAATCCATACTGCTACATACAGAATGCAGAAGCATCCTTGTGACCACTTCCTCGAATACTGTACAAGTCTTGGGCTTCTTCAGTACCTCTACTGTGATGGACTTTGCTACTTCACCATTGGAAAAGACTCCAGCAAGGAGGAGTGTTTTTGTTGGGTGTGCTTCTACACTCTCAGGAGCATTTTGAACTAGATATTCACAGAGGAATTTTACAAGTGACTGCTTGTTGGATACTACATTTAGAAACTTTTTCCATGGAGGCAAAGGGCATCCAGCATTCACTTAGTATTTCTTGCATCCAACCTTAGATTCGTTCTGGTTCTATCTTTCTGTAGTTTTGACAGGGTTACTGTTGTCATATCTGTCAAAAACTTCAATTAGCTTTGTCAAATCCTTTTAGGACTTGCTTCATGTACTAAGCAGCCAGTTCTTTGAATGTGTGGAATTTGTCTCCAGCCATCATTTCTGTGACAGCCATGACATCTCTGTTATACACTGTGGTTTTTTTGTTGCATGCTCTTTAACTCATATGGATTTTTTCTTATCGGGCTTCCAGCTGATGCTCTAATTCAGCTTTGTCTGTTCTTCTCATTGGTTCATCAGCATGGAAGAGGGACTTAGGCACAGGTCCACTGGGGACTAAGAAGAGTTGCCATTGAAACATCATCTCAGCATCTGGCTAAGGAGAAGGCTGTGGAAATCAGTCTGGACTGATAATTGCTGGGATTGTCCCTCCCTTGCAAGACTTAAATTTGGTCTTCTTGGTAATGTCAGCAAATGTTGTGATCCCAGATTTCTTGACTGGGCTGAAGGGGCTGTCAGATTCCTGTTAGAATCAAGTGCACCTCTCATAAATCTCTCCATTTGTTCTTCACCAACATCTGCTATTTTCAGTCAAGGCTCTTGTACATCTGATTCAGTTCAGTAGATATGCTGATAAGGACCTCTGGATG
The DNA here is from genome assembly GCF_003597395.2 of Chelonoidis abingdonii. Lineage (NCBI taxonomy): Eukaryota > Metazoa > Chordata > Testudines > Testudinidae > Chelonoidis > Chelonoidis abingdonii. The sequence goes on from NC_133770.1 coordinate 73,911,221, forward strand.
TGATTCAGGGTCAAATGGATTTGTCATATTGTTGATGACACGGTTGGTAAGAACTTTGGCATGTTCTTCATCCCTCTTCAGCGCAAAGGCAAAGATTTGTTTGTGGACTTTTGTCTTCAGTGCTTCTTGTTAGTGCACATCTGTCTCTCAGAGCTTTTGTATATTCATAACAAGAAGCTGTGTATTTTCATTTCTAACACTAATACTGACCTGCACGTGTTACTGAATTAAAAAGCTAGTTTCTAGAATATTTCAAAGGCTAGTAATGCATGCATAGGCAATCACAAATTAAAGCCTTCTACCAGGCAGACTAGATGCTACATTGTATGTACAAAAGCTTACAAATGGAGAAGAATTACATTAGGAATTCACATATATTTATATGCACCCATTATGCAGTACAGACAATGGGCATGTAACATATTGTTACTGGTTCAGTGTAAGACTGATCTGGTCAGCAAATTTCAACTGAAAATATAGACAAATATTATAAACACTAGTGGCATATTTTGGCAATTAAAAATATGCAATGTGAAAAACATTTCATGTTAGTATATTGCAAAATGTTGATATTCGCCATTTTTGCCACATGTTAAACAGCTTCATAGTTTCTGGAAAAAAAATATTTGACTATCCAAAACCAATAAAAAATGTTAATACATTTTTGTTTAGTTGCTTTTACCAGATAAATAAACACCACATTAAGGTGTTGAAATTAACTGAAACTTTAACAACTTGTGCTTCTGGACCTGTGCAAAATATTACATTCATTTTGGATATCATTGTTTCACCTTGCCTACAGGCTTACAGCATCACTTTACCGCTCCACATCTTACCTCATCTAAAACATATATAAAATAAGCTTTCAAATGATATATCATGTCTGTGTGTGCAGGGTGAGTACATTAAACTCCAACTACATGGCCCTTTTTTGGAGAATTGCTGCACACCTATAGCAACAGAGTAAAATATTGATTATAAAAAAATGCTTTGCCTGCTCCACCTGCTCTTTTTTAGTCTACTCTAGTCCTGAGTTTAACAGAGAATGTGGGATAAATCTTCAAGATGCAGATGTATGCAGTGAAGTTGCCCTTTCCTGAGGTAATGGAGAAAGGATAGTCTTGTCAGTAAAACATAGGACTGGAAGTAAGAAAATCTGAGTTATGGTCCCAGATCTTCTTCCACAGACTTTCTGTATTGTCTTAGGCAAGTCATTTAATCTCTTAACTGCTCTGTTCCTCAATTTTCTCATCTCTAAGGTCAGCAAAATATCTGCTTAACTGCAGTGGTGCTAGGATTAGTTCATTAGTTTGAAATCCCTGGATAGAAGGTGCTATCGAAATGCAATTTAATTATTATATGATATAACCACCTCAGTGGTCAGATACTGCAGAAACTGACACATTTTCTAAAAGCTAGTCATGAGCTCCTGCTTCTGTTGGCCATTTCAATAGAGTGGCAAAAGGACAGTAACTGTGTCAATGTGAAATTGGATATTAGTTACCTATACAGGGTTATATTGCAGATTGAAACAATGGTGGGCAATTATTAGAATGTTTTAGGCATACAACATCATTTGCCAACGAAGTGGAAGTATCTCGTAAGGTTCTAATGGCTATGACAGAGAAGCTATCTGGTTGCAAAGATTTGTATCACCACTTGGGCTCCCTTACAGGTGAAAACTAGACACTTGGGCTAGTAGCATTAGGACATTGTTGTGAGAAAGTTCAAAGATTGCTCTTGGCCATTCTAAGTTGCATATCCACATCATTCCAAACCCTAGTCACACATTTCTACTGGAAGTTAAAAAAAGTCAGATTTTACTATACTAATGTCCCTCAGGATTTTGAGAAAAACTGTGAAGAGCACCATATGACCCCTAATGTGAAATACATACAGGTTGCTTGCTAACAGTGTTTGCCTGTCAGAGGCAGCTAACTCATTAACTTACCTAGCTATAAGGGAGTGACATTTTAGGAAGAATCTAGTATGTTGACTGAGCAGCCAAGCCTGGGAAGAAGATTCGTGACGATCTTTGATTTCTTTGCTAAGTGAAACCAAACCCCAGGAAAGGGCTGAGTTTTCGCTTTATATAAAGAATGGACTTGTTTGAAGAGTAGGTTGGGAAAGGTGTCTGCTTACAGTACACGATATGTTTAGGAAAAATCCTATAAAGAAGCCAGTATACAAGCATTTGACAGCATTTAAAATGAAAATGGTTCAGTTAGTTCAGATTATATTAATATATATAATAGTTTGCAATAGAAGATGGATAGTGGGAATATTGATTGCAGACCCTCTTACAACAGGATGACATTTGGAATCAAATCTTCATTCCCTGCCCAAGAATAGAATGGTTGTTCTGTCTGGCATACTCACCAATAGCCATTTATCTACATGGGTTATCTGTCTAGCTCCTAGAACATTTATATAGACCATAATATCTGAAATGTCAGCAGGGATTGCTAGAGTAGCTACACATCAAAAGTCAATAAATAGATTACCTTTCTACATACCATAATATTTATTAAGTTGCTGTTGCACATGCAGAATTAAAAATTACTGATTAATTTTTCGTCCAACATGATTTATTTTGTGATTTAAGGAATAAGTCAAATTTAAAGAAAATCAGCTCATCATTAAGTGGTAGTTATGAAGATCCAGGCAATAAAGATCAGTCTCTTGTCAGAACCTCTGTGTCAGTAGAAATCTGGCTCTTTGCAAAAATTATGCCAAAGATATTATCTGAATCTCTCAGTTTGGAAAAGCAGCAAAGGATCCTGTGGCACCTTATAGACTAACAAATGTTTTGGAGCATGAGCTTTTGTGGGTGAATACCCACTTCGTCAGACGCAGGTAGTAGAAACAGTAATGTAGCAGGTAGTAGATGTAATTTCCACTACCTGCGTCTGACGAAGTGGGTATTCACCCACGAAAGCTCATGCTCCAAAACGTCTGTTAGTCTATAAGGTGCCGCAGGATCCTCTGCTGCTTTTACAGATCCAGACTAACACGGCTACCCCTCTGATACTTGTCAGTTTGGAAAGGAACCTGACAGAGAAATAGAAGAAGTAAAAAGAAGGAATCACTTTTTCACTACCCAAGGAAGCTAAGTAAGAGACAGCCTTTGTTCTGAGAGCAAAAAAAGGAAGGGGTTTGCAACTCCACATATCGTGATGGGTGTGTCTGGCCAGAAGTGGAATGATGTCCTCCTGCTCACTAGCTAACACTGAGGATGGAGCACATTATACCGGTAGTAAAAGTGCACCAGTTCTCCTACTCAATATGCTCCCTCCAGTGCCAGGAAGTAGAATGCCTCACACTGGATTATGCCTTCCTCCGTATTGCTTGGCAATGAAGTACTCTCCTCAAGTGTGCTGTCTCCTAGCTACACTCCCTGCATTCCTCTTGATTTCAGGAATATTAAAGTCAGTCTTTGGATTTTTAAGTATACTTCAAGAAAAATCAATGGGAAACTTTAGTAGACAGTCTCAGCAGGATCACTAGTGCTTTAAGAGTGTCTACATTCTTCCTTCTTGATGTAAAATAGATAACCACACAGGCTGGTTTGAGGGCTGTCTTCCTGAAGGACATATTACAGATTACATGACAGACTGCTTTGCTGTTACACTTAACTGATAACTAAGGATCGGGGGCTAGAGCAGCTGTCAGTTCCTGCTGCAGGAACAGTGGCCCCCAGGGCCAGGTGAGTCCCTGGGGCTGAAGCAGCAGCCCAGGGTGTCATAAACAGATAGCTAAGGGTTAATGTTTCTTTTACCTGTAAAGGGTTAACAAAGGGAACTAAACACCTGACAAGAGACATCAGGATAACCGGATTTTTCAAAGCTTAAGGGAGGGAATTTTGTGGGGTTTCTTGGTCTTGGGTCTCTGTCTGTTCTGTGCTCTCTCAGCTATGAGAGGGTCTATTTCCAGTCCTTCTAATCTTCTGTTTCCCAGTTGTAAGTACAAAGTTTGCAAAAGTATAGTCTTTTAAATTGTTTTGCTGTATTTGCATCTGTGTATCTGGCTGGAGGAGTCTTTATGTGTATTTGCTCTAAGTACTTTAATTGTATGTTTGGGTAAGGCTGTTTATCCTTTTCTATTGTATCATTCTAAAGTGAAAACCTGTATCTTACCATCTAGATTACAGAGAACGGGTATTCTACTCTTTCTTTCTTTTTTTATATAAAGTTTTGCTTTTAAGACCTGTTGATTTTTTTTTTCTAGTTGACCACCAGGAAATTGTGTGGGAGAAGGAAACAGGAGGGAGGGGAAAACTGCTCTCTGTGTTTAACTCTCGTGTCCAGCAGAAGAAGCTAAGGGGGAAGAGAGATAGAATCTTTTCTGTTTCCTTGTATTTGGGTTTGTCTCTTTGTGGAAGAGAGGAGACATGCTTCTTGGTATTGTGATGTAAAGAGGTTGCATCAGTAACTCTCAGGTTAGCCCAGAGAGGAAATTCTGGGTGGGAGAGAGGTGGGAGGAATGGTTTATTTCCCTTTGTTAGGAGACTCAGGGCATCTGAGTCTTGGGGGTCCCACAGAGAAGTTGGGGGGGGGGCTCAAGTGTACCAGGCACTGATTCCTGGTTGGTGGCAGCCTATCAGATCTAAGCTGATAATTAAGCTTAGAGGGGTTCATGCTAGCTTCTCAGGTTATGAACGCTAAGGTTCAAATCTGAGTAGGAAAGCTAGGACACAAGGCCATTGGATCATTGCCCCCCAGGCTGGAGCAGCAGCTGACAGGACTGGAGCATGAGCAGTGGCTACTGGGGCCACCAGAGCAGTGACCCAGGGCCAAGTCAGCCCCCTGAGCCACTGAAGCAGCAGCCCTGGGGCCAGGTGAGCCCAAGGGGCTGGCGCATCAGCCTGAGGCCGATAAGCCAGTGCCCCCTTGTCCAGAGCAGTGGCTGCTGGGGCCAGAGCATGAGCAGCAGCTACCTGGGCCACCAGAGCAGTGACCAGGGCTGCCAGATCAGCCCCCCTGGGCTGGAGCAGTAGGCCACCACAGGAGTAGCCCCCAGACTGGCCGTCAGCCCCTGGGGCCAGAGCAGCAGTTGGGACTGGAGATTTAGTCCTCCCCCCAGCGTATTTTTAGTAAAAGTCAAGAACAGATCACAGGCTTCCATGAATTTTTTTGTATTGCCTTCGATCGGTCCATGACTTTTACTAAAAATATTCGTGACAAAACCTTAACCTTATTGATAACTATCTACTATGAAGTCATTAATCTCCTCTTAAATTCAAATGATCACAAATTACATTATATAGTTGGATGTCCAGGAATGTACATTTTCAGCTTAAAATCCCTTTAATCTACAGGATGAAATTTATTATTTTAGCTACAGACAGTTAATTTTGATCAATACAGATATAACAGCACGTAACAGACAAAACTGTACAGCTCATTATCCCTCAGTAAGGTAAAACTGGGGTAAGCAAAAGGCTCGGATAGTCAGTAGGCCGTTTTTCATGTAGTCCAAACTCAGATTTCCTATAAAAAGATAAAGAGTAAACAGGTAGGCAAAAAATGTCAGTATGTCCCAAGATCAAGCAGGCATCTCCCTTGCTTCACCTTTCTCCTAACCATCACTTCCTGTTTAGATTCTTGAAGTTCCTTCCCAAATGACTCTTCCAAAAAATTCATATATAAATGTTTGTTTCTTTATTTTAAACCATCTTACCAAACACTATAGGACGGATAGAATTCACGATTAAAGTCTATAAGATGGTTAAAGATTCTATAGAAATGACAATTATAGCTGGTCTTAAACTAGAATTTTGAACATTTCTGACACAGAACTATTGAAGCATTTTGTTTTAATAATGCTGAATCATTTCATTTAGACTTATCATAGTTAAAATAATTTGTATTACTTAATATGTTACAATATTAAATAGAACTTTATATAAGTCAAAAATTAAATAAAATATTTCAGCTTTATCAAAGTGAAACAATTCAAAGTGATTAGGTTCAATTTTTCCAGGTGAAAATTTGATCAATCAATACTTTCTTGTGAAACGTGTAGATTTTGAAAAAACAGCATTTTCAACAGAATAATTTTCTGTCAGAAAAGTTTTTGACCAGCTCTAGATAAAATTCCCAATAAAATTCAACAAGGTTTTAGAAAAATTTCTATAGAACTGTATTAAATTTCTCCAGAAGCCTATTGACATCTCTTGATTATATTCAATAGCACTTTTCTAGAAGAGAAGACACTGTGATAAGTAAGCAGGAGAAATGTGGGCTCGATGGAGCTACCATTAAGTGAACAACATAATTAATTAAGCAACCACAAACAATGAGGAATTATTAATGGAATTAGAAGGAGGTCTCAAGGGGGGCTCTGTAGGGATCTGTTTTGTCCAGTCTTATTTAACATCTTTATTAATGAGCTGGAAGTAGGAATAGAGAGCATACTGACCAAATTTGCCGATGACACAAAGCTGGGTGGGGGGCATTGCAAACACTTTGGAACACAGAGCTAAAATTCAAAGGGAACTTGATAAATTGGAGAACTGGGCTATAGGCAACAAAATTAAATTCAGTGAAGACAAATGTAAGCTGCTACCATTAAAAAGATGTAGAAAAGTTTCTCTCTCTTGCCACAGAGGGCAGGAAAAGAGGCAATGGGTTCAAACTACATCATAGCAGATTTAGATTAAATCTCAGGAAAAACTTCCTAACTGTAAGAATAGTAGGACAATGGAACAGACTGCCTCAAGAGGTCACAGAAGCTCCCTCACTGGAGGTTTTCAAAAGGAGGCTGGATAGCTATCTGTCTTGGATGGTTTAGATACAACAAATCCTGCATCTTGACTATATGACCTTTGTGGTCCCTTCTAAACCTATGGTTCTATGATTCTAAGAGGTAAGACTGTCTGTCATTATATGTGATCAGTCTACCAACTTTAGTAAGGTTACCAGATATCAGGAACTATATTGTAAGCTACCTGTTTTCACTTAGTGGGATTTAAGCAAACAGTGTGTTTATTTAAACAACTCATACAGAGAGATGCAGAGCTCCAGATAACATGGACACGTTAACACATTTATTTCAATGTGCGCTCACTGATTTTTATATAAAACTAAGGACTTGTCTACACTTACCGGAGTCAGTGCCTGTGGTCAGCTCTTTTCCAAGCTGAACAGTCCCAGTCTTCTTAATATCTCTTCATATGGAAACTGTTCCATATCCCTAATAATTTTTGTTGCTCTTCTCTGTATCTTTTTCAATTCCAATATACACTTTTGAGATAGGGCAACCAGAACTGTACACAGTATTCCAGGTTTGGTCGTACAATGAATTTATATAGAGGCATTATGATGTTTATTGTCTTATTATCTATTACTTTTCTGATGGTTCCTTACATTCTGATAGCTTTTTGACTGTAATTGCAATTGAGCGGATGTTTCAGATAACTATGTTTTTAGAGAACTATCCACGATGACTCCAAGATCTCTCTCGAGTGATAACAGCTAATTTATTCCTACCCTGTGTTTCCTGTCTTTTAACCAGTTACTGATACACAAGAAGACCGTCCCGTCCTATCCCAAAACTGCTTAGTTTGCTTAAGAGCCTTTTGTGAGGGACCTTGTTAAAGGCCTTCTGAAAGTCCAAGTACACTACCCACTGGATCACCTTGTCCAGATGTTTATTGACCCCCCTCAAAGAATTCTAACAAAAGAATTCTGATTAAACTGTTCCATTTAGACACAATCTTTTATTGAGTGTTATATGGAGCAGATATGGATCCTCAGGGATCTATTAAATCCACCCAGCTACCCAAGTAGGGGCTGTGCCTAATTATATTCTTTCCTTTAAGTAACTTGTCTGAGTGACCATAGTATATCTCATTATCTCATTTATTATTTTGAATACTTCAGTCATAGCACTCTCTTCCTCCAGCAACTATAGTCCATTTACTCAACCTTTCTGCATACATTAACCTTCCAGGTATCTTTGCATTATTCATGCTGCTTCTGCTTAGTCTTTTCTCTCTCTTCAGGGGTCTTTTTAGAGTTTAGTGTTGTGCACCAAAATCTGACACAGCAAAGCAACAAATGGAAAAGTGTTTTGGGGTTGGTATTACAGTCACTGGTGACAGAGTGAATAGAAGGAAACTCATGATGCTGCTCCGTCCTGCAGTGTATCTTTAAGTGTCAGGCTGGTTATCTACCCAGAAAATACTCACAGAACAAAGGCCAGTGGGCTGACCTCGCACTTCCTCCTAAAGGTGCCAGTAGGGGAAATTAGCCAGCAAGTAACCACTGAAGAAGTGGATGCCTCTGAGTCCCCTTCCTGATGGCTTCTATAGTGTAATTGGAATGGTTCAGTATGGACTGACTGGCATGGGAAAAGGGGAATTCTGGTTAAAGTGGGACAATACAGATGAGAAAGTAGGTTCCACGATTGGGTCTTGACTTGGGAAAAAAAAGTGGAGCAGCTTCCAGACCCATTAACTTGAATTCACCACTGAATATTTTAGATCCAAAGCCCAAGAGATAGGTCTGGTCTAGAGATAAGGATCTGGATTACCCCCAAAGTTAAAGATGTTTGGTTTAGGAGTCTGAATTTGGACCTCTATTAATATTAATTGAAACAAATATACAGTTGGCTAAAAACCGAAAAGCATACAAAAGTAAAGTCTTGAGCGTTATGTTGGGTGACAGAGCAAACAACAAATTCAGCAAATTCTAAACAATTTTTATAGGCTTCTATCCTTGCCTGTGTGGGTCAGTGATTCTGGTCTTTCATTGACAGAATATTACTAGATTTTTAGATTGAAGTATGAGGGGCTTTGTTTGTGGGGCAATATTGTTCTCGAAATAGCAGAATAACAAAAGATTAATTTACATTATGATACTGTGATATATCAATTGTTTGGTAAGTTAGCAAAAATGTAATAGAGGGTTGAAGATTTATGTTGAATAGCAATGAATGAACAAGTCTCACAATATTAAAATGATGCATATTTTTCTTTTTATGCACTGACAGCTTGGGGCTCTTGGCCAGATGCTCAGCTGATATAATTCACCGTAGTTCTATAGCCCATTATTTTTGTTCAGTGCAGAAAAAAAATTCAAACCTGTGGTATGTGATAGCACAAAAAGGCCCCAGCACTGGTTGGAACTCCACTGAGCTCGGTGCTGTTACTGGGCTCCAGGAACCTCTTGGTGCCAACTGACAGAGGGTACCGGGGTGCATAGGTGTTTACAGGGATCCCCTGGGTCTGATGTGTACAGAATAGTGCTGAATCAGCCTCCATTCCCATCCACTTTTGAATTCTCATGCCACTTAAATAACATGTGATATAATTTACCCATTGAATAACCAATGTAATGCCCATTAAAGCCAACAGGAGTTGTTTCATTTCAATAGCTAAGTTAACAGCTGAACAGTGGGTTAGACTGGGATGGGTAAGTGACATACTGTGGGCTTGATCCAGAGATGACCGGTGTCTGCTGATAGTGGGCAGGGCAGAGTGAGGGCAGCCAGCTTCTGCAGTGTTACTGAGCATGCTCAGTCCATGTGAGCATGCTCAGTACAAGCCAAGCAGCAAATCTAGGCTGGGGCAGGTGACCCCCGCTTGCCCCCTACGCAATGCCTTTGTTGATCCAAACCTCTTTTAAGTCAGCAGGACTCCCACTGACTTCAGCAGGCTTTGAATCAGGCCCCATCTTCCTTTTAAGCTCAGCAAGATGGCTGATTACATTATCTTCTCGCACTGACTTAATAGCCTTAGAATTCAGAAATTAAAGGCCCAGTCCTGCAAACATTTAAGAATGCAAGTGTTTCCACAGAGTTCAGTGTGACTACTCACCTATATAAAATTATCGGCATGCAAAAGTATTTGTGAAATGAAGGTCTATATTATTTGTAACTTTTTGATTTGTGTATTCATTCACTGCTAAGATTTTCTATAGGAATACTCTGCACAGAAGAATTATTATGTTTGCTGAGTTACATACTATGAAATAATCTTGTAACCAATAGGTCTCCATTTTTAAAAAAATGTAATTCAGGACTGTCAGAAAATCTTTCCAATGGCATTAAGAAAGTGAAGGTCCTTGGGACTGAGCAAAAGAGTCAAGTGTTATGCTTGATTTCTTAAAATATCCTGTAAATCAGCTGAAAGAACATAATAATCTCTAATAAAACAGTATGTTAGGCGCTGCTTAAGGGTAAAAATATATTTTTGATATCTGTATCTGTAATGTAATGAAGATGGACCTCCAGAACTTTGAAACATACACACAGATAATAAATATAGCCTCGGTTTCAGACAAAGCTCAGTGCATGCTGGACAGAATGTTCAGACTTTAGTCAAAGCTGCATGAATACTCATACGTTGGAGACATGGTCAACATTATAGCTAAGTACTTTACTACTGAATCTTAGTGCATTAAGTAAAACTTCCATATAAAGCAAGTAGAAATGCAGGTTTCTCCTCTGAGGATCTGAAGGCTAATTCTCTTTGTCTGTTTGTCTGTCTCAAAAGGGGTAACCAGACGATATTTAAGTGTTTGTCCTGCGTCGCGACTGAAGTTTGGTCAGGACATAATTTGTCCAGATATTTCGCACTCCTGGTTTTTTGAGTTTTTTTTGCTCTGCCGGCGGGACATCCCCCGCCTCATGTATCCCAATATTTTCTTCATCCCAGCTGGTCACCCTACTCTCAAAAAGTGCTTGTGTTCTGCTTTTTATCTTAAAATACCTGGAATGTCAGGATGAGCTTGCCCTGCTTTCAGGGGAAGACTTGTTGGAGGTTTCAGATGTACATTGGAAGCTCATAACTTAACTAAAAAGATGAGAATGTTTAATATTTAACAAGGAAATCCATTGTCCTTGATGGTACACATTTGAGTTGGATACATTTTTAACCCCACCCCAGTCTCTCAAAAGGTAAACACTGATTAAAAACAAATCTCCCCCCACCTTCAACTGCTCACATTTCAGTCTCATGGAATTATAAATGAAACAAAAATAGTTCTCCAGCTACCTACAGAATTTCAGAGTAAACAAGACCTAAATTTCAAATGCCAAAAAAAAGCTGATTTTTAAAGAAATAACAATCCAGACTTCCCTTATGCAGCACCAAAGAGCATAAAAATTCTAAAGCCCAATTTATATCTTTGCAGCTGCCAATAACTCACAGTGCCACAGGTATTATACAATATGGACATCTATCCCTTCAGTTATTGGCTAAGACTGCAGACCCATTTCACATAAGCTACTGAATAGCCATTAAATACCAAATGACTTTCAAACACTATTAATTGAAGCTTGATTATTCCACCACTTACTGCCAAACAAAGTGCTTATTATTGTGACTAGTCCCACGCATGTTGGAACTACTCATGAGCGCTATGCTTGGTAAGAAGAGGTTGGTAAGAAGTACAGACCTTAAACAGCTCTATAGAATATGGCTTCCAAAGCTAGCTACAGAAAGCACTAAGCTGTGCTACTAATATTATCAGCAAAGGCAAGCATTACCATAAAAGTGATATATCAAGTTTATGCTTTCAGTAGGATTAAACCCCTGCAGATTCCAGTAACACATCAGCTGAAAAGTTCTGACAGGGTATTTTTTAAAACCTTAGTACCTAGAGAGCCTGCAACACACACTAGATTCAATATTCGCAGAACTGGTATACATGTATAAGATTTGTGATATAGGTCAAAAGATTGATATCCTGTCTCCCTAATATTTGCATTTTCAATTGAGTTTCCATTCTCAATAAATATTCTGGATTGATAGCCCTAGACAATTAAGTCCTCTCTCTATCCACTGAACGGGGACTGCATGAGTGTCAGGAATTCAAGTTGCCACACTAAACCAATGTTCCTCAATTCTGAATTGGAAGGAGCATTACCATCAATCATTTATACTGTGGTAGGACCAAGAGGCTTCAGTTGGGTTAGGACTCAATTGGTCAGGCATGGTACAAACACAATAAATGAAAATGTCTTCCCTCAGACACCTCACAGTCTAAAGGTAGCCTATAATAGGAGAGTGAAACACATGAAGCAGATGTGGTGAGAGCAGGTGAGCAGAAGGAAAGAAGGACAAAGAGAAAAACAACAAAACTAGGATCTTTGTGCATGCACTAGCTGTATGAACAATCACAGTTCACCACCTTTGGAGGACTACCTCAGACACCAAAGACAGTGGTAATTAATAATGATGTTGCTCTCCACAATAACCTCATAAATATCACTCATCACAGGAAAAAAGGAGCAGGGATGCAACACAGAAAAAGAGAAGGAAAATGAGGGAAATAGAACTCTGGAGCCCACAGTTTCATACTACTGTCATACTGGTATATAGAACTCTGGGCAGGGAAAATGTAAGATGTTGTTTAATCAGATATCAAGATTGAGAGAGTTCCACAACCTATGCCCTAACACAGCAAAAGCTGGCACAGTCACCTCCTGGATCCCTAAAAGCTGGGTAGTCTTAGAATGTCAGTACCTGCTAGGAAAGATTCAAGGAGGTGGTGTCAGATGTTATGAAGACTTACAAAGTTAAGAGCTTTAAAAGCCAATAGGACCAACTTAACTCATTCTGATTTACAGGCAGCCCATGTGAAAAAGCAGGTTTTTCCAAAGGCCCAGGCTTTCTTTTGGGTCCGATAAAAAAATGCAGATTTAAAAGTAACTACAACAACGTTCATTCTCATAGCATTTTACATCACAATGATGTAATGAAGATGACGGGTCAAAACCAGAACCTTGAATCCTAATGTCTTCAAATGCCTGGAGCTCAGATTTTAATCCCTGGACCCAAATATGCCCCTAATTCTAGCCTTTCAAGTTGGATGCTTGTAAAATCTCATGAGAACAGTTTGTGAGATTATTCCACTACTGAAGCTAAAATAAAACCTAGCACCGATTTGATCTCTAATGTAACCTAAATCAAATATCTGTTCTTTCGCCTATATCTGAAGCACTCTTAACTAACCTTTGGAGAACTAAGACAGGAACCCAGATGTTACTTTCAGTTGCACCAGTGCAAATCCCAAGTAAATGTGAGACTGGATACAAACTCAAATTTTGTCATTTTCAACAAACAAGGAGGTGATAATCTGCCTTGCCTTGCCTAAATGCTTATATACATAGCACCATCACTGCAGTATATGCACTCTCCAAAAATATTCAAACACAGAAATCACAGCAACAGTTTCTACCACTTTTTGACTGTCTGCACCAATCTATTTCCTCCTGACAACATTTCCCATTGTTACCACCGTTGTTTCAGTACCACATGTGCCTGGAACTGTGGAAATGTTACTGTACACCAACCACTAACATTTTGACTACAGTGTCATCTAATCATACTCAGATACAGGCAGCACATACAGTGAAGCAGGAGAGATGGACCAAGCAGCTGCGAACCATGGTAGACGTGAACCACGTGGTCTAGAAAAAAAGCGGGAGCACGAGAGAAGGTAATCAGGAGATAAGGGAAGGAAGAATGTGCATGGGAGCTGCGACAGAGAAAGGAATAGGAAGAGGGAAGAAATAAATGAAGCACAGAAGGATACAGTGTGATTAATTCTTTCACAAATGAGAAAATGTTCATTGCTTTAAAGTACCTAGGCATCTTCCAGATCATAGGGCTAAACTGTGGCTTTGATACAAGCCCTGTGTATGGGGAAGCACAGCTATGGAAGTCAATCTGCCTCCCAGTTCTCCCTCAGCTAAATGTGGGAGAGGAAGGAAGAGAAGGACATGCCTTGCACCAGCCCTGTACCTGGCACCAGGAAGAAACAAGGCTTTACTCCTTCCCACTCACCTGCAAGGAATAGAAATTAGCAACTCTTTAGAGGCTGCTTCCCCATCCCCTCACTACTCACAAAGCTGGTATCTGGCACAGAGAAGAGGGCACCTTGTGTGGAGACATTAGATGAGACACACTGACTGACACCCTGGGCTGACTTCTGCCTCTCTTACTCAAACTGAACAGTGACTTACACTGCAAGGATTCTCACTGAAATCAATGGAACAACTCAGAGTAAGGTACTAAACAATGAGAATGAAGTGGCAGCATCCAGCCCCATAACTTGCCCATGTAATCAACTGTGGCTCACATAAGAATGTGACACAAATGAAAACGGGATTGTTATTAGACAGGAGGGTGGTCCTGTCATAGCTTTCCTACTCAGATCTGAACCTTAGAGTTCAGAAAATAAGATGCTAGCATGAAACCTCCAAGCTTAATTACCAGCTTAGATCTGATAGCGCTGCCACCAGCCAGAAATTCCAGTGCCTGGCTCACTCTGGTCTCCCCAAAACCTTCCCTGGGGGACCCCAAGACTCAGATGCCCTGAGTCTCACCACAAAGGGAAATAACCCCCTCCCCTTGTCTCCTCGTTACTTCCTCCCAGGCTTCCCCTCCCTGGATGACCCTGGAAGATCACCCTGTTTCAATTCCTTGAAACGCAAACCAGAGAGATCAGGTTTCTCACACCCTCACTCAGAGTCCCTGCAAATGCAAGCTTTGTAACTCTAACACAAAGAGATTTTCTCTTCCCCCCGTCTTCTTCCTCCCACCAATTCCCTGGTGAGCTGCAGACTCAATCCCCTTGAGCCCCAACTAGGAAAAAATCCAACAGGTCTTAAAAAGAAAGCTTTATATAAAAAGAAAGAAAAAGACATAAAAATGGTCTCTGTATCAAGGTGACAATATACAGGGTTATTGGCTTAAAAAAAAAAAATGAATAAACAGCCTTATCCAAAAAGAAATACAATTTTAAACATTCCAGCAAACTACACACATGTAAATACAAAAACAATATAAAAACCTATTGTCTTCTACCTTTGTACTTACACTTGTAAACAGAAGATTAGAAAGCTTGGAGAGAGACAGTTCACTCTCAGAGCCGAGAGCAACAGAGAGACAAAGACACACACCCAGAAGTTCCCTCCCTTGAGATTTGAAAAATCTTGTTTCCTGATTGGTCCTCTGGTCAGGTGTTTGGTTACCCCTTTGCAGGTGAAATAGACATTAACCCTTAGCTATCTGTTTATGACAGGTCCACAAGATGATCTCCCTGTTAAGAAGTTGTCCATACTGTGAAAAATCTTGAAAGCCATTGCTATAAAGAAATGTGTTATAAGCAGCTTCTGAACAGTAACCATTAAAGTTGTCTGGCATCTGAACTGGCCTATCAAAACCTGTTCAGGAGTGACCATTGCCATAGAGGCGCAGCGTGTTAATTCTTAAAAAAAAAAAATCAGAAATAAAGTGAGCAGTCTTTTGACAATGAAGAGGATTCTGGTATTTTTTGGTTTTTCTCTGTGAGCAATTTTCATTGGGTCTATGATCCTGTGTGGTTCACATTATTAGGTCTAATTCAGGTCAGTGTTAAGGAACTAAGCAAGCTGTAATGCACCTAACCTCAAATCTCTTTATCAAGCCTCAGATTTTGAGCAAATCGTTATCAAGTGACAGGTGGATGGTAAAGCACTAACGCAAGTTTGCTTTCAAGACCTGGAAGTATTTTATTTATACAGATGTATATAGATGGAAAATAGAAGTACGCTGTAGCTTTCAATTTAAAAATAAATTCCTGCAACATGAACCTCCCTTCCTTGTATTTTACATGATTCAATGTTTTTGAAAATAGGAAAAGCACTTTTTAACTAGTTTTTCAAGGGGATGCAAATCATATTTTTGCAGAGAGAGGAAACGGGTTGTATTTCCCAAAGTCAGGTTTATTGATTAATCTTCTAGGTACATTATAAAGCTAAAAGGTATATTCACCAACTGCTATATATTTGCTGATTCTACAGGTCACTCTAGACTGTGTCAATATATTTTTACCTTAGCATTTCAAGGTCACTGGGACTATTTCTGTTGAGCTTTAATATTGTATCTCTGCATGCACTAAATCCTGGATATTACACTATTGACTTACAAAAGAATGACTTCTTTCAGCTTGACTACATTCAGTTCACTGAATTTTATATTCTTTGCTTCAGAGCATTTATTGGAACACTCAGCAAGAGGAAAACCTCTGGCTGAATTTTATGGTGAGGCCTGGCTCCGGTTGGGCTATTTGGTTAGGATTAGGGTTACACAGGCTAGGGGTCCTGGGACAGGGTTAGGCCAGTGGGTGGTAGGGCTCTCTGGCCTAAGTTTAGGGTTAGATAAGGTAGGGTGCCCCACATTACAGTTAGGTCTGGGTCTTATAGGTTTCCCCAGATTAAGGTTGCAAAGAATAGGGCTCCCCGCATGAGGGTTTGGCCTGAGTCTGGTTGGGGTACCTGGTTACAAAAAGTAGGGTTGCCAGGCTTAGGTTAAGCTTGGGACTGGTACCACTCCCTGGACTATAGTTAGAGTTATCAAAAGAACGGCTCCCCAGTCCACAGTTAGGTCTGGGTCTAGTAGGGCTCACCAGGCTAGTATTAGGAATAAAAAAGATTGTGTTCCCCATACTAGGCTTAGACCTGGGTTTAGTTGGGCTACTGAGCTGTGGTTAGGGTTACAAAGAACAGGGCTTCCTGGGCTAGGATTAGGGTTACAAAGGGTTACAGTGTAGGGCTCCCCATGATACTGTTAGGCCTCAGGGCTGTAGGGCTAACTGGGCTAGGGCTAGAGCTACAAAGTTCAGATTGCCCTTCACTAGAGTTAGGCCTGGGTCTGGTAGGGCTACTTGGGTGAGTGTTCAGGTTACAAAGACTAGGAGTCCCAATGCAGCAGGGGCACCTCACTTAGGATCAGGGTTACAAAAGGAAGGGGGCTCCTTGGGCTAGGATTAGGCCTGGAGCCAGTATGATTCCAATGAGTATGTATCCTCATGTTATGGTTAGGCCCTGGACAGGTACAGCTCTTTGGGCTAAAGTTAGGGTTACAAAGGGTAGGTCTCACCAGGATAGGATTAGACTTGGCTCTGGTTGGCCTAGCTGGGTTAAATTTAGGGTTACAAAAGATAGGGGTCCCAAGTCTAAGATTGGGTTAACTATGTAGGGGTTCCTGGGATATAATTAGGCCTCTGGCTGGTAAGGCTCCCTGGCCTAGGGTAGAGGTGGATTAAGGTTTTCTGGGGCCCTGTGCCAGAACAAGTGGGGGCCCCCTCCCCACTCCTTCTGCTAGCAGTCCCACCCCTTCTGCCTGTGGCGCTGCCCACAGCCCCACCCCTTTCTCCCCTCTCCCTGTCCTTCCCATTCTGCCCACCCCACAACCCATTTGATCCTTTCTGCCCCTCGCTCCCACTAGGGTCGCCAACTTTCTAATAGCACAAAACTGAACACCCCTGCCCCGCAGCAAGGCCCTGCCCCTCTTTCTCCGAGGTTCTACCCCTGCTCACTCCATCCCCCCTTCCTCCATCACTCGCTCTTCCCAACCCTCACTCACTTTCATCAGGCTGGAGCAGAGGGTTGGGGTGTGGGAGAGGGGTGAGGGCTCTGGCTGGGAGCGTGGGCTCTGGAGTAAGGCCAGGGCTGAAGGGTTCAGGGTGCAGGACAGGGCTCCAGGCTGGGGTAGGGGGTTGGGGTGTGGGGGGTGAGGGCTCCAGCTGGGGGTATGGGCTCTGGGGTGGGGCTAAGGATGAATGGTTTGGGGTGCAAGATGGGTCTCCAGGCTGGGGCTGAGGATTTTAGAGTGCAGGAGGAGTTCAGACTCCAACTGGGGGTATGGGTTCTGGGGTGGGGCAAGTGATGAGGAATTTGGGGTGCAGGAGAGGGCTCTGGGTTGAGGCGGGGGGGGTGAGGGCTCCAGCTGGTGGGCCCAGGGATAAGGGGTTTGGGGTGGGGGGAAGGAGCGGGGGTCTTGCAGGGTGCAGTCTCCGAGAGGAATTTTGGGTGTGGGTGGGGATTCCAGGCTGGAGAAGAGAGTTGGGATGTGGGACAGTGAGGGCTCTGGCTTGGAGTGTTGGCTCTGTGGTGGAGCCAGGGATGAGGGGTTTGGGGTACAGGAGGCGACTGGGGCAGGAGGTTGGGGTGTACGGGGGGGTTGCAGGCTGCAGGAAGGAGTTTGGATGCAGGAGGGGACTCCAGACTGGGGCAGAGAGGTGGAGTTCGGGGTGCGGGTTCCCAGTGACCCTTACCACGGCTCCCAAGAAGCGGTGGCCAGGTCCCTGCAGTGCAGCTGATAGGTGCATTGGCGGCCAGTGAGATTCCACATACTGCCCTCACATCTGCAGGCACCACCCCCGGAGCTCCCATTGGTCACAGTTCTTGGCCAAAGGGAGCTGCTTAGTTGGTACTCAGGGTAGGGGCAGAGTGTGGAGACTCCCTGGCTGCCCATGAGCCTAGGGGCTACAGAGACCCAGCGTCCACTTCTGGGAGCCGCAAAGAGCTAGGACAGGTAGCTCCTATGGCCCCAGCCCCGTTGCGCTGCTGACTGTACTTTTAATCGCCCGGTAGGCAGTACCGAACGGAGCTGGCAGGGTCCCTTTTCAACCAGGCATTCTGGTCGAAAACTGAAAGCCTAGCAACCCTACTCCCTGCTGCAGCTCCCAAGACTGGAGAAGCTCTGTCCCTGTGGGATCACAGCAGGAAGTGAGAGCTCCCCTAGTACCAGGGTTGCAGCGGTGGTGCAGGTGCAGGGATTTCCCCTGCCACCACCATGCTTCTGCAGGGGACCAGAGTCCGGGTGCTGGGTCTTCTCCCACCCCTCCCACCCAGCACTTTTGCCAGAGAACAGGGTCGGGCACAGGGGCTTCCCCTGCTGCCTTGCAGCTTCTGTTGTGGATGGGGTCGGGTACTGGGGGCTTCCTCTGCTGGAGATGGGGGCTGCTGGGGGAGCTTCCCTCACCCAGGGGCTTCCCTCACCCAGGATTCCCCCATCCCCATCCACTCCCCCATTGGCTGGCGCTTCTGGGCACGGAGTGACTAATCCACCACTTGCCTAGGCTTAAGGTTACAAATGTTATGGCTTGCCATTATTGGGTTAGGTATGGTTCTTGTAGGCTCTTGTAGTGTTAGTGTTACAAGAGCAGGGTTCCCAACAAGGTTAGGTCTGTATATCACAGGGGTACCTGAGTTAGGGTTAGAATGCATAGGATTCCCCATGCTAAAGTTAGACCTGAGGCTGGTAGGGTTCCCCAGCCTAGGCTTAGGGTTACAAATGGTAGCGCTATATGGGCTAGAGTTAGGCATTCATCTGGTTGGGCTACCCTAGTTAGGGTTAGGGCTACAAAAATTACACAGGGCAGGGATCTCTGAGATAAGTTTAGATGTGTGGCTGGTAGGACTCCCTAGGCTAGAGTTAGGCCTCTGTCTGGATGAGCTACCTGGGCTAGAGTTAGGGTTACAAAGTATAGAGCTCACAGGACTAAGATAAGGATTTCACAGCATAAGGGTCCCAGGAATGGGTTAGGCATGTGTGAAAGATAAGGCTTCCTGGCCTAGGGCTGTAGGCCTACAAAGGGTGGGGATCCCTGAACTAGGGTTAAGCCTGGGGTTGGTAGGCTCTGCAGCCTCTGTTAGGATTACAAAGATTATGGATCCCTATTCTATGGTTATGACTAGGACAAGTCCCTGGCAGGGCCAGCGCAAGGAAGTTTCATGCCCTAGGCGAAACTTCCACCTTGCGCCCGCCCCCATTCCTGAGCCCCCACGGCAGCTCCCCTCCTCCGCCCTGAGGCGCCCCCCCGCGGCAGCTCCCCATTCCCCACTCTCCACCCTGGGGCACCCCTGCCACCGAGCTCACCCCTGCCCTGCACACAAGCACGCTGTCGCTGTTTCACTTCTCCCGCCTCCTAGGCTTGCGGTGCCTAAGCTGATTGGCACCGCAAGCCTGGGAGGCGGGAGAAGTGAAGCAGCTCAACCCTGCTCTGCCTCCTCCCCAAGCATGCCGTGGCTGCTTCACTTCTCCCACCTCCCAGACTTGCAGCGCCAATCAGCTTAGGTGTCGCAAGCCTAGGAGGTAGGAGAAGTGAAGCAGCCACGGCGTGCTTGGGGAGGAGGTGGGGCAGGGGTGAGCTGGGGCGGGGAGTTCCCCTGCATGCCGCCCCCTCCCCTTACTTGCTGCAGGTGGCCCTCCCCATACTCCCCTGTCCCAGCTCTCTCCACCTAAATGCCAGCGGCGACCGGGGCGGCTGAAGATCCTGCCAAAGAAAATGCTGCCCCCAAATCCTAGTGCCCTAGGTGACCGCCTAGGTCACCTAAATGGTTGCACCGGCCCTGGTCCCTAGGCTAGTCTTAGCATTAGAAAGGGTGGAGCTCTCCAAGCTAGAGTTAGGGTTACAAAGGGTAGGGCTCCCCAGGATAGGTTTAGGCCTGGGTCTGGTAGGGATTCCTGGTTTAGGACTAGGGTTGCAGAGGTTGCAACCCTAGTCCTAAACCAGGAATCCCTACCAGACCCAGGCCTAAACCTATCCTGGGGAGCCCTACCCTTTGTAACCCTAACTCTAGCTTGGAGAGCTCCACCCTTTCTAATGTTAAGACTAGCCTAGGGACCAGGGCCGGTGTTAGCATGGAGTTAGGCCTTGGTCTGGTGGATGTACCCATATTAGAGTCAGGGTTGTGTGATGTCCTCTCCTTTAAATGTTCAGGAAGCTTGGAATTCTCCTTGCTCCCCAGTGCAAAGCCACATCTTTGTGTTAGTTTCAGTTTTTCAGTTACAACAATAAAGTGAATACAGCACACAGCTGTGTGTCCATCAGCTCCCTCTGTGTCTGTCTATCCCCTTCTTTGCAGGCTCCAAAAATGACAATGAGGAATTTATATCCCATGAATGTCCAGTGTTCCCACTGCCTGAACAAAAAGAAAAGGTAAGTAAATAATACTATTTTAAAAAAAGGAGTTAAGTTTTCCTAGAGCAGTGGTCTCCAACCTTTTTATGCACAAGATCACTTTTTGAATTTAAGTTCAACCCAGGATCTATCCCACTCCTTCCCCCAAGGCCCCACCGCTTCCCTGAGGCCCCGCCCCACTCACTCTATTACCCATTCACTCTCCCCCATCTTCACTCACATTCACAGGGCTTGGGCAAGGGGTTGGGGTGCAAGAAGGGGTGAGGGGCACAAGCTCTGGGTGGGAGTTTAGGTGCAGGAGTGGCACATGGCGCTAGAGTTAGGGGTCCTATGGATAGGGCTTCCCACCCTAGGATAAGGGTTTCTACAGGTAGTGCTCTTGGAACTAGGGTTATGTTTCTCATGGGGAGGCCTTCCCACCAAAATTTCAGGGGTTCTATTGGTAGGGCTCCCCACCCTAGGGTTAGGGTTCCTATAGGTAGGCCTCGCCGCACTAGGGCTAGTCTTCCTATCGGTAGGGCAGTTGGAGCGACGGTTAGGGATCCTATGGGTAGATCACTTGTAACTAGAGTTAGGGTTCCTCTGGGCAGGGCACTGAGAGATAGAGTTAGTGTTCTTTTGGGTGGAGACCCCACCCTAGAGTGAGGGTTCGTATGGGTATGACACTTAGAGCTAGGGTTAGGGGTCCTATAGGTAGGCTCCCCACCCTAGGATTTGGGTTCCTGGGGGTAGGGCATGTAGAGCTAGAGTTAGTGTTCATATGGGTAGGCACTCAGAGCTAGGGTTACAGTCCCTATGGATAGTGCTCCAAGTCCTAGGTTTAGGGTTCCCACAGGTAGAGCACTTGGAGCTAGGGTTACAGTTCCTATGGGTAGAGCACTTGGAGCTAGGGTTCCTAAGGGTAAGGCTTCCTGTCCTAGGGTTAGGGTTCCTATTGGTAAGGCACTTGGTGCTAGAGTTAAGGTTTATAGGGGTAGGGCACTTGCAACTAGGGCTAGAGTTAGGGTTCCTACGAGTAGGGTACTTGGAGCAAGGGTTAGAGTTCCTGTGGGAAGGACACTTGGCACTAGAGTTCCTATGGGTAGGAGTCCCCACCATAGGGTTGGGGTTCCTATGAGTAGGGCACTTGGAGCTAGGGTTAGGGGTCCTAGAGGTGGGGCTTTTCACCATAGGGTTAGGGTTTCTGTGGGTTGAGCTCCCCACTCTAGGGTTAGAGCTTCTATGGGTAGTGCTCTTGGACCTAAGATTCATTTTCCTATATGTAGGCCTTCCCATGATAATTTTAGGGGTCCTATGGGTAGTGGTCCCTGCCCTAGGGTTAGGGTTCTTGGTACTTGGAGCTAGGGTTGGGGCTCCTATGGGTCGGGTGCCTTGTCCTAGGTTTGGGTTCCTAAGGGTAGGGCTCCCTAACATAAGGTCAGAGTTCCTATTGGTAGGGCTCCCTACCCTACTGTTAGGGTTCCTCTGGATATTCCTCCCCACACTAGGTCACACTCAGAGGCTTGCTGTGTGAAGAGGTCACAAGTACAAAAGATTGAGAATCACTGCCCTAGGGTTTGTATTCCTGTGTGTGGGTCACGTGGAGCTAGGATTAGAGTTTCTATAAGTAATGCTTCCTGCCCTAGGGTTAGGGGTCCTATAGGTAGGACTCTCTGCCCTTCGGTTCGGGTTCCTATGGATAGGGCTCCCAACTCTAGGGTTAGGGATCCTACAGGTAGGGCTGCCTGCCCTAGAGTTGGGGTTCCTAAAAGTAGGGCTCTTGAAGCTAGGGTCAGCCTTCTTATTGGTAGGGCTCCCCGCCCTAGGGTTAGGGTTCCTATGGGTTAGGGTACATGGAGCTAGGATTAGGGTTCCTATGGGTAGGGCTTTCCACACAAGGGCCAGAGTTCATCTGGGTAGGGCTCCCAGCCCTAGGGTTAGGGTTCCTATGGGTAGGGCCCTTGGAGCTAGGGTTAGGGTCCAGTGGGCATGGCTTCCCATAGAAGAGTCAGGGTTCCTATAGGTAGGGCTCCCTGCACAAGGATTACGGTCCCTATGAGTATGGCACTTGGAGCTAGCATTAGCATTCTTATGGTGAGACACTTGGAGCTAGGGTTAGGGTTCCTATGGGTAGTGCTTCCTGTTCTTGGGCTAGAGTTTCTCTTGGTAGGGCTCTCCTCCCCAGGGTTAGGGCTCCCCAGTTTATTAAGACCTTTGGCTGCTAGGGCTCCCTGCCCTATTGTTAGGGTTACTAAGGCAGAGCACCCCAGGGCCGGGTCATGGTTACTAGGGGTAGGCATTCTCCAAGCTCGGGTCAAGCCTGGGTTTGTTGGATCTCCTCACTCTAGGGTTAGGTTTACTCAGTTTGGGTTCCCAGGGCTAGAATTTGGATTATTGTGAGTTTAATTTCCCTGCCCTAGAGTGAGGGCAACAACAGTTAGTGTTCCCTGGGCTAGAGTTCATGTTACAAAAGATACCGGTCTGTATGGTAGCATTAGGCCTTGGTCTTGTCAGGCTCTCCGTCTTAGGGTAAGTGTCACAAAGGTTAGGGCTCTCACCATGAGAATTTGGCCTGGGTCTGTTAGGGGTTAGGGTGACAATTGTTAGGCTCCCCAACCTAGGATCTGTACCATCCCTGAGCTAGGGTGAGGGTTACTAAGTGTAGGGCTCTCCAGTCTAGGTTTAAGCCTGAGTCTGTTAGGGCACACAAAACTAGGATTAGGGATACAAATCTATGGAGCCCACACCATTCTTAGACCTGGAACTACTCCCACTCCCTAGGCTGGGGTTAAGGATACAAAAGATAGAGCTCCCAGTGCTAGAGTTAGGCTTGAGTCTGATTAGGCTACCCAAGGCTGAGTTGCAAAGAACAAGGGCCCCCAAACTAGGATAGGTTGTAGGGCTCCCCAGTGTAGGGCTCCCCATAGTAGAATTAGGCTTGGTGCTAGTAGGGCTCTCTGGGCTATGGTTAAGGTTAAAGAGGATAAGACTGCTTGGGCTACGGTTAGACCTGGGTCTGGTAGGGCTCTCTGACCTGGGGGGGTTACAAAGAATAGGGATCCCATACTGTGGTTAGGCCTGTTACAACTCCCTAGGCTATGTTGACTCCAGCTATGTTATGGATGTAGCTGGAGTAGCATAATTTTGGTCTACAGGTGCCGACTGCGTGGCTGCTCGAAGGCTGGAGCACCCATGGGAGAAAAAATGGTGGGTACTGAGCACCCACCTGCAGCCCTTCTATTAGCACCTCCCCCTCCCCCAGCTCCTCCTGCCCACTGGTGGGCCCCACTTATCAGCACCTCCCCCTCCCTTCCAGCACCTACCACCTGCGGCAATCAGCCGTTTCGCAGCGTGTAGGAAGCTAGGCAGGAGGGAAGAGAAGTGAGGACATGGCGTG
Organism: Chelonoidis abingdonii; assembly: GCF_003597395.2. Lineage (NCBI taxonomy): Eukaryota > Metazoa > Chordata > Testudines > Testudinidae > Chelonoidis > Chelonoidis abingdonii. Next base: position 73,935,299 of record NC_133770.1, read on the forward strand.
CTCAGGGGAGGGGGTGGAATGGGGTTGGGGTGGGAAGAGGCAGGGCAGGGCAGGTGTGTGGCCTTAAAGAAAGGGGTGGAGAGGGGATAGGGCCTGGGGCAGAGCCGGGGGTCGAGCACACCGCCCTCTGGCACAATTAAGGTGACCAGATGTCCCGATATTTAACCCTTTGTCCTGATCAATGTATGATTGGAACCCCATTTGTCCCGATATTCAGGTGAGCGGAATGGAGGTGCTGACTCCGTGGGTGCTCCGGGGCTGGAGTACCCATGGGGAAAAATTAGCAGGTGCTCCGCACCCACTGGCAGCCAAGCTCTCCACCACACCTTCTTCTCCTCCCCTCCACCCCCCAGCGAGCCGCATCCCTGCTCCTTCCCCTCCCTCCCAGTGCTTCTGCCCCCCTCACTGCCTAACAGCTGTTTGGCGGCACTTAGGACTTTCCGGGAGGGAGGGGAAGAAGCGGGGGTGCAGCGCACTCAGAGAAGGAGGCAGAGAAGAGGCAGGGCAGGGGCAGGGACTTTGGGGGAAGGGGGTGGAATGGGGGCAGGGCGAGGGCAGTGCAGGGACGGGAAGAGGCAGGCGGGACGGGCGAGGACCAGAAAGTCTTCACTAGACCCACTAAATCAATTGCAGCAGCGTGGATCCCCAGGAAGTGTAGAGACAGCTTTGGGGAGGCTCTGCTCTTCATACCTGCATGTAGTGGAACATGACAGCAGGGGGAGCCCAAGCCACTCAACAGGTACTCAATGGTCATGTGCTCCACACACTGTTACCAAGAGTGGAATGCACATGTGCATTCACTGGAAAAGTATCCTTTTGCCTAATATCAAATGATTACCTACATCAATTACACACAATTGTTCTTTCAAAGTCTAAATTTGTGTAAACAAAGCTATCTTTGCAAATAGTATTCAAACATAAAAACCTGCTAAAAATTCAGCAGATTAATGTTCCAAAATCTCAATTCCAATTCCAGAGGAAAGCAGTTTAAAACCCAAACCAATTAATCAGAAACACTCTATCTGGTATCCAATGACAATGTTCTGGGATTTTAGCTATCCTAGCATTTGCTCATGAAACCTTGGTGAATGGGAGAGGAAGGGAAAGAGGAAAAGGATGAAAAAACTTCCCTCTGGGCTAAATAGTAGACATATCTGCTTGTAATTGTAACAAGAATGGTCTGAGTTTAACAGTTAGGGAGCCTGTAGTTAATCAGCTTGCTCTTACCAGTAAGTGTCTTTGCAGCAACAGGAATTATAATAGAGACAGGGAGGGCCAAATTCTGTTCTCAGTTGTGCCAACGTAAATGTGTAACTCAGGATTACTGATATCAAGGGATTTTCTCCAATGCAACAGAAAAATTTGGCTCTAAGACTATTAAAATAGACATAAAGGGACACTCATTTCAGTTGAAGTCACCGGAGTTGCACTGATGTTACAAAAGAATTTGGCCCCAAATAGTTCATTTTACACACAGAATTTTTGCATTAATTATTTTCAGCTACAATACACATTACCAGGCCACATATACAAATGAACATACAGCTTGTTTTCTACAAGATCTCTATCAGTTTGTCCCAGTTTTTCATTGATGATGTCAGGTACTGAGCATCAGCGAGGATTCCCCACAATGGATTGCTGACAAGTTATTCTGCACAATGCTGGTACTCTGGCTCAATACCACAAGATTAGACTAAATACCTTTCTGTTGCTTTTTCCTTCTCTCGAGGAGCAATTGCTTAGAAAAATAACCTTTGGCTGACAAGACTGTAAGACAAACAGAAGATGTATCCTATTTGCTGTTATCAGAGAGATTGCCTGGAAACCAAACTTCATTTCCCAACAGCAGAAAACTAATAGTCTCAGTCATTGAGCCATCAACTTTACCAAGCCAAAATTAAGCATAACTGATGGCTGGCTCCCTGGGAAATAGCCTGGACTAACCTTAGAGAAGAAACCTGTAAGTTAATTTAACAATCCACATAATGGCCAATATATGGATTTTCACTCCTTTTGGAGCACAATATCTACAGAGGGATAATTAACTTTAGCAATCACAAGGAGTTAAACACACCTACACGAAGTCTGTAGAATGCAGAACTGGCAGCCACACCACAGAAAACATAAAATAAGATGTACAGACAGGAAATGGCTGCTCACAGATTACAAAGTCATTCACAGACAACAGCTGTGCACTTTCTCTTTATAGAAATGGTAACGGTGACACTAAGGTAAACATATCACTTTTAAAAACCTGTGTCTATAATGTGTGATGTACTGACACGCTGAAAGGTAGAGGCTAAGAGGACATCACTTTACATTAGAATAGTTTCTACTGTCATTGCTATCCTCTTGGGACAGATCAGAAAACTCAAGAGAGGATGTTTCCTTAATTAAAATCCTTCCTTCAGCTAGATAAGCCTCAAAAAGAAGCTGCCCCTCACATCCACATTCTCCAGACAATTTCTAAATGCAAGAGTTTCAAAGCATTACAGGCTTGACCCTGATTAACACTCATTTGAAGGCCCCTTTACACTGAGCAGTAGATTGGATGGATTTTGACGCTTACAAGGAGGTTTCATTGTATATGAATGCACGCACACCACAGGCCACTTCTTAATGTAGAATCTCTACACAGGACTAGCACATACAATTCCCTCTAGTTATTTATACTTGACTTCATAAATGTCTCACAAATCTGGCCTCCTTTTTCTTACCTGCACATAACTCCCCTTCACTATCATTCATAGCAGTTGAGTACACAAAGATGAGATTTTGCCCACAGATGTTTTTAAGATAATGACTTATCTTCAATTGAAAGAAAGTGACTACCTCTCTCACCCTGTTCAAAGCCAGAGTAAATGGGCTTTGCCTGGAGAATTAAGCAGGATTGACTGTGTAAAAACAGAATCCACACTATGAACCAGGCTATGGTCCATGTATGGAATACTGCTTGTTGCCCTCTGTGCCCGTTTCCCGGAGGGTACCAAGGACTGCTCAGCCTAGTTGGACCCAGTGCAGTGTACTGGGACTGTGGAAATGCGACTCATTTCCACTCATTTCACCCCCTCTGCAATGTGGCTACACTCCCTAGAGCATCCACAACAAAGAGTTAGATACCGTATATGGGCCTTCTGTCAAAAGGTGAATTTCATACCCTACCCCCTCACCCACTGGTTTTCTTTGTAGGGAAGATAAGTCTTTCTACATTTGTGAGCAATGCCATAATCCTATTTTAAAAATACAATGAAGGGTAAGCATCAAGATGTGACACTATGATCTCGCACATAAATAATAATATTAATATCTATATTGTGCCTAATTTAATGCACAATTTTTATGTCTTTGATTAAAATGCTGTTCAGGAAAATAAACAAATTATAAGAGCAAAGCAAGCCTAGGAATTAGAGTGACTCACTTTGGCCTAGATCCTCAAAGATACCTAGGCACCTAATTACCATTGATTTCAATGGAGTTAGGCTCCTGAATACCTAAGGATCTGGGCCTTTCTAACTTGCTCATTTTCTACCTTTTTCTCCCCAGAAAAACTCCATTGATGTGGCTGATTGGCTGTGTTCTATTCTTCCCAAAGAACATCTAAAAGACCGATTACTAAATGAATTAGCTAGTGTGTATGTACATCACTTCCTTTTGCAATCAGAACCATCCATTTGAAACCCAGAGTTCCTGATTTGGAGGTATTTTAGGTCACACAAGCATGTGATTGGTCCTTAATCCCACAGAAGCACTGGAATTGGGGACTTTATGACTTTTTAATGAATTTTAAAAAATAGCACTTGGCTTTACAGAAATGATTTGTTTTGTTTTAATTGCCTCCCTACTTAGGCTTCCCTTTCTGTAATGACTATGTCTCACTACATGCTCAAAGGGTAGAGCCAAGATTGCTGTAAAAAGCTTAAATTTAGTTTCTTGACTTTTGTAGGTTTTAATTTCTATTTCAACATTGCTTTTGCCTGCAATAATCAATGGCTCTGAATGTTAACATTAAAAATGTGACTTCAATATGAAAATATTTTCATAATGAACATTTCCAAGTCTTGCTTTTCTTCATATTTTTATTAGTCACTGATAAATATGCAGACAACGATGCTGTGGGGACTTTTAATTACTACTGCCCATCACAGCTGTGGTGTTAATTTTTTATCGACAGCATGGTACAGTAAATTTATGATTGAGATTTAATTTTCTATTAGGTAAATATAAATACTTAGATGTAATTTGCCAGAATGTGCTTTAATCCCATAATAGGGTACTATCCCAACAGGATTTACAAAATATTTACAGAATGAGAACTACAACAGTAAAGCACAATCTTGCATTTGGTCAAATTTAAAAGAAAATAATTCATCCAATCATAATCCATTAAGTGTATTCTCGGAAACTGAATATAAATCGATATACGGGATGACATTAGTGCTACATTAGTAGATTTATATTATTCAGATTATTATTAGGCATGCACGTATTACTGTAATGAAAGCAGTACAAGTACCTGGATTGATATTATTAGGTTATTTATAATAATATTCTTAAAGTTTCTACAGTATTTACACTTTGTAAATTAGTCTCTGTCTTTAATACAAGGCTGAACTTGTGTGCAAGTAAGGGCTCAGTCCTATAGTCTCAACTCAGGCAAAACTCCCATTGATAATCATACTGCTGCTAGAGGTCTCTTGTGTGTGCGGAGGAAAAAAATCCAGGAAGTTGACCAGAATATATCTCAATCACAAACTCTGTGCTAACTTGTTTTCAATTACATGTTTTTGAATGAGTTTGAAGGTTCTAATTACAGGAAACAATTATAAACCTGAGCAAAACTCCAACTAGAAAAGAGATGCTAGCACCTCCACTCATCAGGGCCGCCCGGAGGGGGGGGGCAAGTGGGGCAATTTGCCCCAGGCCCCGGGCTCCACAGGGGCCCCCAAGAGAACGACCGAGGCTCCCACCTCCGCCCCTCTCCTGGAGCCTCAGCGCAACAAGCAGCGTTCCCGCACGGTGCTGCAGCGTCCATCCGGCGCACCTCCTGAGCTCCGCCCCGCTCAGAGCCACGTGGTCAGGGGGCGGGTCTGCGAGCTCCGGGCTGAGCGGAAGGAGCTCAGGAGGCCGGCAGGAGGCGCATTGCAGCTGTTCAGGGGCACGCTGAGCTCTCTCTGGGTGAGCCGGGGCGGGAGTCTTGGGTCAGTCAGTGGAGGGGCAGAGTGGGAGGGCGCAGGGGAAGAGAACGGGGGGGTGGATTGTGGGCTATTCGGGGGGGTTTGTCAGGGACTCAGTGGGGGGGGTGGATAGGGGTCGGGGCAGTCAAGGGACCAGGATGGCAGGGTGGGATCCCGGGGTGGTGATTGGTGGGGTTTCTGGGACAGTGAGGGGACAAGGACAGGATGGGTCAGGGATTCTGATGAGGGCAGTCGGGGGAGCAGACGTGGGTGGGGGTCAGATAGGGGGGCAGGGCCAGGCCTGTTTTGAAGGTACAGCCTTCCCCCCTAAGAGCTCATTCAGCAGTTTGAGGCGGCAGAGAGCCAAGCTGTTAGGTTTTCCGTTAGGTGCTACCATCCCTTTTCACTTCTCATAATGCCAATTATAGGTCATATTTAATTTCAGGGCCATAGGGAGACTCAATGTCAGAGGAGGGTAGCGTTCCATTAAATAGCCACTGGGAGGAAGGATACATGAGAGAGCAATGTCCTCCCAACCATAACAATGAGAACCGCCCCCCCTCGCCCTGCATTCCCTGAGGATTAAGAGGGTTAATTCGTGGTTCACAACTTTTGTCCTGGTGACCCCTTTCACATAGCAAACATCTCGAGTGCGAACCCTCTCCCTTATAAATTGCAACATCCCTTTTTTATATAATTTAACATCATATTATAATCGGAGGCAAAAGCGGGGTTTGAGCTGGAGGCTGACAGCTCGCGCCCCCAGTAAACCTCATGACCCCCTGAGGGGTCCCAACCTCCAGTTTGAGAACCCCTGGGTTAATTTAATTTTAGCACCATGTGTCCATTCACATGCATGTGCTATTTTGAGCATTTCAGTTTTCACAACATAGGCTCATCCCAGATTCTGGAACAAGCTTAAATGCTCAGTTCGTGGAGTATGTGCATAAGCTATATGCTAAAGGACAAACCCACAGTAACCATCTCCAGTTTTTGAGGGACCCCATGGAGCCAGTCTCTAGGAAACAGATAAATGCATGGAGGTTAAGTCCATTAATGGCTATTAGCCAGGATGGGTAAGGAATGGTGTCCCTAGCCTCTGTTTGTCAGAGGGTAATGATGGATGGCAGGAGAGAGATCACTTGATCATTACCTGTTAGGTTCACTCCTCTGGGGCACTTGGCATTGGCCATTGTCAGTAGACAGATACTGGGCTGGATGGACCTTTGGTTTGACCCAATATGGCTGTTCTTATGTTCTAACCTAAAACGAAGCCAAAGTTATGGATATGAGTCAAGGAAGCCAGCAGTGTATCAGAAACCTGGAAAAATCTCTGACTGGATGGGCTCAGGCATTTGGTCACAAGCTGAGGTGGTTCAAAAGTTTTGGAAATTTTTTTAAACAGAATTTTTTTATTGTTTCTTTAAACAATCAAACACAGCAAGCAGCAAAAATTTGGCCACACAGTTCTGAAACCTCAAACTATGTTCAGGTTTTGGCAGACGAATTTCAGCTTTTCAATTAAAAGAAAAACACAACAAATTTTGATGGAAAGACATTGTCCATGATTTTTTTCTGATTTTTAAAAACGCCTAGTTTTCGATCCAAAAAAAGTTTTGATGGAAAATATTTGTCCAACCCTTTCAAGGCTTTAGTGCCTTTTAGTGCTAGATGATGCTGAGAACCAGTGATACCTTGTAAAGAAGTTTTCTCAAAACTGGGTTTGTGCTGAGATGTGGAAGGTTTATTTTTCCCAGGTCTGCCTGTGGAGGGGAGCAAGTGGGGCAATTTGCCCTGGGCCCCACAGGGGCCCCCACGAGAATATGGTATTGCAATTTTTTTATGGAAAGGGCCCCCGAAATTGGTTTGCCCCAGGCCCCCTGAATCCTCTGGGCAGCCCTGCCACTCATGAGAGCATAACATAATACAAAATGCAAAGTGCAGCTCTGAATCAGGCCTTCAGTGAATGAGCAGATTTTGGCTTGGATTTCCTATAAATTATCTGGGTTTAAGCAATGTTATTGGGATTTTGTTTTTTAAAAACCAAACAACAAAATTTGGGTTTGTATTAGAATATTTCTGAAAATATGTTTGATTCTCTTCTTATTCTGAAAACACATGGTCTCCAATTCTCAGCCATGCTGCATTTGGGAATATTATGGAGGCACAGGAACACAACTGCAATTCTGATGCCATCTCCCTCCATCCCCTCGTGAAAGGAGTCTGGCTGGGATATACTTGCCCAATGACAATTGCTGCTGCTAGAATGACCTGGAAGGAGTTGAGGGGGAGGTTTTATTGACTGCCAGCATAAAGTCGAGCAGCTCAGGGCTGGGAACAGATCAATAGCTAGATGGCTTTCTGAACAGGGGGTATATAAAGGTCATTTTGTACCTTTCCTCCTACAGGGCTGCACCAAGCCCAGCTTAGATGCAGCAGAGGATCTGGCTCATTGTTTTCAGTGGAGTTAAGAGCTATGCTGGTGTAAGAGACAGGAATATTGGGCCTAAAGTATTTAACATGCAGGTTATCTATATATGATGTACTGAGTGCCATGACAGGAGTCAACTTGACGGCACTCTGTTCACCCACACAAGTGGGGCAATTATATGAGACATAACTTGGCTCCCCTAATTCCCATCATATCACAAAAAGAGACCAGTCTCCTTTTTACTCCCCCCTTCTAAACCAATATTATGTACAAAGGTTTGTTTGCTTCCTTCCAAACCCACTGAGGAAACAACATACACAACACAATCCACTCCTTTGGGGAATGCATACTGGAGCATTACCACATCTCCCAATCCTAATAAGAAGATTTACTGTTTGTTATCACTCCATGAGTCTCCCTCAAATTAATGATCACCAAAGCCAGTACCCAGCTGAACTCCCTATATTCACTTCTGTATTATCGAAATGTCTGACTTTATGTAGAATATTTATGTCTGTTTGTAAGCAACTCATGTTCATAGCTCAATTTTATTTATTTATTTTTGTTAAGATCTGCAGATGTTTGCACAGAGTCTTGGAAAATTTTATTCCCTTCTTCTTCTAGATGACCTTCCACAATTCTAGCCTATTAGATGGCACAGAAAAGGAATGCAAATATGAAGTGTGTTTTTAAACCATTTCTTAGCTGCACTAGAGTAACTTTGGAAATGTCATGCTGTGGGATGAAAGGCTGCTTAAACTGCATTTGAGTGATACCAGTTAGTAAGTGCCACAGGTATCATCTTCACTTCAGAAACATGCCTGGAGGAATGGGGGAAAAGGGATGAGAAGAGTTATTAAACAAAGAGATGAATACTGTAGTCCTGACATAAGAAAAACTCCCAATCAGCCAAATTCTGTTCTCATTTACATTGGTGAAACCCAACTGAAGTAAATGGGGGCAGGGAGCCCAGTCTGTTAAGACTGTGGGTATATACTCGTGCAACAGAGAAAAATTTGGCCCAAAGGAAGGAGGTTTGGTCCATTGTTTTGCACTTGTCCTTGTGAACAGAAGATTTTTTAATTGGTTCCCATTTGGCATTAGCATAGAATCTTGGTTTAATACCAATTTTTGCATTTGTCCATACAAGGACTTAAGATTCACTAGTTCCTCTCACACCTTCTAGGATAGGACCAGACCCCTGGGAAGAGCGAACCAGTAAGAAGGCTGAGAAGTAGCATGCTAGTAGCAGTGGGGAAGTAGGTAGACCATATAACCACCAGCCCTGCTATCTCCTGAACTGAGATAGAAGCTGCTTCAAGGTGCTAGGCCACCAGTGGCTCCCTCCTGCACTATCTGAGACAAGAGCCTCTCCATCCACCTTCCAGGGATAGGCACAGATTCCTGATTGAAGACAAGCAGAAATGGGACAGAGTAGACCAGAAGCAGACCTGCACCTCCACAATCTCATCAAAGAGCTCTAGGGCACTATGCTCTTGTCCGTACCACTCACCCACCACCATCACTAGTACACAGAACAGAAGCCACTCCAGCCACTCTCCACGCAGAGAAGCAGCAGCACCAGGGAAGATAAATGCAACTTCACAACCCCAGGAGCCTCCCAACACACCTCTGGCATGAGTAGAGACTTCTTCCATCAACTGGTAATTTGAGCTGGGTCAGGCTATTTTCATACAGAATGAAATGGCCTCCAGAAGGAAGGTGTTATGAGACTCATACAATAGAGTATGCAAATTTCTACATGGAGGGAAGACCTGGGGCGAGAGCAGGTGAGAAGAATTGTGAATTGTGACTATGGGGAACTTTAAACCAGAACTGAAGTTAGCAGTTACTTAGGGACAAATAAGGTAAATCCAGAATCACTCTATTGACTTCATTGGAGTCACCTCAGCTTTTGACCCTTAGTTCTCAAAACAAATATGCAAGACAAAAAATTCTATGGCATTACTATATTAGATAGCCATACAAAGGCAAGATCATGTAGAAAAAAATAAAATCTTTCATAAAAGGTAAATGTAGTGGAGTTCCTTTCGATTTACACAGCATAAACATGAACAAAACTTGGCTGAAATATTCTAAAAATCTAAATGTGTACACCGCATTTGTTCTAATGAAGGCTGTCACAACCCTAAACCTATGCTCAAACATGGCGTCTGTATGGCCAATTGTCAGTCAAGGAGTCACATTGGTTCCATGTGCAACACCGCAGTGCTGTGTGCTACCCTATGGTGCGGTGTGCAACATTATAGTGCTGTGTGCCTGTTCTCGAATCTTCTGTCTGGTCAATTGTGGGTCAAGTTAGTGCCATGTGCAAAAGAGTAGGATGCCGTGTGCAAAAAAGTAGTGTGCCGGGTAAAGATCCTGTTTACATAGAGGGCACCAGCTCGGAACCTGGAAGGTGAAGGAGCTAGGGACCAATCAGATGCTGACACGAGTAAGAGTCTTCAAATAAAACTATGCCTCATGCCAAAAACGGCAGGAGTATCTGCGTGTTAGCTGAAAGGCCTGATTACCCTTTCAGCCAGGGTCTCCTTCGGATTTTGTCGGCTCATGTCACGTCATTTCGTTTTGTTTTTTGGATTATTTCCCATCAATTCGTCATGCTCTCGGTGTCTGTACTGCTAATCAGCTGCGCTTGGCGCGTGGTATGTGCAGTTTAGTTTCTGTAAACACTCTGTTTGCTTAGCCTCTTCCCTTTTTCTTTCCCTTCCCTTACTTGGTGCATAGTTAGAGAAGTCACATCCAATTCTAAAAAAAATTCCATCAAACACAAGTCACTTTCTTTTTTCTCTCCCACTTTCCAGATAGTCTAGGTTGCTACATCTGAACTCACACTCAGTAAAGTCTAAACTAAATTCCATTCAACTTTGTACAGATAGTGCTTGATTCTCCGTTGCATTTTGTCAGTTTTACTCCACTGACTTCAAAGGAATTTAAACACTGGATCAGGGCTGTTATTTGAAGTGTGGCAATCCTCTGAAAAGGGACTCTGCAGAAATGCCATTGTGAGATTGTATGCTTATTGTCTTTCAACAAGTCCAAGTCAAATTTGTTCAGTTTACAAATTATGTTAAGCCTAGCTCTCCATTCAGGGGGAGTTTTGCTTAAGGACCACGATTTCCCTCCCACCTTCCTCCATTTTTTTAAGTGGAGCTGTATTTTTTCTGACTCATGGCACTATCTATAATAAAAATTCTACTGGATAAATTCTGTCCTCAGTGGGATCACACAGATTGAGGCCTAATTGTGATTTTAGTCTGATGTAAATCAGGAGTGATTCCATCTCACGTATTTCTGTGCCCCTGATTACTGTAGCATCTGAGTGCCTCACAATCTTTGATATATTTATCCTCACAACACCCCGTGAGGTATGAAAGTACTATTATCCCCACTTGCGATGGGAAACTGAACACAAAGGCTAAGAGTCTTGCCCAAGGTAACATAGGAGCATAGCGGGGACTCAAGCCAGGTCCCCATTCAAGTCAGTGAAGTCTAATGGTATAAGGCACTAATGAGATCAGAATAAGTTCCAAAGAACAGATATGTTGAATAAGAAGGTGCCATTCTTAAATAATCACTTTTCTGGGTGGAACTACTCTTTAAAGGACTTTGCCTACCAACTCATTCATTTCTAGACCATGTCTGCAATGGCAATTTCTGTTCCAGTGACTTAGGGCCCAGTGGAGCAGTAGCTGTTTACACTAGCTGAAGATCTGGCCCTCATGCTTCATGCAACATACTGTGAATGCTTCATTGTCTCTGAGACCTCCTCTCCCACCATCAGACTTTTACAGATCCAGGAACTCTCTTTCATATCTCAGAATTTATCTTGGTGATAGTTAACGGAAAAAAATTGTTTGCAACTGTGCGTATATGTTTGGGGTGAGAGTGGAATGCATGTATTCTATTATTATTTGAGAATTGCTTAGATTAGTAAGATCAGAGGGACGTACTCTACCTGAAGAGAGACTAAGTGAATATTTTACATGTTTGCCACAATTAAGAAACTGCTCATCCCAAGAAAATCCCTGGTGAACTAACTAATGCTGTCTAAGTCAAGATATCACCATACAGAAATTTGACCCACCAATGCTAGTGATTAGAATAATAGTGTCACCTATTTTTTATCTTAATTCTATAATGTTTCTTTTCACACTCTGTCTCATTTTTTGATGAAATCACAATGCATCATGGAGCTTGTGATGGGGTGTCCACCCCACACAAGGCTTGAAGGGGTTAAGATGGCTAGCTGGGTCAATTAGCTCCCCAGGCTGCCCCAGGAAGAAAGCCAGGCCACAGTGAATTAGACACAAGGCTCAGGGAAAAGCCTGTATAAAGCCCAGGAACTGAAAGGAGGTAGTCTGCAGTCACGCCCTGGGAGGGGAGAGAGGTGTGTTTGAGGCTATAGAGATAGGTAACCTACCATTACTCCCTGGGAGGAGGGCGTTTGTGCTGGCAAACCTAGAGAGGGGAGAGGCCGGAAAGGTAGGAAAGGCTCAGTGGGAAAACAGCAAGGTATGGGATGGGGCTGACCTGGGCTGCTGACAAGAGGGCCCCTGAGCTGGAAATTGGAACCCAACGTAAAGGGTCGGCCCAGGTCCCCCCTCCAGCCACTGGGGAAGTGGCACAGACCAGACAGCAGAGAGCAGACTGTCAGGGACAGTTTGCTTTGGAAGACTTTGATACACAGGAAGAGGAAGACCATAGTGACCTGGCCCGAGGGCCGAGTCATGAACAGGAAGCTGCAGCTCCTGGAGTGAGAGGTGCCACAGGGTGAGATGATGATGGGTGAAGAGACCACCAGAGGAGGGCACAGCACTTGGGAAGAACTAATCCCCAGAGCAGCCAGGAAGACGAGTCCTTAGCGGTGTGTGCACCCCATGACAGAGCTGCATAACCTACGTGCAGTACGCGACAATGAGGATTTCTGGGGAAAATGTTAACTGAAAGAAGTTATGTTTAACTTTTCAAAAAAGATCTGTGCAAACTGACCATTACACATCATTATGGCATCTAAAAAAAAAAGAGTAAAAATAAAAATGAAAAGGGGTTAACTAATCCTGCTCTCACTATCTGGAAATAACAGTTGCAGAAATATTATTCTCTGAGCTTTTAATATCACTGAGGTAATGTGATCTTATCTGATGGTTCTGTCAAACTGGATTTCTAGTATATTGAACCACAAAAAATTGTGTTTAAATGGTTTGACTCATGAGTCAAGAAATTTAGAACTAAGGCTAAAAAAAAATTGTCCTTAAATTTCCCTATTGTTCCCCTTGTCTGAAAACCTCTTCAGGACAAAGATGTGATTTAAGCCTTAACGCTGAATTACCTTGCTTTTGGGGAATTAAGTGAGTCCCTAACTCCTGTTTTAGTGCAGTTATGTAATTTACTAATCCCAGAGCTAAGACCTTGCATAAGTATGGCAAATTTCAGTGAGCAAGTTTTTATGGCTGAATTTAACACATACTTCTGAACTGGGGCTGATAATGGAAAAATTGAAGGACCCCTAACTTCAGTGGTGTTATCAGGTGCTGCTGTAGTTATTATGAATAAAAAGCTGAATCTTGTTAAACTTAAACTCACGCTGGCAGACATCCAAGACAAGTAAAAGTGAAGGCCTCAGAACATTAAAGAACGAAGTTTAAAGATGGACTGCCAGGAGGAAATAATTACTGTCTTTTGTTGTTGTTGCTTCGTTATAACTTCTAAAGAAAATCCTTTTTCCTGTTTGCTTTTTAAACCTTATAGATGTTAAGAGAGTCAGGTCTCAAACTTGAGTTGTGAACTCTCTACCCATTGAATGAAGGGGTGAGAATGTGGACCCTTTACCACACTTTTCTCCCAAGTATTTCTCGTGCATTGGAATTAAATAGGTGTGAATGAATAAAGGTTTTAACAGTTTGAGCAAAAATCCCATCCCCTCTAAAATTGCTACACTTTCAATGTACAGTATTGTGATGTCACAATCACACTAGGTATCTCCAGGAGTTTTCAGGTATATTCCAGGTTTATTTCCCCCCCTAAACTAACAACAAAACCCAACCTTAGGCTTCTTCCTACGTCATCAAGAAATAAAAAAAGGGTACAAGCCCACTTTCCTCTCAGGTCATTTTTAACGAAAACAGGGCTGATCTGAAGTCAATCCTTTCTATTTACAGTAATCTCAAAAGTTCATATTAGCTTTGATTGTGCAACATGCATTTAAATTTTGATCTTCACCTCCTTGATCTGACATACAACTTTTGCTTCTGACAAGTGAACCAAAACAATTCTTGAAAATGGCTTTTCAGTTGGAGTCAAAGAGATAAAAGCTTCCTTGCTGAAAGTGGAGCTTTTTCCTGGCATATGAAGAACTAGCAACAGAGTAAGTTTTGCTGCTTTTGTTTTATGTGCACAATATTTTCTACATTTCTAGAGGAAACATAGTAACAGTTAAAATGAGCTACTGTGCCTAGGTATTCTTGATGGCCACTCTATATCAGATCCTACCCTCTGCTTCAAGGATTGGAAAGTATGGAGATCTAGCATATCCCTTCCCAGCACTAAAAGGGGAAGTGCTGCCTTGAGAGCCCCATTCGCCTTCCCCCTGCACACAGATTTGCTGGAGTGGAGGATCCATGCCTGGAGAGGTAACAGATCATATGCAGACTGGAAGTGACAACAGTAAGACAGTCATGAAGGCAACATCATCCTATTACCAACTCCACAGAACATTCAATAGTATTATCTGATCTACCCTGTCAGGATTAATTTATCCACCTTTCTCCTCTGCACTGTGGCATTTCTCCTTTTTGAGTGGCTTGAGATCCACTAACTAACATAGTAATCCCCATCAGCAAGGATCCTGCAGAAACTGTGCAATCTGTAACAGATTCAGAGACAGTGCCTATGCATTAAGGGCCAGTTTGTGGAGCTCTGAGAGGTTCTGCTGGGACAAATCCCTGCTTGTTCGGTGTATAAGCAAAGCCCAACCCACTATGGAATGATGCCAGCCCACTTACAAGTTGTCTATACAGGTTATTCCCATGCAGGTTATTCCCATCTCGTTCTCTCTCCTCATGCGACAAAGGAGCAAATTTCATAGAGGAATAGAAGTGGAGTCAGTAAATTCCCTTTTATTCCCCCTCCATTCAAACAATTATGCTCAGCTTGCAGAATCCAACATCAATCACTTCTCATGTTCACATGGAGGGCACAATAATCCAGCTTTCAAAGTGTACTTGATAATCTGCTGTAGTTGTTGCAGTCCATTATAGTACCAGTAAAATGAACCTGCTATCTAATGTAAGCAGACTCCTGTCAATTATCCTCCAATTTACTGCCTGTAGCTAAACTGAATTTGGTTCTGCTTACATACCTGATCTTTTACAAATGACAACATGCCTCTTCATATTAGTTTCATGACCTTAAGTGTTTTTCCACGCAGTCCTTGTATCTCTGAACCTCTATTGTGTAACTAAGAGAAACAAAAGAGGGACCCAAATCTAGAACAAAAAGGAAAAGGAATTTGGACTCAAATCAGTGCTGACATGGGATAAAAATACAGAAGAATGTCCGCAAAAAGAACAGGAGTACTTGTGGCACCTTAGAGACTAACAAATGTATTTCAGTGCCACAAGTACTCCTGTTCTTTTTGCAGATACAGACTAACATGGCTGCTACTCTGAAACCAGAAGAGTGTCTCTGACTTAATGTAGAATCAAATACCCTTTTATTTTAAGTAAATTCTTTGGCCATATTAAGTCATAGTTTTCATGGTTAGCGCCAGCAGGTTTATTTTCAGGCTGATTAAGTTGGAGTCACTAGCAATTAACATAAAGGCAGAGTTCGGTTCTAACTGTGAGCTGTTACAAAGCACATAGCATTGTACCTGGTGACATGCAGATGACCAAGAATTGGAGTTACCGTACTGGACATTAAAAGCTCTGGGAAGCTGCAGTAATGTACCCATATTATGTAATCTCTAACAACTTAAAATAGTTAGTCTCCCAAGCTGAAACCTTTAATAACTACTGAAAAGGAACCATTCACGGGTATTATTATAAACAGGAAGGCTGTGCATACTTATTTCCAATGCCAGATTAGAAGGATTTTATATATTCTTTGGGATTTTTAATATTAATCACAGTTTTAAATCATTTCCTGTGTTGCGGTTTTATATCTGAATAATTCATATTGTTATTTTAAAGCTAATCTTACTTGCAAACAACAAGCTAGACTGTGCCACCCCTACTCAGGCCCAATAGTAAGCTACTCTTAGGGTATTGTCTACACTACGGGATTATTCTGATTTTACAGAAATCGTTTTTTTAAAACAGATTGTAAGTCGAATGCACACGGCCACACCAAGCACATTAATTCAGTGGTGTGCATCCATGTACCTAGGCTAGCATCGATTTCTGGAGCGTTGCACTGTGAGTAGCTATCCCATAGTTCTCACAGTCTCCCCCACCCATTGGAATTCTGGGTTGAGATCCCAATGCATGATGGGGCAAAAACAGTGTCACGGGTGATTCTGGGTAAATGTCATCACTCAATCCTTCCTCCGTGAAAGCAACGGCAGGCAATCATTTCATGCCCTTTTTCCCTGGATTGCCCTGGCAGACGCCATAGCATGGTAACTATGGAGCCTGTTTTGCCTTTTGTCACTGTATGTGTACTGGATGCTGCTGACAGACGCAGTACTGCAGTGCTACACAGCAGCATTCATTTGCCTTTGCAAGGTAGCAGAGACGTTTACCGTCCCTATTGCACAGTCTTGCCATTGTAAATTGGTGACGAGATGATGGTTATCAGTCATTTTGCACCGTTTGCATTTGGAAATTGGCAATGACGGTTATCAATCCTTTTGTACCATCTGCTGCTGTCATGGGTGCTCCTGGCTGGC
>NC_133770.1:73952987-73962932 GCF_003597395.2 Chelonoidis abingdonii
AACAGGAAATGAAATTCAAAAGTTCACAGGAATTTCCTGTCTACCTGGCCAGTGCATCCGAGTTCAGATTGCTTTCCAGAGCGGTCACAATGGTGCACTGTGGGATACCGCCCGGAGGCCAATACCGTCGAATTGCAGCCACACTAACCCTAATCCGACACAGCAATACTGATTTCAGCGCTACTCCCCTCATTGGGGAGAAGTAGAGAAATCGGTTTAAAGAGCCCTTTATATCGATACAAAGGGCTTCGTTGTGTGAACGGATGCAGGGTTAATTTGGTTTAAACGCGTAGTGCAGACCAGGCCTTGGAGTAGATCCATTGAAACCAATGGAATAACTTGAGGAATAGAGTAAAGGTGGGACAATTTGGCTTTTTATGGTTAGAATAAGTTAAAATCTTAATGTCTGTCATCTATACATTTATTTCACGCACAGAACTTGTACTTATCTCAATAGGGAGTACTGTAGCATCCAGGATTGAACACCATATGTAGCGGCCGTTACTAGTTAAACCACAAGTTTTATACAGTAATTATAATAATATCTTAACAGGTCTATTAATCATGTTGATGTCTAGGCATAGTAACAGAAAATCTAAGGAGGATAGTAGCAGGGAGAAAGGGGGAAAATACATCAGGCATTATTGTAAAGCAATCTTTCTTAAGGGGCCTCCATTATAAGTACAGTAGTTATTGTTCACCATTGTATTACATACAAAGGCTGATGTTTTCAAAACACAGAGGCTTGAGTTCTGCACACAAAGCATATGGATAAAAAGGTATACCCAAGATCTCACACACTGAAATAAACAGAGGAAATGCACATGCAAAAGAATAGCAAGACCATGTGTGCCCTAATCTGATTTGTGCACACAAACATAGTAGCTTCATAGGGATTTACTTCTGTGCATATGCATTTATTTGTAAACCTTCTAGAAATCTGGCAAAAATGCTCCTAGCAAAAAAGGCAAGTGAGAGGCTACCTTTTATTAAACAAAAAATAAAAACAAAAAACAGGCACACCCCTTGTAACCATGCATTTGAAGCATCTTCTGAGACAAAGATGCAAAAACGGTACTTTGTGTTACACAGTGACCTAGTCCTGGGAGTAAAATCAACAGTTTTATAAAGGTCACAGAAAGGAAAGATAGCAAGCTAGAACTTGATTTTACACAAAAAATAAAAAGCAATGAGAATGATATAATTGAAATCTTTGTGGAATGTATTATACAAAAGGACCCTTTTTAAAGGCTATTACATTATCACTAGCAGTAGGATAAATATTTTATGTACACTTTCATGAAATATAGACCTGTCTAAATAACATTATTAATTTCTCTATTTGCATCACAGTAGTGTCTGGAGTCCCCAGTAGGAATTGGGGTCCAATTGTACAAACAAATTAGACATGGTCCATTCACCAAAGAAAGTGTAATCTAACTTAACACAGGATACAAGGAGTAAGTTCAATAAATGGAAGAGATCAGAAAGAGAGTAACAATGATCTAGGATCATGCAGTTATGTAGGATAACCAAACACACAACCTGATGGTTCCAAAATATTTAACTCCCCCCTCATATAAATAAATACCACAAGTCCTCCACTAGACCTTCACCTAGTGTTATCAGTGGGCAATTTCCTGTAGGCTTCACAGTCAGAGTGGATCCTGAGCAGGAATTAGAAGAAGTTAATGGCTTTATGGCCAGTTTAAGGAAGAAATTCCAAATGCAAGGGGCAGCATGATAGTGCAAAGACGATTGTGAGAGAAATGGAGAAACAGGCCATTGAGGCTGCCATCATTGGTGTGGTAAGATACAAAACTTGGTCAAAAGAGAGGGGCAGAGCTGTATAGGGTCTCCTGAGTGAAGACAAAAAGCTTGAATTTGATGGGGTAGAAAAAAGGAGGGACCATCAAGAGAAAGCATTGGGGGTGCACAAATATGTTCAAATAGATGGGGAAAAAAGATTATTTTAGCAGCTGCATTTTGAATGCACTGGATAGCGACAGTGTGAATGTCCGGGAGGCTGAAATGGAGCAGGTTGCTATCATCTAGAGGGGAGATGAGAGTTTTACAGACTGGGTCCAGTTCCTACACAACCAAATGTTATCACCATGACAAAAACATATCAGAGTTTATTTGGCTCAGTGTAACACCATCAAGATGAACTAAGTAAACTCTGGTCATATTGCTAGTGTTTGGTCATCTATAAATATTTGTTGAGAGAAGCAGGTAAAAAGATTTAGGATTAATTATAATCGTAAAAGATATAAAAGTTTAACTATTTAATAGATAATAAATAATAGAAAGTATTTCACCCATTAAGGTAATAACTAAAATTAGAAGTGACTGTGCCAGCAGTCAGCCATTAAGTAAGATCCTAACCAGTCCCAAATATAAACCAAGACAGAGCAGGAGATGAGATTGGTGAAATAGCCAATGAAATACCAAGTGATACTCAGACTGTGTTAGGTAAACAAAATGCTTTGTTCTTTCAGGTTTTATAAGTACATGTGGCCTCCACAAATATCTTTAAAAGAGTCGTAGCGTACTTGCTCCCTCTGATTTGTTGTGTTCTAGTGTCCTCCAATGGATACTCTTGAAAGTACTAGTTCTGAAGTAGCACTGAATTAGAATTACATCTGTGACTTGTTTAATGATTTGAGTAGGAAGCTGCATGCAGGATTGGAGGGGAAGGGGACAGGAAATCAAGTTCTCACATGGTCTTCAGTCTCTTTCCTTTGACTAGCAACACTCAGGTGCATGAATGACACACTTTTTACCCAATAGCTCAGCAGTCAAAGCATTCACTCAGAATGCGAGAGACCTGGCCAAAACAGGGCACATAGTCACCCTAGGCAAAGAGGGAACTAAACCTGGGTCTCTCACATTTCATGTGAGTGCCCTAGCCACTAGGCTAAAGCTGATAAGGGAGGCAGCACCGCCATATTGTAAATGTAGGCCTGTAACACAAAGAAAATGTTTTCAGTTGAATTATGTTTTCATTTTTAAGACGAAGTAGATTTAATTGACCAAAACGTCTTGCAATTTTCATATTTAGCGTGACCCTGTCAGGGAGTGATTCACCACACTTATGCCTCCTGCTGGGCGTTTTGGGAATTATCTCAGTCCCAGCAGGTGTGCCCTCGGATGGTGGTGGCTCTCCCATCCTTGTCTCCGCCTGCAGACCCATTATGGCTCCTTTCCCTCAATGACTGCTTTGTGGCACAGCTCTCCGCCCATCTCACCATCCATTTCCCCTTCCCCCTTCCAGGGAACTCCAACAAAAGTCCAGCCACTCCTCACAGTCCGCAGCCAGGCCGCTCCTTCCCTGCTAGCATCTGCCCTTCTCCAGGTACTAGTCTCTCTGTAGCCATCTAGGAAGCCAGTCTTCTCCCTAGGGCTCCCTACATCAGACTCACTTGCTCTGGCCTGCAGCTTCCTTTTATATGGGCCACCTCGGCCCTGATGGGCTGGTCCAGCTGCTGCCCTAACTGGCTGCAGCCACTGCCCTAATTGGTTGTTTCCCTGCAGCCCTCCAGGCTGGGTTTTAACCCTATCAGAAGCCCCATCACAGACCCAAACTGATATTTTCTTTTTCTGCAAGTACCTGCAAACCAAAGAATCAGTTCCTTGCCCAGTTCTAAGGGTTAAGGTCAAACCAGGGCTTTGATCAAGCAAAAAGCATAAGGCCCCAAAAACCCATTTGATGGTTTCAGAGTTTAAGGCATAAATCAGCAAATATGCTTAATACACCATTACAAACAGTTATGAGACAGTAACCATTTTTATCACTACTGCCTGGCCTGGATTTAAACTACTAAGCTAATGGTAAAAGGGTCTGTATCCTTTTTATTGATTCATCCAGTTCCCATGTCACATGCTTCTTCTATAACTTTTATATTGCTCACTATACAAGCACAGGAAGAATAATGTTTCCCTTACAAAGAACTCAGTAGTAATAATCCCTTTTGCCTACGTCCCCTTCCACATAGAAGGGTTTAAAACAGTGTTAAGCTCAGTAATAAACTTCCAGGTCCCCTTATGCACACAATTGTCTAATACACTTCCAGATTCCCTAAGAGACAAAGCTCTGTAATCCACTATCTAGGTCCCGTAAAGTGGAAAGTGTCTAGTATACTTTCCTATTCCATTAAGCACTAGGGTTTCTTTTAGGCTGTAATTTTTGCTGATACAATTCTGTCTATATTCCCAGATTTCCCTATGCTGTATTCTCTAATACAGTCTCAAATTCTCGAGCATTTTTGAGGCATTTATAGAGGCCATTTTACCAGTCAGTTTATATACCTTCAGCATATCTAATATTAAAGTTTCTGTGTTTCTTTCTATTGTAATTTGCAGTACTATAGAAAGGATGGCTGATACATAGGCAGGCCATTCATCCTGTTTAAAACCAGACAGTCCTGCATTTCTAAGCTTTGTCCCTCATCCGGTACTGAAACAAAACCGGATGTGATTTTGTCCAGTATTGCACAAGGGACATGATTTTGAAGAATGCACTGTCCTGTCCCTCTGGCAGGGCTGGTGCAAGGATGTTTCGTGACCTAGGCGAGACTTCCACCTTGCACCTTCCCCCTGCTCATGCCCCCGTCCTGAGGTGCACACCTCTGCCCTGAGATGCCCCCCTTGCAGCAGCTCCACACCCCCTACCCTCCACTCTGAGGCAAACCCCCCCTGCCCCAGCTCACCCCTGCTCTGCGCACAAGCACCCCATCGCTGCTTCACTTCTCTCACCTCGCAGGCTTGCAATGCCTAAGATGGCTGCTTCACTTCTCCCGCCTCCCAAGCTTGCGGTGCCAGTCAGCTTAGGCACCATAAGCCTGGGAGGCGGGAGAAGTGAAGTAGCCACAGTGTGCTTGGGGAGGAGGCGGGGCAGGGGTGAGCTGAGGCAGGGAGTTCCCCTGCATGCCACCCCCACCTTACTTGCTGCAGGCAGCCCTCCCTGCGCTCCCCTGCCCCAGCTCCCTCCCCCTAAATGCCGGCGGCCGCCGCGGTCACTGCCAAAGAAAATGACGCCCCCCCAAATCCTAGTGCCCTAGGCAACCGCCTAGATCGCCTAAATGGTTGCACCAGCCCTCATGTTGCACACTAAATAGCCATATGAACCCTGCTGACCTGCACTTTAAAGTATTGTTTGAAATGGGACTACATTATCACACACTAGTGTACAGCATTATTTATGTTTTAATATGCATGCTCTGATTTATGTCTATGTGGTATCTTGTATTATTTACCTGGGAAATGGTAATGTCAAAAGTTTGTTAAAATCACCATCTTGAATGGTGTCTAGTAGTTGTTTGGCAGCCATGTTGGCTA
The DNA here is from genome assembly GCF_003597395.2 of Chelonoidis abingdonii. Classification (NCBI taxonomy): domain Eukaryota; kingdom Metazoa; phylum Chordata; order Testudines; family Testudinidae; genus Chelonoidis; species Chelonoidis abingdonii. The sequence continues at coordinate 73,958,325 of NC_133770.1, forward strand.
CCCTTCTCTTTGGAACTTTGGCGTCCTTTTGTTTGAGTTTGGTGCTCTTTTGTGGAAAGGGGGAAAAAGGACTGATCAGGTGGTCACTAATATGCCTAGGGAGTAGAGAATATATAAGCCCCACACATGGACTCTAGGGTGCTGTCCTTCCTAGCAGCAGCCTGCATTCACGTTGTCAGATCAAGAACTGCCGGAAGATCTCTGAGAAATACCACCACAGCTACTTACCCGAGAAGTAATCCTGATCCTAATCCTGGTCCAGCAGTCAAAAGGTCCAAGTCCCACCTGTGCCGCCTGTCATTCCCAAGCAGAGTAGTAGGTCTGGATCCAACATCTCGAGGCCAAGGCAGACGATTAGACGAACTTTGATCAGTAAAGTATAAATATCTTTGTCTGTCATTTGTAGAGGGAGAGGGTTCTAGGCTTCATGCCCAGGCAAGCCACTGAGATATTTTGTCCATATACTTACCTTATGTTAAATAAAGCATCTTTTTAGGTTACCTTTTCTTGTCCCTTATCCTTGTTTGCACTGAGATCAATTAGGTGATAAATTCTAATTCAGGGACAGCCGTTCCTGTGACTTCTTAGCAGGTGTCCATAACATTCTTAATTTCTGCCCCCACATTGATATATTGCAACACTAGGGCACTTTTAGTAGGGTCCACACAAGCCAGTTAGTGTGCAACATGTTAGCGCGTACTAAAAGTTATACCCCTCTGGGGCAGATTAACACACTGTGTAGACAAGCCCTAAATCTCACTCTCAAAAGTGACTTAGCCACTTAGGCCACATCTATACGACGCGCCATTTCGGCGCGTTAAAATCGAAAGCTCGGAGTTCGATATATCGCGTCTCGTCTAGACGGGGATATATCGAACCCAGAGCGCGCTTACATCGATTCCGGAACTCCACCAAAACAAACGGAGTTCCGGATTCGACACGGCGAGCCGCGCACATCGATTCGGCGCGGTGAAGACGGGTGAGTAACTCGATTTTAGATATTCGATTTCAGCTACGCTATTCTCGTAGCTGAAATTGCGTATCTAAAATCGATTTTCACACGTCGTATAGATGGGGCCTTAGGATTCTCAACCTCATTTTAAATAGAACTTAGGCACTTTTGAAAGTGTTACCCTTTACCTATGTAGAATTAGAGGCCAGATCCTCAGCTGACTTAAGTCAACATAGTTCCAGTACATTCAATGGAGCTAAAATGACTTACACGAACTGAAGATCTGGCCCTAAGCAGGGAAAACAGAGAGTTATGCCAATTACTGGGCATACAGTTACGTAATATTACTACTGAGGACCAGCAAACTCCTGCTTGAAAAAAAATACACAGCCAAGACATTCACAAACCTTTTATCTTTAAACTCAGATGTTAGGAGCCTCCCTGCTAAACAAGGCCTCAATCAGTATTCTTGCATCACTGAATCTCTTATCTTAAATGATCACCTCCTTATCTAGGGCAGCAGAGAGAAAAAACACCACCACCTTTTCCAGATCTACTTGCAGCTCCATGTGGGAGAAGTGCTTACACTAGTAGAATCCCTCAAGTTATTACAGCTCTGCTAGGGCAGAGGGGGAACATGGCTACAAAAGAAAATTCAAAGCTAGATTTTTTTCCTATTGAAAGATGTTGTTTTCATTGAAATCTACATTTCCATGAAACATTTGTTATTAGGTTTTGATAAAAACTCTCAGGTCTAGGATGGATCACACCCAAACCTACTCCAAAATAACCTATAGCACAGTGAGTAGGTCAACACCCTTCTGAGAGGTGGGAGACCCAGGTTCAAATCCCTGCTCTAAACCAGGCAGAGAGATTTAAATCTAGGTCTCCCCCATCCCAGGGAGTGCACTAATCACTGGGCTATTTGCTCTCAGAGAATTCTGGATTTACTAATTTCATTAAGAAAAATGTATAAATTGAATATATCTGTATAAGCAGCTGCATAGGATATGATAACTAGTTATAGGTCAAATATTTTCGCCTTGACAGGGTCCCATAGTATTAAAATGCAAAATTTCTCCCATAACTTAAAATATTACCTATAAAGAGCCTCTGGCAAATCACAGGTTATGCTTTAAGGTTACAAAAGAGGTACATCTTGGGAGAATTTACAGTGGTTATTGTGACAAACGGAAAGACACATTGCTTAATAAGAATGTTTTGTTCCATTTTAGCAGGGAGAATACAGTCCTAGGTTTATAAGCATGTAAATGTAAGATATTTGTATGATGTATCAGATGTATCCAAATCTTGTGGAATTATTTAAGTGGAAATTGAGACAGTAAACGATCTATACCACTAGTCACAAATGATTTATGGATTATGGGGGGTTTTTTGGCCTCTTAAGACACACTGTTTTAAACAAGAACATATTAGTGCTATAGAAAAGCAATCCTGGCTGACAAAAGGTCAAATGTTTCAAGAAAAAATAAATATTTTTAGTTCTTAAAACATTTTGCTTTCAAAAAGAAAAGTCAGTTTTCACAGGCACTTTACCCTGAACAGTTGTTCTTGCTGAGAAAATAAGATTTCTTCGCAAACTTTGGAACTTTCCAGATTGTTAGAGTACCGGTAAAACCACCAAAACTGAAGTTTGCACTGGTGATCAAAATTCACTCTTTCCACCAGAAACAGTTGCTTTCATTGGTGTAAACTGAAATTTGTCCTGAATGAAATTCACAAAAATACACATAGTTAAACTAAACTCTTTCCATCCCATTGAGGTTTCTGCATGCAATAAATGAACAGGGAAGAAAAATACAGGAACTCCCATCCCTCTGTTTCCTCTAAACTTAGATTCATTAGAGTGAAGTAGAAGTGTATTAGCAAAGCAATTGGGTCAGAAGAAACCCTATAGGATTTTTTAGGAGCATACAACTTACAATGTAAATCCTTGAACACCAAGTTATAGTATTATCCATGTGATAGATCACCAGTAATGTAGAATACACTATAATAGAGAAGCAATTTACTGTCCACTTGTGTTATAGATGCAGACAAAAGTAAAACTACTAAAAATTCTTTTCTATTGGAAGCCTTGAGGCAGAGGACACAATATAAAGATATATTAGAAGGTAAAGGTTACATTCTATTTGACTCATTCAGGCGAGGCTCACATATATTTAATGCCTCGTGATTGGGTGTCCACTTAGTTATTCAGGGCTGGACAGTGAACAATCTGATGCATAAGACAGAGTGTTGTTCTGTAAAGTCTGTTCATCTATCATAGTTGGCAAGATATCTTGTGCTCACTTGTCGTGTTTATGCCTGTTTTCTCCTTAGAAGAGGCACTAGACAAACAGGGATACCCCATGCCCCAATATGAGTTAAGTCTTTCAGCACCCCCACTCGCAAAAGAGTAGAAACTTTTGGAAAGCATGAATCTGGCACAAATTATTTGTGGGGGGGGGTGTCATTCTGCTCCCATTAATTTCAATGGGAGCAGAACTGTGTCCTGTATTTTATTACTATCACTCATCAGCATGGAGGGCCAGATTAACCCATAGGCTAATAAGGCTATAGCCTTCGGCCCTCTTATTTTTAGGCCCTACTTTAGGCTCTCCATTTCATATTAAAGTAACAGCTAAACGATGGTAGTGAGGCCATCAGAATTTTTGTCTCTCATTAGATATTACTTTGTACAAATTAATCCATCAAGACTGTGAATTCAATTTATGGTGGTTGTGATTTTGTCTTTGTGGGCTAAGCAAGTGTTTGGGGGCCTAAGTAATATTGAATTTTGTACACAGTAGGCCTACACTGGACAATAGAAACCATGTCGAAGAAAGGAGGATGTCAGAAATTGAAGGAGGCCAAAGAAAGACGACAAAGACAAGATGATGTGCTGAAAGGTTCTCCTTCTTGCCTAACATTTTTTCCTCCTACTAAGACTGGTAGTGAGTAAGCAAATACCAGCCCAAGTGAATCTGCTGTGCCTATACCTGATAAAAAGGAGCAGACTCCTGTGACTTCTCTAGCTGCAGTCTCACCCCACTCCTCTGAAAACTTTCCCAGTGATAGTAATACAAAAATATCTTTCTCTAATGATCCAGGTGAGTGGGACATGACTTCTCAAGATCTCATTGCATATTGGACTGAGAAGGGCCCACAGAAATGCCTTAATATAGATGCTGACTTTTCACTGACAAAGCAAGAGTACGTCAATCAGAATTGTTATTCAAACATTGATTTGGTCAAATGTGTGAAGTCTGACAGACTGGCAAGCAAGAATGGCTCTTCTAAGAAGTGTACTCTCTTTATTGCTGCTTGTTTTCCAATACCAAAAAGTGGGAAATGTTCTGAGAAGACTTTAATGAGTAGAAGAATATTACATACATTACCGATCATGCAAAGAGTGAGAGCATACATTGTCAGTTAGCAGCAACCATGCTCAAAAGAAAGTTAGTAGCAGAATTGATCCCCAAATGGAAAACCAGTTTGTGGAAGTTTGTGCTTATTGGAAGAATGTTCTCAGATGCATATCAGATATCAGGAATGGCAATATACAAAAACCTGTAGGAGAGCACTTCAACCTCCCTGGCCACACTATAGCAGACCTTAAGGTGGCCATCCTGCAGCAAAAAAACTTCAGGACC
>NC_133770.1:73963080-73976560 GCF_003597395.2 Chelonoidis abingdonii
TAGCATATATATACCTACCCCTGGAAATTTCCACTACCTGCGTCTGACGAAGTGGGTATTCACCCACGAAAGCTCACGCTCCAAAACGTCTGTTAATCTATAAGGTGCCACAGGATTCTCTGCTGCTTTTACAGATCCAGACTAACACAGCTACCCCTCTGATACGCAGATGCATAGTTGAAACTATAGCTTTTCTTGCTGAATGTGACTCAGATGACACTGTTGGATCAAAACACAATGGCAATTACCTTGGCATTCTAGAGCTAATCACTAAGTTTGATTCTTTCTTAGCTCAGCACATCAATGAACACCCAAATCATGGAAAAGGCCATACATCATATCTATCAAAGACTATTTGCGATGAATTCATTGCACTACTGGCAAAGATGATGCTATCAGCCATTGAGATCAAAGATGTGAGATATTTTTCAGTGTCTGTCGATTCAACGCCAGATGTGTCACATGTAGATCAGCTGACTGTCATCTTGCATTATGTGCTACCAGTGGACCTTCATAAACACCACCAGCCACACAGGGGAGAAACTTACCTTGTACCTACTCAATTTCCTCACCAAAAATGGGATTGACATCAGCCTGTATTGTGCCCAAAGTTATGAGAATGCAAGTAATATGAGTGACAAAGATGCACGGATGCAGGCAAAGATAAAAAAGTGCAATGCGTTGGTTGATTATATACCATGTGCTGCACACTCACTCAACCTTTTTGGCCAGTCTACTGTGGATTGCTGTGTTGAAGGGGGTGGGGGGTTGGATTTGTCCAAGAATTGTACAATTTTTTCTCTGCATCAACCAGTCATTGGGTGATTCTTCGAGATTTGGGATGTCCAGTGCCCAAATCACTCTCAGGGACACTCTTAGTGGAGAGCCAATGCTGAAGCTGTGAATCCAGTTGTTCTGGAATACCCTCAAAATCTTTGAAGAACTAGAGAGCATCAAGGATGACGAATCTCAAAAATCATCACCAAGACGCAAATATCCTGAGTGATGCAACTTGCACTTTTGAAACTGGTATTTTGTGTGAGGTCTAGAATGATATACTTCAGCCATTCAGCAGGTGCAGTCTCAGTTTGCAAAGTGCTCAGACTGACTTTTCCACTGCTATAAACCTAATGAGGAGTCTTGGAAGTGTTCTTCAACAAATGTGGGATAGTTTTGATGAGTATGAAATTCAGGGGGCTGCAAGGACTGCTAACCATAAGTCAGCCAAATGTCACAAAAGACAGAAGACATGCAATGATGCAACTGTCCACCCACTGAGTGACAAGGAGGTCTTCAGAGTTAATACTTTCATCACAATCATCGACAACTGAAGAGTTCATTAGAACATCAGATCGAGGATTACAAAAATATTGACAAAACTTTTAGAGTACTGACAAATTTTTCACTTAACATTTAAAGTTCTGAAGTCAGTGAAGGTATCAAACGTGTGTTTCAGAAGTACCCAGACAATCTCCAAGTAGATTTTACTAAAGAATTTCTTCAAATTGTTGATTTCCCATCACTCTCAGATATAGAGAGAAAAGATGACAAAAACAAATCTATTTCGATGTACTGAGTTATCACTGAATCCAATATGGTAGAATGTTTCCCAAATGTTGAAACTGCATTACGGCTGTATTTGTCACTAATGATCACTAACTGTAGTGGAGAACATTCCTTCTCTCTTCTAACAAGGGTCAAAAATGTCCACTAATCCACCATGACAACAGCATCTCATTGCTTTGTCCCTCTTGAGCATTGAAAATGAAATTGTCAGGTCTTTGAATGACGATGACATCATTCATGACTTTGCCACGGGGGGAGGAGGAGGAATTGTTTGTTTGAAGAACTGAGCGTAGTGACAGTAGAATAAACTTGTTTACATATTATTTATTTATGTAAAATTAACATGAATGTGGATAAATGTGTGATGACTTTATAATTGGCTTTGGTGATATGTAATTCATACTTAGGCCCTTCCCTTCCATTAGCCTTAGGCCCCCATAACCTTGGTCCAGCCCAGTCAGCATGCTAGGCACTTTACAGCGTACAGACTAAACACAAAGTTCCTGTCCCAGGCCCCTTAAAAGGACTTGACTTTGCAGAGTACTGAGCATTCTGGTCCTAGTCCAGTAAAGCACTTATACATGCACTTAATATCAAAAAGGTGACTGATCCCACAGAAATAAATATAGTTTTATTTGAGACCTCTTGAGCAGTATTGTTTTCACACCTGTCTGTAAGGTGCCTAGTAATGTTATTATTGTCTATTATCAAAATTGATTTATCAGTGGGAACACTCACATGCTTAAAGTTAAGCAAAGCTTAAGGGCTTTCTTAGATCGGGTCCAGAGCACTCAGCACCTTGCAGGAATAAGCCCTGAATAGGCAATATACAAATAAAAGATGGGGAAGAGAAGTTCCTGGGGAGGTTTGAGAGGAGTACAAAGCTGAATTCTGGCAGCGGGGGGTGGGGAGTCACATGAGGACTAGTACTGACAGAATAAGGGATCAGTTAAAGATCTTGTGGGGAAGGGGAGGAAGGGCAGGGCAGCAATACACAATGTAGTGTTGTTAACTCTCATGCTACTGGTACTAGGTTTTTCTGAAAGCCCCAATCACTGGAATCATGTTATTATAGGAGAATCTCAGTTCTTTTTATGTATTTTTAAAGAAGTTTCTGTTCCTACCCGTTGTCAAGAAAAGCTTGAAAACATGAACCCTAAAGGCTCAGAAATGAGAAGGCAAATAACCAAACCCCTATATTTTTAGATAGATAGATACACACACACACACCCTGACTTTGGTGGGTTTGACTTATGATGTTTCAATGCTCAGTGCTGCCAATATTGCAACAGGCCTGGGTTATGGTTGGTCCTGGAGTTGCACAAGTTATTTTCACCAAGTCTGTCATCTTTCACTAGCTCAGCTGTAGTGGCTCCTCTAGGTGGCCAAAGAGCTGAAGAATATGGGGCACAACGCTATGTTTTGTATAACTATCCCAAGAGATATGATTACCCTAGGCAATACTCTACCTGCAAGAGTCTCATAGGGTTGGGATGGAGTTCATCCATGCAGGCCTGTGCCTTGCTCAGTAGCAGGATCCTCACAAAAAGGTTTGTATGGAAATTTTTGGGAAGAGGAAATGAAAGTAGTGGACGTGCCTTTTCTCCACGGTGTGCACCTTGTTCCAGATCCACTAGAATTTCACTCCTTTGCCCTCGGATGTGAAGTGCTATATTAGGAACCAATTGCACCAACACTCTCACATGACTTTAGCTGTTTTGTGTGCTGAATTGTTTTGATCATTAGGTTCACAGACAGCACATCAAAGTGTCCATTGAAAACTAACGACATGCTAGAAGCACACATTTTTGGACTCGAAGAATGGCTTCTCATACTTAAAATGAAAAGGCATGGGTTTAACATGAAGACATTTAGTGATTAAAAAGTAAATGAGTAAGTTATTAATGTTATGAAAATTACTGCAGAAGATTTTCAAACATTCTCTAAGTACGTATTAATACTGCAACAAGACTGAGGACAGCATCTTGAAAGGTGGATTTACTAAAGCATTTAATTAAAATTGGATTTAAATTCTGAAAACATAGGGAGTTTTCACTCTCAGGCAGAAGAAATCAGCTGCCTTAAAAATTCCTTTTAAAGCTTTTTTTTTATTTTTAAACCACAACTAGCTTTCTTCATTGTACTGACTCTCAGCATGCGGCCCCTTCTGCTGTCTCAACCTTCAGAAGGTATTTCAAACAGTGAAGAGGTTAAAAAAAAAAATCAATCACCTCTAACCATTGACTATTATTGTTTCCATTCCCACCCAGTGATTTCATAAGTGCTAAATCACGCACCATCTCATCATGCAAGCTGGTAGATGTCAGAGTAGCTCCTTAAGCACATAATAGGTAAAATGCTTAGAATCTCTCAGGGGGCGGATTTCTTATTCTGCTTGAGTCAGGCTAACCTCAATGCACATGTGGACTCGATGAAGTCAGATAAGTGAAGCAATATATAGTCAAGCTGATGGGTCAAAACTCTCAAATTTGAGTGCCTAAACATAGGCAAATCGATGCTCAGGCCTCTAAATAATTGACCTGATTTTAAGAGGTGATGAGCACCTCCAGCTGGTACTGTGTCAAGAGCCAGGGTCTAGGCAGTCCAGTTCAGTGGTTAGAGGCACAGGAAGGAGTGGGGGGAATCAAGCCAGAGTCAGCAGCCAAAGGCTGAGCCGGAGCCAGCAGTCAAGGGACCTGAGGATAGGGTGAGGAACAAGGCAGATCCCTGACCTGCTCTTGATGAAGACCCTACCTTGTCCCTGGTATTCCTTCCAGGCTTAAACAGTAAATTTGAGCCACTCAGAAGTCATGGGAAGGACTGTCAGTTTTCAATATCATGAGAAGCAATACTTCCAGTGACTTGTCTTCAAGAACGTATGGTGAGATGACTATGACCGCCTGGTGGAAGCATGAAGCACTGGTTCAAGTCCCAAAAATCCTGACACATGAACTTCCATGGAAGTTGAACACCTCCGGAGAGAGGAGGGGGAAAAAAACAGTAGTTATTTAGATGCCCAAATATGGATGTAAGTGCCAACATTAAGGCATACAAATTTGAAAGTGTTGGCCTCCGCTCCACACACATCTCATTGACAGTCTTTTTTCACTATATATGGTATTACACTGACATTCTGAAGTAAGATTGAACAGGATTCCCTCTGGGATCTTCTAAAACCACTCCCAAATAACTATACATTAGCTGCAGAGCAACCTAAGGTTAAAGGCAGTCAAAATATGATTTTATTCCAACTGAATTTTTAACAATTTTGGAATATCAACTAAAAACTGCAGCAAAGTTTTCCACAAAAAATACTTTTCTTGAAAATATTCCCTTTTTTGACCAGCTATAACTGAGGTGTTACTTTACCACAGAAACGGAATACCTACATAATTGTCTCAGAACCCAGTACTCCTTTATTCCTTAAGAAAGAAAAGGTATTTATTTATTTTTATCTTTGAAATATCAGAAATGCCAGCCAGGACATCCCTGGAGGGCATCCTATCTGACTTAAAGGTGCATATTCTTAGCTAAAAGGGAATGGGTGCTGAATCTATAACAAAGACACCTTTTCTCCAAAATTTTAGTCAGACATTAAATAGGTGTTAAGAAAACAAAAACAGAATTTCAAACAGTGACTAAAAATCCCTTCCTCTTCAAATGCTCAATTTTAATTCCCCAAATGCCATAATTTCATTAGCTCTCTAGTTAGCATGGTCTTCAGAGTAGACAACACTTGAATTTCTAACATATCAGAAACATGAGCAGAAGAAGCCTGCTGGGATTTCAATATATATTTAAAGAAATATAAAGGAGCATAATGCCACTTTCCAAGTTACATTTTAAGGACCATTTCTGGCTCCTTATTCTATTGTACCATAAAGCATACCATGTGCCAACTAGAAGACTAAATGGCAAAGTATGGGCATGTCTATACACCAGAGACTAAACCAGCATAAAAACTCATCGCATAGACAAAGCCTAAACTAATGGAATGGTTTTCCCGTCAATCTAGCAATGCCAACTCCATGAGACCCTGACTCATTTTTTAATTCAGCCCTTACTCCAGTTCCTTTATTTTTACTCTATTGAGGTCAAATGGAAGGACCTCCAGATGATATATTATTTTAAAAAGTTAATACTTTGCATTTACATAATTTCTTCTGTTTGACGCTCTCAAAGACCTTTACAAATATTAACCAATTAACTCTCCAGAAATAAGAGGGATAACTGAAATATAGCCACTCACTGTGTGATAAGAAGCAGCTGTGAATAGCACACAGAGACATCATATAACTATTAAGGGTAAGAAGTCAAAAATACCATAACCAAATGAAATTGTAGTAGGGAGTCAGATAGGGAGAAAATTACTACTTGAGCTGGAATTTGTCTGGAACATAAGGATTAACACTTGCCCTCTGAAAATTACAACAGCTCTAAGTACTGATCTCTTTTGGTCATTTCCTTTAAATAGCCCTTTTGAAAGACATCGGCACACTACTACTGAGCACTATGTTGGGATATTATTGCTCCACTAATGACTCAGAAGGAAGAATCACCAACACTACTTCCTGCTATGCCAAAAGTCCTTTGAGAACTATGGAATTTGGAGACCTTCAAAGTGAAGCTTACGCTCTATTTGTTTGCATGAAGCTTTAATGACTGTTTGAACTACTGAAGTAGAGTATAGAGATATTTTATGAAATCCTTAATTTATAAAAAGCTACCCTGTGCAACTTTTGTATTTCTTTTTATTAGCACAAACTGTCTAGCTTCTGGGGCAATGGACATCACTTAATAATTGTCTCAGAGCCAAATCCTGAGGGCCTCACTCAAATTGTCAGGGCAATTTTACTCAAGTAAATTCCCACTGACTTAGGGAGAAACTTCAGGATGACCCTACAACTAAGGTTTTTGAGAATAGAAGCCAAAAATTAGGCTCCTAAATATCCATATTTAAACACCAAAATTACCTAATACTCCTTGCTTAATACACGCTACTTTGTGGGTTGTTATATCTTTTAATACACTTTTTCCACAACTATATTTATTCCAGTAAAACCAGACATTAGCAGTAAAGTTCTCTCTCACCATGCATAATTAATTTAAAAACATAATATACAGTAATTTGCAGTTGCTGGTGCAGAACATTCAGGACCTGCCCTATATTAGCATTTTAAAACCAAAAAAAACCTGCCAGGCCATGACTAATAATTTAGAACAGGTTGCTTTCATCCTTCTCTTTCATATACTATTTTGTTGCAGTCACTGGAACAGAGGATCCTTGGCAAAGGGTCCCCAGTTCTTTGCAAACAACTCTCACTTCAGACCCAATAAACTCACTACACCAAATATGTTTTGCAGAATATTTATCCATAAAGAGTAACATGTAAGGTATTTACAGAAAGCTCATAACTTGTCAAGCTTCATAATCATTGCAGGATGTACATCAGGTAATATTTAAGGATGGACTTGGTTAGGAAAAAATGAATTCGCTGTGGGCCTGAACACAATTATTTATCAGTTTCTAGGACTCTCAGAAATATAGTCCGAGTCCCTTCCACCAGTGGTTCTCAGCTGGGGTCCTGGGCCCTTTGAGGGCCGTGAGCAGGTTTCAGAGGGTCCTCCAAGCACGGCCAGCATTAGGCTTGCTGTGGCCAAGGCAGAAAGCCAAAGCCCCACAGCCTGGGGCTGAAGCCTGGGGCTCTGAGCCCTGCCACCTGGGGATGAAGCCAAAACCTGAGCAACTTAGCTTTGTGGGGGCTCCAGACAATTGTCCTGATTGCTACCCCCTGAGGCCAGCCATGGCCTTTATATGCAGAAAACCAGCTGTTGTGGCACAGGTGGGCCATGGAGTTTTTATAGCATGTTGGGGGGTGCTCAGATAGAAAAAGGTTGAGAACCCCTGACTTACACAAACCAAAACTTCCACTTAAGAGGAAAGTTAGCCAATAGCAACATGGGCTGTTTAAATTACATCCTCTTCCTACAAAACACAGAACTTGATGCTTCCCTGAGGTGAGTGAAAGGGAACAAAAGTGGGCAGAAAGACAAAACTGTTGAGGGCAATGACGGTTATTTAATATATGTTTGAACAGAGCCCAGCACAGTAGTGCCCTGATCTCAACTGGGACCACAAAGCACTACCCCAAGCCAACTACTAACAATGGGATGAGAAGCATAGATATTTAGGTGTTATTGCACCATCAGTCAGGGCCGGTGCAACCATTTAGGCAAACTAGGCGGTTGCCTAGGGTGCCAACATTGGCGCCCCCCCAAAATTTTTTAAATGGTTGCAGCGGCCGCTGCGTAGTCTGAGCTGCTGCCGGCGGCAGCAGCTGCCTGCAGCCTGGCAGCTTAGGGCGCCCCAGGTCAGGAAGCCGCCGCGGCGGGAGGTGTGCCGTGGCGTCGCGCGCCCATAGGGCGAGCCGCGCGGCGTCCGGTGCGCTCCCAGGTCAGGGAGCCGGCCGCGGCGGTCCGGCAGGCCCAGGCGCCCCCCAAGGCGTCAGGGAGCCGCGGCTCCAGTGGACCTGCTGCGAGAGCCGCGAGACCCGCGCGGGGGACGGCGAAATGTCCCGGCGCGTAGGGCGTCAGAAATCCTAGCACCAGCCCTGCCATCAGTGCATGATTTTTCCACTCTGGCACTCCCAGAAGCCCCTTTGCATCCACTGCACATAACCAAGCACCATCTCTTCTATGCTTCTCACTCCATCCCCCCTTCAACTGCATAGGAGGAGTGGGGGGAGAAGCAGTAACACTCAACTTTGAGAACATGTCAGTGAAAGCAACATGCACACTGTACCTGACAAAGATGCTGATTGTGAGAGACACTGTATCTCCTGCAAAGTGCTGAGCACCCTCAAGACCCTGACTTGACTAGCAGAAGAGTGTACTTGGCAAATTCACCCCCCTCCCCCCAAAGGTTTTCAGCACCTAGCAGCATCAGTTCTTTGAGCAACATGAATTACTCTTTTCCTAGAGTCATACAATGTCATAACACATTGTAGAGATGAGTATAGATGACAATATAATAGCAGTTATTTTCAAAGCATTTCTGAAGAGACATTCATATCACTTTAATGCATCTCTATATCATAATACATTGCACAGTAATTAGAAAAAATACTTAACATGGGGTCAAATCATGCCCTTAGATGCACATGTGCAGCTCCCACAGGAACCTTGTGTATACATCCCAGGACAGAAATTGGTGCAAAGCATTTATACAAGCCACCTTAAAGACAACCAAATAACTTAGTGTGAAAATTCTATCTGCAGGCTGTGTGTGATGGTAATTCTTACTCTGATGCTTTAGCTCCTCCCTGTGGCAAGTAGTAGTTTTAATCTCTACTGGATACAAAGAACATTGTTATAAGTCTTCCTTTCCTTCACTACTCTTATTACAGAAAATTAAATCTCACCAAAAATACAATAATACACTATGAGGAAAGAATGATTAGTTCTGAGGATAATGAAAATAGAACAAAGACAGCATTAGTCTAATAATCGCTATTAGTCACAAATGGGTACTTTCGTAACATGATGTAACTAATCTGTATGTTCATAAAAGCCACTCTGTGTTCAGATACAAATCAGTTATTTCAGAAAATGAGCTTTGGACAGAGATATTTGAATTAAAAATAGCCTTTCACGGGCACAATAGCTGTCCTTTTCCCCCTTTGGGGCAAGATATCCAGCAACACACATTATATTACGTCAAAGAATTCCGGTTTATGTTCTGTCAAGCAAAATGTAACAAGCCATGGTTGTAGTTATATAAATGTCTTTCTTGATGTTACAAGGAATAACACATTATGGTGCAAAGTATGTGCAATGTTTATTTAAGAAAATTAACTCCAAGATGACAAATGTCTTTTTTTTATTACAAATGAATTATAGAACAGAAAAATATATTTTTAGTTATTTTTTTTCAGTTTGCATACTTTTTGCATGACAGCTTTGTATGTTCCATCAGTTTCACTTCTGCGCTGAGTATTTGCTTTACTTCCCTTTCTTATGTACTAGAATGAGGATATCAGCTTGCTCATGCTTGGCTCTAGAATCTCACATAGTGTCTGAAAGAGTGAGTGAGTAAAACAACTGTGCAACCACAGCTGGTTTACAGTTTTTTTGGTTTCTGCTGTATAACTATCTCTCAGTTAAGTTATTTAATGTATGCATTTGCAAACAACGCTTTTAATAGATAATGTATAGGTCTTGTTTTAAACAGTTTTGTTTTGTTTTTTTTACTAATGGATGCCTTCATTTTTAGTTTCTTTGGATCAGGACAAGTAAATTGCCTAGTTTAGAGATGTTACAAATCCACAACTTAATTCATCCAATTATTCACTAATGGCTGTCAGTACCTGCAAATACCTGATATGATCCTCTGGTACTTCTGGGGAGACCAGAGGCAAAGGAAAGAAGCATCAGTGGGTGGAAATAGGCAGGTGGTCTCCCCAAAACGACTCCATGGAACCCATAGACAGAGAAGAGCAGTGTATCTAGGAAGCAGAAGGGGCAGGCACTTGCCCCCAGCTACTTCCCAGAGCTGCCTGTGCACAGCACAAGACAAAGGGCTGTTTCACATTTTCACTGATGTTCCCCAACAGGCCCACAAACACTGCAGAGGTCAAGAAAAACAGCCAAACCAAAAAACCTTAGGAAAACTTGGTTAAATAATTTGAGCAGTTATTCAGAGGATTCTATGAAATTGAACAAATTGTAAGTTGACAGTGTCCCTTTACCTACTCAATTACCGCATGAGCAATTGCATAGGCTATAAAAGGGATCAAATCAGTCAATACCTCTGACTTTCAGGAAGCTACAACCCTTCTCACAGAAATTCCACATTGAGTAATATTTCTCACAGCACCACATAACTTACAAGTGGCCCTACCATTAGCTCCTGCAGCAGAAAGTGCAAATCTCATCTCCTGGCCTGCTATAATCAATGCTTTGACACTCATTACAGGCAGAGGGAGCAAACCACCCATGGGAGGGAATAGAAGTGTAAGGGGACTGTTGGCCCCTTACTAAGGCCAGGTCTACACTGCGACTTTAAATCGATTTAATGGTCGATATACCGATTTAACGCTGTATCTGTTCACATGACGTCATCATTAATATCGAGTTAAACGGCTCCTTAAATCGATTTCGGAACTCCTCCCAAACGAGAGGAGTAGCGCTAAATTCGATAGCGATAACTCGGATTAGGGTTCGTGTGGACGGAAATCGACGTTATTGGCCTCCGGGCGGCATCCCAGAGTGCAGCACTGACCGCTCTGGACAGCAATCTGAACTCGGATGCAGCGGGCAGGTAAACAGGAAAAGCCCCGCGAACTTTTGAATTACATTTCCTGCTTGCCCAGCGTGGAGCTCTGATCAGCACGGCTGGCGATGCAGTCTGAAATCGAAAAAGAGCTCCAGCATAGACCATACGGGAGATACTAGGTCTGATCGCTGTATGGGGAGACAAATCTGTTGTATCCAGCTCCATTACAGAACACGAAATGCCAAAGCGTTTGAATAAAAAACTCCAGGATACACAGCGCTGCGTGACAAGCGTAACGGGAAGCCAGAGACTCAAATGGACGCTCATGAAGGGAGGGAGGGGGTACTGAGGACTCCAGCTATCCCACAGTCCACAGCAGTCTCTGAAAATTATTTGCATTCTTGGCTGAGCTCCCAATGTCTGTAGGTTCAAACACAGTGTCTGGCGTGGTTCAGGGAACAGCGCCTCAGTTTATTTCCCCCCACCACCACGTGAAAAAAAAAAGGGAAAGATTGCTGTGCTATGGCGTTTGCTCAATGCACTCCGCGAAAAAGGCGCCAAAGGGTTGTCTGCTGCCTTCACAAAGGGAGGGGTGAGGCTGTACCCAGCACCACCCGGGGCAGTGTTTTCTGCCCCATCAGGCACTGTGCTCTCAACACGGAAGTGGGAACTATGGGATAGCTGAGGAACAGCTACCCACAGTGCACCGCTCCTGAAATCGATGGTAGCTTTGGACCATGGACGCAAACAATCGATTTCGGGATCCCACTGTGGACGCGCTAAACCGATTTTATTAGATCTGTTTTGTAATATCGGTTTAAGCTAATTCGAAATAATCGTGCAGTGTAGACGTACCCTAAGACTCAGCAGGTTTTCCTTTTGGTTGCTAGTTCCCAGTACGAAAGGAAAGGGGAAGGGTTGATGGGAAATCAGGACCCTGAGACTGACAGTCCCCACGAACAATGGGGAGAAGCTAATGCTCCAGGTCAATCTGACTGACAGGGCAGGAAGGCTAATGAGTGAGTCAGGGGAGTAAAGCAGGCCTGTGCTCCGGGTGAGCTGGAATTACCTGGAACAGAGTGCGTTGAGGTCAAGGGGCCTGAGCTAAGGAGAGAGCAGGAGCCTGAGCTGAGCTGGGGAGTAGAGCTGTGCCAGCCAGAGAGAACCAGAGAACCAGCACTGATCTGCTCCCTGGGCTGCAAGTAGAGCCACAGAAGCAGCCCAGAGAGCAAGACCTGTGCTGGGAGGAGAGCTGCAGCAACCAGAGCCAGAGGGGCCAGAAAAAGCAGCCCAGGAGGCTGGAGGCAGAGCTGCATCAATGCTGAGGCAGAAAGGAGCTGGAGCTGGAGCTGGAGCAGTCTGGAGCTGGCTGCAGTGAGCAGCTGGGAAGAGTGGAGGCCCAGTGCAGGGCAATGTCCCTGGACAAGAGGCCTTTCAGGCCAGACTCAGGGGGATCATAACCCCAACGGGACTGCAGGGTGGAGGCTGATGCTGGGAAGAAGGGTCCTGCCACCTAAAGTCTGAGAGCGTGTGGCCACCACCAGAGCAAGTGTCTGACCCACAGCATCCCTGCAGCGCAGCCAGGGCCTGAGAAGGAGGCCTGGGACTTGTGAGGAACAGACTGAACTGCCCTTACATTCCAGAGACACTGCTTGTGATGTCTCCGTGCCACAGAGCAGGGTTACATGTTTTCTTTTAACCTTTCCCACGTTTTCCTTATTATTTTAAATGGTTTCTGTTTGATAAATTGTATTTGCTTTGAACAGTGTGTAATGATCAGTGACTGGTCAGTGAAGCATCAAGTGCAGAAAGAGCACCTCGGAGTGGGGACTCTCTAGCCCCTGCCCTAATTGACCACAAGGTTGGGAGTCGAGCCCCCCAGGAATCCTGGGCCCAGCCTTGTTGGGGTTACAAGGACTCTGACAAACAGGAGAGTGGAAGGGGAGCTCTTGAGGTCAGGCAGACCTCTGGGTAAATGAAGTGGGTGCAAGGACTCAGATCCTTTCACTAGTCCATTTCCCCAGGGTAGTTTATAAACCAGGAAAGTTCCGCACAATAGCAGGACCATTCCCCCGCTTACAGAAATGATCCATTGATGAGGAAGCTGCACAAGCCACACTCCCACACCATGGGCTGGAAAAGGAGGATTGGGGAATAATCCATTTCATGATTGCTCTGTACAGGCAGGGATGTAGACACAGCCTGTGAGTAAACCTCTTCTATAGCTGTGTGTCTCAGTCTGTAAGCCAGGGAAAGCCTGCGTCTCTGGGTACCGCAGGACAGAATTCCTTCTGTTTACTTGTCCAAATCTTCTCTCAAAGAGATTACTGAGAAAGGCCAGGGAAAAAAAACTGAGGAAAAATGGTATCCCACATTTTGAGAAGCCATTATGTCTCACAAACCAGCAGCGGTGCTGGAACAACTTTTATATAGTAGGGGGCGCTGAAGATGGAAACCACGTATTTGAGTACAAGCTGTCAGGAACAGTATCCCTGATGATGCCACAGCACAACTGGCTGCTGAGCTCTGTGCCTTTATACTCACACACAACTATTTCAAATTTGATGACAATATATATCTCCAGATCAGTGGCACTGCTATGGGCACCCGCATGGCCCCACAATATGCCAATATTTTTAT
>NC_133770.1:73977123-73994405 GCF_003597395.2 Chelonoidis abingdonii
GCAGAGTAGAATTGAAGCTCAGAGTTTTCTCTTTGAGCTGTCCTGAAGTGTTTTTGCTGCAGGATGGGCCACCTTAAGTCTGCTATAGTGGTGGGCCAGGGAGGTTGACAGTGCTCTCACAAAACTCAGAGTTTTTGTATATGGCCATTCTATATCCTGATTTGGGTCCATTTATCTCCTTTTCGTAGAGACTGTCAGTGTTGGCCGATGTACATAGCAGAGGGGCATTTTCTGGCATATGAATGGGTATATTACTGGTGGAACGTGCAGGTGAATAACCGGTGTGGTGTAGGCTGATCTGGTTAGGGTCTCGTGATGGTCGCCAGTATAGATTTGGGCAAGGTTGCAGTCTGGGAGGGGGTTAGTTGCCATGGATTGGTTCCTCGAGCGAGCTACTATGTAACGTGGCAGGTTGCTTGGTGAAATATACGTTCAGGCATTGTTTGTGGGCGCCGATTGAAATTTGACACCATCAGCTCAGGACTAAACAAAGACTGTGAATGGCTTGCCAACTACAGACAGTTTCTCCTCTCTAGGTTTTCACACCTCAACTGCTAGAACAGGGCCTCATCCTCCCTGATTGAACTAACCTCGTTATCTCTAGCTCACTTGCTAGCATATATATACCTGCCCCTGGAAATTTCCACTACCTGCATCTGACGAAGTGGGTATTCACCCACGAAAGCTTATGATCCAAAATGTCTGTTAGTCTATAAGGTGCCACAGGATTCTCTGCTGCTTTTACACGTATTTGAGTTGTTACTACTACTTCAAGCCAGGGAATGTGGCAGCATCCCCAGCACCACTAGTTCCAACACCTACACAAACCAGTGTTCAGAAGCTTGCTAATAGTAATGTATAGCTTGTGGCTAACTACTGTAGCTTCTGTGGTACTAATTGTATTATGATCTACAATAGTTAACTCATTTTGTTTTTAAATGCATTTATTTAGGAGATTTAGTGGCACATTACAGGTTTACAGCCCCTACAGGACACTGAAATCCTTTTTTTCCAATGGAACAAATACAGCTTCCATACATCACTGTATTTCAAAACCATGCCCTGAAAGGACCAACTCTACGGCTGAATGCTTAGTTCACTCCCTCAGCCAATCCAGGCTGCGTACACACTATAGCTTAGGTCTGTATAACTTATTCACACCCCTGAGTGACGTAACTTACCACCCTGAGCAATGTAGATTACCCCAACCTAAGCACCAGTGTGGAACCACTATGTCAGCAAGAGAGTTTCTCCCGCCAACATAGCTACAGCCACTCGTGGTAATTAAGGAATTACCAACGGGTAATTAAGTCAACGAGAGAGCTCTCTCACATTAGCACTGCTAGGACCGATGCTTTAAGCCACAGTGGCACAGTTGTATCGACGCAGCTGCACCGCTGTAAACTCCATAATGTAGCCATAGCCTCAGTCATTAGCCTCCCTGTACCGCCAGCCAAGAAATGTGCCAGTAGCAGTCATGCCACTGAATGTTTGGGACATCTGCTCCTGAAGCCACCATCTCATTTCACACAGGCTACCACACAGCCAGAAGAGAAAAAATGTTTATTCTCACTACCAATCTCAGCTGGATTTGAACCAAGGACCAGACCTAGAAGTCAATTTGTTTTCAGTATGGTCGAGGTATGTTCCCCATATGCATTTCATTGCCCTATGTACAATGCCCACTCCCAAAATGATTCCTATGTTCCCCAACAAACCCCACTCAACATGCTGGCCCTCCCCCACCTCTGTACTGCCACTCTCTTGCCATATCCAGCTTTAAAAAGTTGATATGTATCAATATATGTTAACACCAGCATATAGTAAAGACAGCATTTGAGGATGAGCATTTTGAGGAGCAGGCTGTGTTAGGTGCTATGAGGAGTAAGGCTCTCCCTAGCATAGCCTTACTCCTCATAGCACCTAACACAGCCTGCTCCTCAAAATGCTGTTCATATGAGAGGGGGGAATGAGGGGAGCAAATGGGATCCTGAAGGGACAAAAGGAGTAGCATTGCAGGGGAATGAGGGCTTGTGTATTATTTTCCCTATTAGTGTTAATATACATTTTTTTAAAAACCTGGGAATCTCCCCAGAACAAAACCCATCCTTTTAGAAGTGAGTTTTGTTCAACAGACAAGCCCACCAACATAATCTCTACAATCTAAGCAACACCAATTCAATTATTCCTCCTCCCCAATCTACAATATGCACCATCATTCCTTCTTACCCTCACCCATTACAATACACATATCCCCCCTCCAACACAATCAGCAACAAATGTGCAGCCTTAACTCTAACCCCCAACAGTCACCCACCAACCCACAAGCAACACCATCTTGAGAGCACAAATACATAATTTAATGACTTTTAGTATGGCAAAAATACAAGCACATCTATGAACACCTAGAATTTTCTTAAGACCCTTCACCCAAATGGTAGATGGATTTTTAACCATGCTTTAGAGAATCTCAAGCATCCAATATTCTGGATTATCCAACTGCATCATTGTTCCCAGTACTATTTCAATATAGTGACACTCTTGGCTTGGGCCCCAATTCATCACTGCCTTATTCCAGTTGTGTGCCAGTATAACTCCATTAAAATCAGTGAAGATACACCAGTGGAAAACTGGGGTCAAGCAGCAGATTGGGCCCTTTGTTTAACTTCTAAAACATTATATGTAACAAGGGAACAGAAATTAAGAGCCAGATCTTCAGCTGTGTAAATTGCCTGAACTCCACTAGCCTGACCTCAGAGCATTGACCTAACTTGTGCCCCGCTGACACCCTTTCTACGGGTGTAGTGGCAGCCAGGAAATAGCAGCTATGGTTCCGCCCACCACTGGCTAGAGTTCTGCAGAAGAGGCACAGAACCTGTGTAATTAGCTCTGTGCATGCTATTGATGTTTCCTGGGGGGAGCCTTCAGACTGTTTTGCAGCTAGTTTGAGCTAGCACAGCCAGTGCAAAGCATTGGGAAACTGAACCCTTATTTTCGAGAGTATGGTTACTGCCTATATATGGTTGTATAAATTGCCACCATTTTGGATAAGAGTTAAAATGTAAGGAAAAGAAAATTAAGAAAAGACAAGCTTCATCTTTGCCAAATGCTAAAATTAATAGGAATTTTTAAAGCTATGTAGGTCTACAAAAGAAGAATACAGAATTTCAGCAATGGCATTATGACTAAGAGCTCAGAGAAAGCCTAGACTTTGCAAAGAATAAGGAACACCAATTTGTCAGCCCTGTATGAAACGTGTATAGGTATGACTGAAGAAGCTGCATTTGGAAGCTTTTTTCTGTTACTCTTGGGGAAATCAGTTCTCACTCCTTTACTTTCTTATATAGAAATATCAAAGCTTGAATACGTGTACATTTGTGGTACAAATTTAAAGAAATTAGTGAAAAAATCTTACCACCGCCCCCCAAAAGTGCTGCAGTTTAAGAAAATATTTAAAATCAAAATGGACTACTTAGTGTTACTGATCCTTTTTAGAACAAAAACTCATTTACAGTGTTCTCCCTGCATGAGTATTAACATCTCATTTTTGCCTCAAAAAGATTAGTGCCTACACCAGGCAATAATTTTTTACCCTTCTGTTTCCTTCTTTGAAACACTACTTCATGTTTAATTTGGAGTCAAATGTCAAGAAAAGAGAAAGATCAGTTGTGAATATTCCAGGCTAACAAAAAAACCCAAATCCTTGATTCAACGTTTTACTTTAGATACCTACAGTTTCCCAGTAGTCCTATTTCTCATTCAGAATTTGAATAATCTTTACAATTTGTATTCCCCAAAACTCAGATTTAATGAGTTAGTCGGTATAGAAAAAGAAACAACAGCTGCAGCTTATCCCGCTGTGCTATTCAGTAATGACAATGTTATACCACATTAGTAATTGTGACATTAATAAAAAGAAGCCCATAGGATTAGCCAGTGACAGCTGACTTTAGTCAAATGTAGGTCATGCTTTGTTTGCTCAGAGCTGGGTAATAAATTTCCAGGTAAGTGCTCTCATGTGTCACACATTTGCCAGGAGCATAATTTCAGCCACACTAAATGATTCCCATTTTTAAATTTCCGTAAGCCGTTTCTAAATTATTGTTAAGCATTTAATTCCACTGCAGCATCTTATAGGCTACTTAAAGTTATTAACTCATGTGACACTACTGTGTGTTTCTTTTCTCGTGGCAGTTAATAGTATCTTGATCTCATTTCCCTTTCACCTTAAGCTATCTGAGACTCTGAAGTATGAGTATTTAACAAAAGATTCTTAGCAAGGAACCAAACCCAATACATTTTCCTGCACTAGCTAAAGGGGAAAAACACTATTTGGATTCCATCCAAGCAGCAGCAAGATATTTTCCACCACATAAGGGAGGCTTTTAAAAAAAAAAAAAAAAAAATTAAAGGAAATGAAGGTGATGCCTTCAATTACTAGTACAAAAGATCCTATCTCCATCTCTGTTATTTTGGCAAGCCCTCAAAATTTAGATTTAAAACAGACCTTTAAATATATTCATCCTCTACTCTCAATATAAGTGTACAATACACATATCTTGAACTTAAAAGGCCAAATTCTGCCCTCAGACTCACTTCAGTGGGAAAGAACATGTGTAACAGAGAGCAGAATTTGACCTTAACATTGTAATCTTACCTTCTCCTCATTTACTAAATTGTACGATAGTAACAATTAGAGGCATCAAACAAAATTGGGGCCTCACCGTTTTTGGTTTCATATAAGCACAATGAAAGACAGTCTCCCTGCCCTGAAGAAATGAAATCTAAATAGAGAAGACAGAAAAAATGTATAGTTATTCCCTCCATTTTACATATGGTGAACTGAGACGCAGAGAGATGACGTGACTTGCTCAAGGTCACACAGGAAGTTTGTGGCAGGGTCAGGAATTGAACCTGGTGTCCTAAGACCCAGGCAAGTAACCTAGCTCCAAGACTATCCTTCCTCCTCATTTATAATTAATGCAATTCTTTTACCTTCTAGTGGTTTACACCTAATATCTAGAGCTCCATATATTTTTAACCCATGACTTGATTTGTAAAAAATGTAGCTACCCATCAAGCTGCTTCTGGGCACATGAGCAATTAGAACCCAAACAGCTTTTACAATCACTCTAGACCACATCACATGCATGATCTCATACAGCAAGCTAAATAAAAGCTAAGGACAGCACCTTTGAACTTGGATGCCTAGAATTAGACCCCTAAATCTATGGGGCTCAGTTGTCCCCTCCCCATGGAAAAAATCCACACAAAGGGGAAAGTGTAAGTAAAAAAACAAACAAGCAGAGTTACCAGGATCTGCACAGAACCTGAGGCATCAGGTTAGACCAGGGTCATTAGCACAGAGACTGCATGCATCCAGGTGAGTTCATTGTTTCTAGTGACCTACCCATCCCCACAATACTTCCTATCAGTGTGGTTCCAACGCAGCAATGTTGTCAGGTTTTTCTCCAGCCTGAACTGTCCCCCAAAGCTTCCTTAAAAAGGGAGAGAATCACCATCACAGAGCGGGTAATCATAAACACAAAGACACATGCACCAGTGAATTTTCCCCCGCCCCCCTCTCCTTTCCCAACAGCACATATCTGAAGGTCCACTACATATATCTGCTGGTAGGAAGGAGGGGCAGAGAAATTTCTACTGGACGCTTGTGTGCACACACATGCATTCTCTCTCTCTGTGCATGATGCAGATCCTTCCCCCAGCCCATATACTCCTACCTAGCCTGTCATTGCTCCCAAACAAGCAGGTATCCAGAGTTTGAGAGAGAGAGAGAGACTTCCACAGGGCCCAGAGTGAGGCAGTGCTGCTATGGAATTGTTTGAGCTCTGTGCATGGATCTCAGGAGCACATTTATATCCATAATTAAGCACTTAAAGGTGTGGGAGGAGAGGGGACTGCACAGCACAAAGACCCACTCTATTTTTCACTAAGTGGGTAAATATGGAGAGATTGTCTAGTTTGAGGCACCCAGCTTTAAAATCTTTTTTTTCACAATTCAAGGACTTTTTTGTTGTTGTTTTAAACAAATGAAGTGGAAGAATTGACAACTGATAAATTCACGTTAGTAATAGCTTTAGGAAAAAACGTAAGACAGTTGCACATCAAAGAATGTTAAGCTCTCTATTATCCTGAGTAATTAAGAAAGCTAAAGCTCTGATACAATTACTGTATGACAGAAAGCCATATGAATCTGAAGTTTCTGTAAGGAACTAACAAAATCAAAACATTTTGCTGTCATTTTTTATTACAACCATGAAGTAACAGCAATGCTTAAAAAGGCCCTTTTTCTCTTTTGAAGGACTTCATTTTTACCTGCAACCCTTTCTTGTTAGCAGATAACTCAGTGTGAAGTTGTGGATATATTTTTAAAAGAAAATTTACTTCATAGCAGGTGCTGGTTCCCAGGAGGTGCTGAACACCTTTGGTCATCATTGACTTCAAAGGGAATTGACGGTGGTCAGCACTTAGCAGTGCCGAGATGTAAATCTATATTGCCTATTAAATCATCACGTTACCTAGTAGTTTTTCCACATTCTTTTTAGTGCAATTCAAACATGAGAATGCAAAAAGACACTCTCAGAAAGAAATGCGAGGACAAATTCTTCTCTCAGTTATAGCCACCAACCCCACTGATTCCAATGTGTGTTACATACACACAGCTGAGGGCAGAATCTGACCCACCATTTTGAAAGAAACAATTTTGGCCAGGCTGCCGGTTGCTTCTGCCTTCTGGTTGATCTGTGGGGAACCTCTCTGAATAACACTGTGCTCCTCCTAACTGTGCACCAGACACAGGAGCATCTGAAGAAGTGTTTTTTTACCCATGAAAGCTTATGCCCCAATAAATCTGTTAGTCTTTAAGGTTCCACCGGACTCCTCGTTGTTTTTGTGGATACAGACTAACACGGCTACCCCTCTGATAATCACAGGAGCACTCCTTTCCCTATATCTCACTATCGCTGGTCAAAAGTTTTCCATCTAAATATTTTTTCAAAAATCTCTTTGGCAAAATGGGATTTTTTTTAAAAAAAAGTTTTTTTGTCTGACATTTCTCAGGCTAATGCCAATATAACCCCAAAACTGAAAGCTTTTAGCAAAAAAGAACATTTAAAATGAAAATTTTTGAACATGGAAAAAGATTCCTTTCCATTGATATCTGGGTGGAGGGAGGACCAGTTGTTTCCTGACCAGCTCTCCGACGGTGCAGGGTGCCCCTTCTTTGTTCAGCGTCCCACTTGCCCTCGCTGGGCTCCGACAGCCAGCGATCACAAGAACACCCCTTGCTCAGGTCAGTGTTATGCTCTGAGACACCTCAGGATAGCAATCCCAAAACACAAAGAAATCAAAGGAAGACATGCAAGTAGGTGGTCAATCAAAACATGTAACCACCATGAACCAATTAAGTCAGCAACAGTTTGAATAAAACAAAATAAAACCAAATGGCAGGTATGTAGCAGCAAATCCTACACTCACACGAACAGGAATTAGAACACTGAGTTCAGGGAGCAGGAAGCAATTCTCTCCTATGGTCTGTCCATGACTTCTGGGTACAAAGGGAACAGAGAAGCAGTAGTTCTATGCACTGAGAAGGCTGAGCGTGCCTTCACACAATGTTCAATGTGTAAGCGCAGCTGTGGCCACCAAGCATAACTACGCAGAAGTTCCTTCATCTTCGTAACTCCCAAATGTCCTTCAGGAGCCACATCCAGGATTGTTTGTCGCAGCTCTGCTGGGATGACCATCTGCTTGCATAAGATATGCCAAGTAACACACATCTTGGAGTCAGGTTAGCATCCAGAAGAGCATTATACTCGAAGGGTCTTTGCTAAAACGAGAACATCATCCAAATAGCACAACGCACTTCGGATATTATCAAGGAACTGAGAGACTACTCTTTGAAATCGGGAGTAAACACTAAACCAAAAAGAGTCATTAATAGCATTACCTTCAAACTGGCATGCTGAAAGTCAGTAACTGCAACTTTCAGCCACAGGTATTTGCCAATAACCATACTGTCCCAAACACAGAAAATCCAGAATCCACTTACCCAGCAAGTCACCACTTTGAAGGTTGGTAATTGAAACTGCTCAGCTGTCACATATTTATTAAGGGGCCTAAAATCTGTGCAGTCAAATATTCCCATTCTTCTTGTAGAGGATCACCTTGTGTGAACTCCAACCCTCAGGCCTACCACCTCCCAGATGCACAAAGCTAGGGCAGGCAGGGAGCCTGCCTTAGCCCCAGACCTCCGCTGTGCCGCCAACTGGACTTTTAACAGCCCAGTCAGTGGTGCCAACCGGAGCCGCCAGGATCCCCTTTTTGACCAGGTGTTCTGGTCAAAAACTGGATGCTTGGTGACCCTAATGTATGTATGTACGTACGTATATACACACACACACACAAAGAAACTGAACCACTGAGTTCAGAGAGCAGGAACCAGAAACCAAACAGGAACAGGAAGCAATAAGCAGGAAGGTAACACACCTTCCTCAATCAACACTGTCAGGCAGAGTGCACAGTGACAGCACATGACCCTCACTTAGATTTTTTAATCATTATTATTTTACACAAAGGCAACCAAGAAGATACAAGAGCCAAAATACAATTTTAACAAAAATTTTCCTCAGAATATTAAAAAATTATGGGGGAAAATGTTGAAAGACTTCATCATGGAGAGATTCTTCCCTCTGATATAACCTTTTTACACTGCAGTCTAGAAGGATTACTGGAATTTGACAACTGAGAATTCCCCATCAAACAGGTTTTGGAAAAGGTAACTTATGCTGCTCTATGAGGCCCCTGCCACAAGCCTAGGGGGCCTGTTGATGATTAGAGCGGGAGAGGAGACAGAAAGACATATCACATAGCACCACAGAAGTTCCAGTGGGTGTTTTCATCTATAGGACACAAGACTTCTCTCCCCGCTTTCCCCTCCCCATGCTGTTATACCAGGACCTCATTGACCTCTGCAGTAGTCCAAAACTTGGAGGATACAATGGTGCCTAAAACCCAATTTAATCACACACATACAAGTTTTGTGCTGTGCCACTTAGAGGCACAAAACACACACACATCATACACTCCCTAACTCCTAAACATGTGTCACACTTGTCTTTCACCCCATATCAAAAGTAGTTGCTGAAGGTAACAAGATACCAGCAGTACCTCTAATGGGCCTTTGTTCACAGCTACTCAAATGAACTGTAAGATCTCTCTAAAGGGGAGGAATTATTTTTGGCAAGCGTTTAGCTACAATTCCTGATTGGTTTGGGGAGGGGGACTTTGTCAGTATTATACCCACAAACATTCAACCTTGTCTAAAAATCCTGAGGAAAGCACAGCAAGTAAAAGAGGAAGAGTGTCACTGTAAATTTAGTCTGGTGTGATTACTAAATAATACTCAAAAACAGAAATAGCATCTGTAAAATCTCAATACCTGTGTTCACCTTACCATGCAGGTGTAAGAAACAAAGCAGCAATTTATTCCACAGTCATAAGGATTACTGTCTGTCAAATAAATATATAGTACTGTCAACTCCAAATATTCAAAAATCCATGAGTCCTGTCCTCCCACAATCATGAGATTATTTTAAAACATATTTTGAGGTTTTTTTTGCTTTATTATTTTCAGCCTTTCAGAGTCACGTTTCCAAGATTTTCTTCACAGTCATGAGAGCAAGAAATTGAATTAAAAAAAAAAAGAATAAAACAGAGATTCTCAAAAACTCCAGGAGTTGTGGCTTTAACAAAAAAAAGCACCCAAAAAAAGCAACACACAAAATATCACACGACAATTAAAAAAAAAAAAATCACAAGAGTTGGCAACAATTGATATATCAGTGTGTAAAATTAAAACCACTCTATCACCAGAAACAGGCAGCTGATCAGCTAAAAAGGAAATCAACCTTTTGGTGGCAATGGAAAGGAATAGAAAGAAAAACATTTTTCCTCCAGCTAACAGCGGATTATTGGGCAGTTCTTTAAATTTCATTGCTGAGCTCTTGTTCAGCAATGAGTCACTGATGTGTCTGAACAAATGTCTCTGTGGAGAAGGATCAATACTGAATGTAATTGACACTACAAGGCAGATTCACTGATATCAGCGAAGTTATAACAGGGATGAATTTGGTCTTGTACACCTTTTCGTAGTGATTAAATTACTACCATCACTGTGAGTGCTAAATAATGTCTGCACTGAGCAGGATGGCAGCAGGAAGACCAGGTAAGGCTACTAGCCCCCAAGACGCTCACATAGTCTGGATGCAAGAGGGCAGCTCGGGGAATTGTGAAGAATGGGGAGGGTTAGCTGTACAAAATACATCATGCCAAGTTTGTGACTCAGTCACAAAGCTTCAACTGAACCCCAATTTCTGCTGACTTCTGCAGCTGGGTTCAGGGTTGTGTGTGAATCACTCTCTCTGTCATAATGGTTACATGGTATTGTGACTTTATTTAAAAAAAAAAAAAAAAAAAACACACACACACACCTTTGTGTATAAGGGCCATCTGAATCTTAATTACTATGAACTAAAATTACTAAGCAAAGAATTAAATATACTTTGTAACCTCTAAGTATATTCCCAAGTGAAGAAATAAATGAAGTCATTTTACTACTGAAGACCTTAGAGGTTAATCAGACTATGTTAAAAAAATGGCTCTAAAAATATATTTTTTTAAAACTTGGTGCACAGTAACGTAAGGGACAAATTCTGCAACTGGATAGAAGCACACAACTTTCATTGGAGTCATATGCATATATTTAAGGGCAAAATTTGGTCTCAAAATATAAGAACCAAGAAAAATCGGACCAATTCACTGAAACTCCTAATATTAGTGTCAGATTAAAAGAAGCAGACAAACACAAAGTAAAAGTAAATGGAAATTAGATGTACTGGTTGAGACCATAAGATATTACTAAATATGACTAATATCCTTTCAGAAGGGTTATAATTTTTCAAGTTTGACTGATTTCATTATTATAGTTGTAAAGAAACATGATGTTGATCATGAAATATGCACTTAACTCTTAGAAATGAACCACAGAACAAGTTTTGAACTGGACAAGAGTGGCACTAGAAGGTTTAAGCTGGAAAGAAACTTGCTTCCGGCCAAGCAACCAAAGACTTGTTCCCAAAAAACTAAGAAGTTAACTATAGTTTTCTTATTAACAAATCCAATTTTACTTCCTGCTTAAGGGGATGAGATCTGGAAAGGTGTTGAAAATGAACAGAAGGAACTTAGTTACCTTCCTGTCAAGTTGTGAGCATTTGTCACCATCTGTTGCACAGATGGGTCCATATTCTGCAGCTTGGGCCCATTTCTGTTCCATATTACAAAGCATTTTCCTTCTACCCAGGTTCCTAATAAAAGAGGGAGTTATGATTTTAATGTACAGTAATTGGAAGTTAAGGTACAAGCCACTTTTTAATACAGAAGGGAATGGCCATAAGATCTTGATTAGAATTGAGCAAACAATTCTTTTTTTTGTTCAGCAGCCTAACACCCCTCACATGCATTTATCACCCTCTTCTTTCTTAGACTCTTTACAGCAGCCATCCATTAACCTCTGAATATTCTCCCACCCAATATCACCCCCACACTCAGATTTCCCAAGCATGCAGCCTTCTATGATCAGAAAACCCACCTCCAGACTCAGAACCTTTTCTTCTCCTACATGAGACCCACCATCACTGGTTTCAGAAGCCCTCATTACTAATTTCTGAGTCTGGAAACAGAAGGATCAGAGGCAGCAGGGAAAATGTCCAGACTAACCACAGAAACAGAGCATAAGAGCTAGCCGCACAGAAACCTGCATTTCCAGGTCTGTAACCCATCCTTCTGCTTCTTGAAGTCCATGTGCTGCAGGGCCAGAAGCCAGTCAGATGTACTGCAGCCTCAAAGAACTGGAATATGATCAGCTCTACCAAGAGTCCCATGGTGTCAACAATTGGAAGTGCATCAACTAGGCTAGACCCAACTACTAGAGCAATGTGGAGAAAGGCAAATTCCGTTTCATGGAAAATTTCAATATTTGAAAGGAAAATGGAATAGGGAGCCAGGACTGCTGACGAGCTGGACAGGCAAGCTGGCAAAAATCCTGACTGAGTTCCATCAAAACTTTAAAGTAGAACTATCTCTGAAGAACATTTCTATTTCAAAGATTTGTCAAATTATGACCAAAAAAAAGCATATGATTGAAATTTTTCTGACCAGCTGTAGTTGAGACATTATCAGAAGGCTCAGCTCCATTAGCTCAAAAAAAGCAGTCACCCTTGAGGTTGCTTCAGGTTTAGCATCATACTTTCAACTCAGGTAAGAGTTAGATGGGGAAAGAACGAGAAGAGACAGGAGCGGCACCAGGGTTTTTGGCGCCCTAGCCGGGGATCCTTCCGCGCTCCCAGTCAGAGGCAATTCTGCGGCGGGAGGGGGCCTTACGCGCTCCTGCTCTTCGGGGCACTTCAGCGATGGGTCCCGGAGTGAGCGAAGGACCCACCACAGAAGACTCGGAGCGCGGAAGGATCCCCCGCTGTCAAATTGCCGCCAAGGGCCGCAAAATGCTGCCCTCCCAAATCCTGGTGCCCTAGGCGGCCACCTAGGTCGCCTAAATGGAAGCACCAGCCCTGAGAAGAGAGAGAATCATATTGCTGGGAGTGAAATGGAACACGTCATCATTCCTATAACAGCTATTAGCTTTCATAAGAAAATTTACCTCTATCAGAACAGGATATATCCCAGAGAGATTTTTTGACCTCTAAGTATCAGGTTACAATAGATGCCCTTGGTACAGTCCAGTACAAAGATCATAGCAGTCAACTGAGGAAAACTGCAAGCATTCATATCATTCTACACAAAAACACACAGTTACCGCATGCACCTTTGGCATAAACTGGCCATTGATATTGTGGGATGATTTCTGAATTTACATAGTTGGATTGGATTCTCCTGCAACACTGATTAGTATAGTAAACTGCCCAAAATAACTTTTGCATCACGTGCCATCACAGATGCTTTTGTCTGTTTGGCTTCTGTGTTCAATTTCTAAGGAAACCTACGCCAAACTCCGTATAATAATGGGCTGCAACTTATATGAAATGACATTGCAACAGAAAAGGAAGATACATTCAGTAATTACCTGCCTTGAGGGGAAGTTATAAAATAATAAATATTAATACTCTTCTAGAGCATCTTTCACCAGAGGATGTCAAACATTTGCAAACATTAACTAAAATTCAACAGCCTCCATACTCATTGTGTACAAACTGCTGAGAAAGATGACAAGCTATAGTCATAATTCGTGACAATTTATTCTTAGCTAAAATGATCAACTTTTTGTCTGTGGTATACAGGTGTATTTAAAGTCATAAAAGTTGACAGATACTGACAGGTCTCTTTGTCATAGAGCTTCCCGATGAGGCACTCAACACCTGGAGAGAAGAGATAGAAGCAAGCTTGGAGTAGCAATGGAGGGCCAGAAAGCCAAAACTTGTTCTGTCGGTGGAAGCTGTTTTAATGCAGTACTGTTATAGCTGTGTCAATTCCAGGATGTTAGAGATATAAAAGATATTGGTCCAATAAAAGATATTACTTCACCCGCCTTCTCTCTCTGAAATGGTTTTAATGCAGTGAAACCTGTGTGAGATATTCTTTCCCATCTATGGATTGTGCTGCTCAGTAGCTTATTTGGCTCAGTTGATGGATGGCTTTGAAAACATGTTACAAGAAAGGTTTAACTTTCCTGTCTCACAAAGAACCAAGGCCTGGGTTCAACAAAGCATTTAAGCAACTGATTAACTTTCAGCACGTGAGTAATTGAAGACAACGGACTCAATCAGCCATGTACTTAAGAAGCTTTGCTGAATCAGGGCCCATAGTAAAAAATTTCCTGTCTTCCACTAGGTATTAGCAGAGACAGCAAAGACTAGGACAGACAAAGTGATTCTTCTGAGAAATTATCTGAATTATTCTGTATCACTATTCTTAGCTACTTCAAGTTATTCCATTTTAGAGGCAGCATCTCAGACGTGAGTCTGTTCCCCGTTATAGGTCACCCCCTGCCCCTCTCTCACTTCACAGGTTTGAATACTGATGCAGTTTCAACATTGCCAATTTTCCTGAAAGCTTGCAGCAAAACTGATCTCTATGCTGGCTACCTCTTTCAGTGATTTCTCTTCAAGGAATAATGGAGGTTGGTAATTGGAATATCTGAAGATGGGTAGGCAAACCTGATACACTATTATATTTTTCTGAGCCTTTCCTTCTGTTGCCTCTTTGATTCACTCTGCAGTTTGTGCAGACCACTAAAAAACAAGGGAGACAACATTTACCCTTCCTCTGCCAAGGAAAGCCGCAGACATCTAAATACAACAGCATGAACTTTTTCAGCACTTGCATGCAATTTAGCGTTCAAGCTATAGAAGTAGATGGCTCACCTTTCCCAGAACTGACAGAAGAGAATAAAAATGTTACAAATTATTACCTTCCCCTCTCCCCCCAGTCTCCATCACAGCTGAGCACACCAGCCACCTTCCTGTTAAGCTACCAATCATCTTCAATTCACACATCTAGACCCTGTCTTATTCTTACTGCTTCTTCCTCCAACACATTTTCAACTGTATCTTTCCACACACAAAGCTAAAATTGTCATCCTGATCTTGATCTCCCTGGCTTCTCTTAGAATGAGATTAAGGCTCTCTCTGTGTTCTTGGGCTGTGATTCAAACATATTCCTACCTGTGCAGTTAGGTGGAAGCCACACAAGTGCCATCCACTATGGACTGCTTCTCTCTGGGTAAACATGATTTGCCCTCAATAAAATTATGATTTATCCTTTAGTGCTTTATCCTTTGTCATCCTGGAGGGTCACCTAGGCCAAACCTGATCAGCACTGTGACCCTGTGCATGAGATTGCAACGTCTGAAGAGCGGAGCCAGGGCCAGTCAGCAGATGCTGCTGCAGGGTGAGTTTTTCTTTGTCTTTTTTTTTTTTAATGTTCTTTTTAGTTTTATTTCATGTTATTTTGCATTTGTGAAATACACAGTGCTCTTATTCTGAAGATGCAGGTGGGCAGGAGAACGTGGGACAGGGTAAGGGCAGCTCAGGAAAGAAGATTGAGGAGAGGAAAATGGGGGACGAAGGCGGGAAACCAGGAGGTGAGGGAGTCAAGATAGTAATAGGAAAAGAACCACTGCTCCCCTATTTTAGGAAGGGATAAGTGGAGTCTCCATAGGAGCATCAAAGGAAAGGCAAGCATGCGTGTACATTAAAGGCTGACTTTTAAATCTGAAGTCACCACACACACAGGTCAGGAATTAAAATAAAAAAAATACAGATTAAAAACATTTTTTTAAAATCCCATTATTTTTGAGTTCATGAGGCTGGCCATACGACTTCTTAGTGCTCCAACAGTTTGGTATCTGTGGGTAAGAAACTGCCAATGTTTTATTCAGAGTGATTGAACCCCATGGCCCTAGGTTGGTTGGGTTTTTTAAACACCTCCTTTCCTCAGCTGAATGTAAGTGCCTCTCCTGTTAGCTCACCTTTATTGGCTTATTTAAAATACACCATGCCTTTACCATAATCAAATAGCTGGGTTCAGCACACTAACTCAGGCAGTTTACTCTGGAGAGGATGTCCTGCTAATCTTACTGAGTGTATTTTCTCTCCCACTGTTCTTATGGGAGTGCTGCTCCATGCCTCCCATTGTTCCACCCCTCTTGAACGCTTCACTGTTACCAAGTACACAGCCTGGCAAGCCCAACTAGTTTATAATAAAGCCACCTTTGGACTGCACATTACCTTTGCAGACCGTGGAACAAAGCCATTGTAGAGATAATGCTAAAACCCACTATATCCATGTCAGCTAAATGACTCATTTTACTTCACCAGGACAGTTAATAAAATATTCATCCTTTCCTTCCAAGTAAATTTTTGACTATTTTGTTTCTTAATGAGGTCAACAAATTAAGGGGGAGAGGAGTTATAAGGAAATATCACAGATTCAACAAGTTTGAAACAAAATTTCTAAGTGATCTTCAATTTTCTGTTTAGTTTAGAGAATACATCAGAAAAACTCAGTGAGAAATATTACTGCTTGGTTGAGAATTTCTATATAGTCAACTAAAACTGACACAAGACCAAGTCAACTAATGACCAGGAGCTCGAGCCTTTTCTTCACATCCATGGGCAAAAGGAAAAAAGCCCCAGTGGATCTCTGCTTAGGAGCTGCCAAAGGCAGACTGCCAACTATGCAACATCACCTCCCCTAGCCAATCCCTGTCCCAGACTCTATGGTAGCCCCCTCCCCACAGACTCTACACAGAACCAGATTCACAGCTGAACTGGGTTGAGGCATAAAGAATCATTTCTTCTAGGAGGTCCTCACTATGCACCAAAACCAAATCTAAAATGACATCCCCTCTTGTTGGTTCAGCAACTACTTGGTTAAGGAATCCATCAGCTATTGCATCCAGGAAAATCTGAGCCCTATTATTATTACTAGCAATTGTCCTCCAGTCTATATCTGAGAAGTTAAAGTCTCCCATGATCCCACAATTCCCATTAGTGTTTACTTCATTAAAAACATTAAAGAGGTCTCTATCCATACCCAAATCAGATCCCAGTTGTCTATAACACACCCCAAGCACTATCCCAAGGGAGACTCTAGTAGCTTTCTTCCCCAATGTGATTTTTGCCCAGACTGACTCTTAGTAGCTGTTCTCTAATTGCTCTACCTGTAAAGGGTTAAAAAGTCTCACTATTATGCATAGGTAAAAGGAAGTGAGTGGACACCTGGCCAAAAGAAAGGCTAGAACTTTTTGAAATTGAAACGACTCCCCTTTTGTCTGTCTGTTGTGGGTCTCCCGGAGAGAAGGGACAGGGCAGAGCTATGCTGTAAAAATCTCGGGCCTGGTATGAAAATATCATCAGTATCATACCTAGAAACTACTCATTTTAAACCCCAGATATGTAAGTAGATCAGGAAATGTCTAGGAAGACGTGATCAGGTTTATCTTTTTATTTCTTCATGGCTTGTGGATTCCTCTGTGCTAACCCCAGGTGATTCTCTTTTGCTTGTAACCTTTAAGTTGGACCTCAAGGGCTTGGCTACACTTGCAAGTTACAGCGCTGCAACTTTCTTGGTGTCCACACTTACAAAGCTCAGCCAGCGCTGCAACTCCCTGGCTGCAGCGCTGGCTGTACTCCTGGTCTGCTATGGGTGTAGCGAATCCAGCGCTGGTGATGCAGCGCTGCTCATCAGGT
>NC_133770.1:73994468-74046850 GCF_003597395.2 Chelonoidis abingdonii
AAGTGGCTGCAACGTGCTTTTCAAAAGAGGGGGGTGGGGTGAGTGTGACAGGAGCGTTGGGGAGACAGAGCGGATTTTTGGAGAGCACTGGAGCTCCCTTGCCCGCAATTCTGGCCATTTCCCCCAACCCCTCTTCAACTCACTCTAAATGTTAAAAAGCTCCAGACCAGCATCAGCAGCTTCTCCTGACGGGAACTCCCTCCACCCCGCCCCTGTGCTGTTTTGTCTCCTCAAGCAAACAGCTGTGAACAGTCAAAGCCCTCGGCTCAGGCTCGCTCACTGGAGCAAAGAGCGACTGTGTTTGGTAGCTCCGGGCAGTACCTTCCGGTTTTGCTTGTAGCAAGGAATCGGGATACCTCTTTGAATACCCTGGAGGCCAATAACAGCGCTGGTGAGTTGTGGTCCACACTCCATACTCCGCATTACACTGATGCAAAGCGCGCACTCACCAAGCTCCTGGATTATCCGCCGTCTCTTGAACGCTGGGATAGCTGCCCACAATGCACCACTCCCAACAGCGCTGCAAATGCTGCAAATGTGGCCACACTGCAGCGCTGGTAGCTGTCAGTGTGGACACACTGCAGCGCTGGCCCTACACAGCTGTACGAAGACAGCTGTAACTCCCAGCACTGCACATTTCCAAGTGTAGCCATACCCCAAGAAAACTATTCTTGGTGCTTAATCCTTGCAGTTGATCTTTTTAAATCTAGCAATAGCCTAAAGTTCCCAGCTGTATTTTCTTCCTTGTGTTCTTTTTTAAGAACAGAATTGGATTTTTGTGTCCTAAGAGGTTTGTGCACGTTGTTTAATTAGCTGGTGGCAACAGTCGATTTCCTTCCCCCCCCCTCAGCTCTTCCCCGGACAGGGGGTGAAAGGGCTTGAGGGTACCCCACAGGAAGGAATTCCCAAGTGCAGCTTCCTGGGCTCTCAAAGGAGTTCTGCACTTGGGTGCTGGCAGCATCTACCAATCCAAGATCAGACAAAAGCTGTGACCTTGGGAGTTTAATACTGGCCACTCCAGGCTTGTATTAGTTTTTAGAATCTTTGCAGGCCCTCACCTTCTGCACTCAAAGTGCCAGAGTGGGAAATTAACCTTGACATAGTGGCAGAGCAGTGAGATCATTTTGAACCAGAGGCACAGACCTCAGGATTTTAAAAAGGACACATTTTTGCTGTCTGAGGGGGAACAGGCACTCAAAGGTTCAGCCTACAAAGCCAAGGAATCCAACAAGCAGTTTATTTTTTTCCTACCTTTGTGGCAAAGAAATAGCTAGGCTAGAATAGGGCAGCTCTGTGCATGAGGTTGTAGTCGGGCACCAAAACCCTAGAGCAACCAGTCTTCCCAAAGCAGCACACCATGGAGAAGACAGACCCAAATCAAGGCCAGACATCCAGCTCCATGATAGAAATCCAGGGAGGGGATGGGAGACCGGAGATTTCTCAGAAGGGAAAGGTCATCCCTCCACAACCCAAGATCCAGGTGCAGGATCGAGGGATGCTCTTAACCCAGACTGAGTTCTAACTGCAGAAGACAGGAATTTCTTCCTAGAGGTGAAGTGCTTGGAGGAAGAAATAGAGCTGAAGTGCTTACAGCTGGAAAGGGCTAAGCTGGATCAACCAGGTAGCCTTACCAGTCCTCCCCCAGGCCCAGGGACCAAGCCAGAGGTGGTGGAACCAGACCCCAGACCAGAGTCTATGGCAGCGGTTGTAGATCCAGTTCCTGGGACCCAGCCAGAACCAGCCCAAGAATCAGAACTGGTGGAGCAGTCAGCAAAGCACATGCGTGCAATCCCACCAGAGTCAGGGGATCCAGGACCAAGGGTGCCACAGAGTCTACACCTGCAGCAGCAGCTAAACTGGCGCAAGAAGCTCAGTCAAAGCCTAAAGTACAACCTAGTATACACCAGCAAAGAGCGGTTCACAGTCGACAGAGACACCCCCACCACCTGCATCGCTGCCAGTGGGACCAAGCCCACAACCCAGTGAGGAACTAACATCTCCAGCATCAAGGGAGCAGTTCCAGGCAGAGCAGGAAGAGGATGAAAGCCTCAAGAGAGCTTGAATGATGACACGGAGCGACCCACCGCCTCTCAGCTCTTCCAATAGGTCCAGGTTTGTTATAGAAGGAAACCCTTTCTGGTGAACAAAAGGAGGACTGGCATTCTTAGAGACAGTTGGTAGTTTCAACTAATTATAGGGAAAAGCTCTTGAGCTTAGCCCATAATCACCTTAGTGGACATGCTGGGGTGAACAGGACCAAAGAACATTTGGGGAGGTCATTCCACTGGGAGAGAATGGGCAAGGATGTTTCACCTTATGTCCAGTCTTATGAGGTGTGCTAGAGGGTGGGAAAGCCCCAAGACCAAGTCAAGGGCCCTCTCCAGCCGCTCCCCATAACTGAGGTTCCATTTCAGCATGTAGCTGCAGATATTCTGCGTCTTTCCCCTAAAAAAGACACCCAGAGGAAAGCAGTGCATACTGACCTTCATGGATTTTGCCACCCAATGGCCGGAAGCAGTAGCCAGAGTGGGAAATTAGCCTTAACTGTAAGTAAAATCTAAACCACCAGGATAAAGAAGCAGAGGCTCTTTAAAAAAAATTGTTTCCTGCAATCAAACCTTCCCTTCCTTTGAAATGCATGTTTTTCTGTTAAGTCTTGTCAGTTCCAGTTAGAACTACTGAACCATCCAGGATGTACATCAAGATCTCTTTGGTACTGGGATTTAGAGTTTGGTGTAAAGCAACCAGATTTTAGAAAGCAATTTAGAGATTAAATGATTCAGTGTAAGGTTTCTGCCACTTATCATTTAAACCGCTAAAAGTCTTTCTGTAGCCACCAATACTTACAAGGTCATGAGCTCACTTTTACCCTGCTATTTCAATTTGTAAAACATACTGGAGGTGGTATGAGGGAAGGACTGATCCTGCACAGTTTTTTGCAGGGAGTATTTTTTAATAATAATAAAAATAGCTGTACAAACAGAAAGTAACTCATAGTTTTGACCTCCGGATCGGTACTACTGTCAATTTTACAATTTAATTCAATTAGAATGCTCTCTAATTACCAACATCCAATGTGAATGGGAAAGTTCAGCAATATTTAAACCAAAAAAAAAAAAAAAAAAGCCACCACACTGTCAAGGTTGATAGACTTAGCAAACAGATGAAATTTCAGGCTTCTGATTGTGTGTGTTCATTTATCTAAAGCAGATGTTTTATTACTACCTAATAAAAAGAAAAAAAGAAGATACCTTCTGCACTGGACCACAAAAATGCATGAAGTTCATGATTAATATTAATTAGCCCTATTTTATGTAATGAATCATTCACAAGCTAATATTAAATCCTGTTAGTGCATCCCTTAATCAAAATGATTGCTGCATCCCTTCAATTAATAATTTCTCTCTTGTTTGCTTCAGATACCCAGTATTTGGTATTTACTGAATTGAAACCGGTAGCATGACACTGCTTCTGCTCCCTGGAAGATTTTAAACAGGGGAACAACAAATGAAAAATGAATTTTTAGTTCATTTTCAGGTGAATAATAATTTGTACTAAAACTTGGGAATCAAAATTTTATACAAATATCTATGAGTATCATGAACCAACAAATCAAAGCAAACCAGACTTGGTGCTTTTATTTGCTCCCCCCTCTTTTTTTTTTTTTTTTAAACTATTCAACCAGATCTAGGGGGTAAAGGCAGTTAAAAAAAAAAAAAAAAACACAGTTCAGTTTCAAACCTCAACATGGTTATTTTAAATAAATAAATAAAAGAAAAGTGAGATTTTCTGGAGAGATTGTATGACTCTGCTGAGGGGTTTGATAATGGGGAGAGATTTCATTGTCCAGTGGGTTGCTAGTTCATATCCAGTCCACACTGTAGCAACTAAAAGTTATCTTCTGTGGCTTCTTGGTTGGCCTAAATGCAATGAGTTTTTTTTAATTTCAAGCCAGCTACCAGCTGTTCAGAACACCTCACTACCCCCCCAAAAGAAGTTCACTACAGCAGCTGTTAATTGGAGTTTGTTAGCACTCTCAGCAGAGGGGCCATGTCTGAAGAATTATACCATCCTCTAAGTCAGCAAAGGTCGGCAACCTTTCAGAAGTGGTGTGCCGAGCCTTCATTTATTCACTCTAATTTAAGGTTTCACGTGCCAGTAATACATTTTAACATTTTTAGAAGGTCTCTTTCTATAAGTCTATAATATATAACTAAACTATTGTTGTATGTAAAGTAAACAAGGTTTTAAAAATGTGTAAGAAGCTTCATTTAAAAAATTAAATTAAAATGCAGAGTCCCCCGGACCGGTGGCCAGGACCCGCAGGGCCGGTGCTTCCACTTAAGCTACCTAGGCAGTCGCCTAGGGTGCTAGGATTTGCAGGGGCGGCATTTTGCCACCCTCGGCGGTGGGGGATCCTTCCACACTCCGGGTCTTCAGTGGCAATTCTGCGGCGGGTCCTTCACTAGCTCCAGGGCCCACTGCCAAAGTGCCCCGAAGACCAGGAGCAGTGGAAGAACCCCCCCACAACAGAATTGCTGCCAACGACCAGGAGCGCGGAAGGACCCCCGCCTCAGGCGCCAAAAACCCTGGCGCCGCTCCTGAGGACCCGGGCAGTGTGAGTGCCACTGAAAAATCAGCTCGCGTGCCGATAGTGAGGTTCTCCAATGGCTTGCATTGCCACTGGCCGTGTAGAATATTTATTTTAAAGGCAAGCCATGCACCAACCACTTGGACTTCCTTAACAAAGTTCTTAAACTTAAAGGAGTTTAAGTTTCATTGCAACCAGTGGAGCAGCAGTTAGACAGGTCATTACTCTCTGGTGGAGGTCAGTGTCATACCCATCAATCACCACATTTCCTTGCATAGGTTGCTGTGAGCTTAGTTATAGTATTATAACACACTATTATGTGCTTCAATATGCAAAACGCAATTCTACCTATCTTTCGGCCTGAAAGATTTATTTTAGATAAAAGGGAACTATCAAACAGGACAGAAAAAAAAGTTTTCTGTGAAAAAACTCTCATCTGTCGGGTGACCAGATGTCCCGATTTTATAGGGACAGTCCCAATATTTGGTGCTTTTTCTTATATAGGCTCCTATTACCCCCCACCCTGTCTCGATTTTTCACACTTGCTATCTTGTCACCCTACTCATCTGTAACATGCAGCATCAGCGCTTCCTCACAAATAGGCACCTACCCCTCCCTGCAGGCTGTAGCTTCTTAGGAATGTAGGGTATACCTATAAAGCATTTTGGAGCAAAAGGAAGCAAGTCTCTCAGCTCAGTCAATAGACTCAGGCTAGTGGGTTAAAAATAATAGTATAAACAACACTTCAAAGTTGTGGTTTGGGCTGATGCTCAGACTCTTAAGCCCACCCTAGGTTTCAGAGCCCAAGCCCCAACTTCTAAGCTCTGTGCATACAGCTATTTTTACGGCACCTGTGAAAACCCCATTAGCCTATGTCTTTTGACCCAGGGTGGGAGGCTTGCTCCTGCTCACTCCAAAATGCTGTGTAGACATATCCTTAAAGGTACAGTACCTCTATAT
The DNA here is from genome assembly GCF_003597395.2 of Chelonoidis abingdonii. NCBI lineage: Eukaryota > Metazoa > Chordata > Testudines > Testudinidae > Chelonoidis > Chelonoidis abingdonii. The sequence continues at coordinate 74,000,020 of NC_133770.1, forward strand.
TTACTTATTACAAACACCACACCCATATGCTGTAGCATCAGACAATTTTTAGACATTTTTCTGCTTACATTTGTATTTCAGCTTAATGAAGGATATGTTTATCTTGTTGTATTTTAATTTTGTACAGTACCTGCATTGTATTATGTATAAACACCAGCATATGGAGATTTAGGAAGGGTGGTGTCTGGGTGTAGCAACTGGCATGGAACATTGGGTGTGTCAAATTAAGAAGACTTCTGCATTCTTAGTCAGCTAGAGTTGAGGCTGGAGAGTAAACCTAGGAATAAGTGAGGCTGAGAGGTAACTTGTAGATAATAATCTACTCACAACTAGCTTTTGTTTCTGCTTTACATTGTGTTTATAGTTTTGTTTTTCAGACCAAAAGAGACCTTAACACTCATCTAGGCTGACCTCCAGTTATTTATTCTAATTTAAGTGATTGTAGTTCATTTAAACAGGCATGTTTGTACTCTTTCTTGAAATCCAGTTGGCCAAACAGAGCTCCCCTTATGTTCTCAACTAGAACTTAATACAGCATGCAGTCAGCGAGCTCCCCCTTCTGTACTGACGCTCCTCCACCTTCTAAAGGAAAAAATCCACCTTAAACTTTTGCTTCTCAAATATTGATTTCTTCGGCTAACTTAGGATCACTTAAAAGTCTCATTATTACAGCAGAGGAGGAGAACAAGAGCCAGGCCTGCTTTCCTTGATCCCTCCTTCAGTCAGAAGATGGAGAGCAAGGATGATCGCCCCAGTGAGGTAAGGTGTGAGAATTAGCTATGAAAACCCTGGATTCTTCTCATTTTGGAGGAAGCTGTTTGTCTTCATGGGGTGGAGAGATAGGAAAGATCTCTCTCCCTCTTGTTTCTCCTCCCCATTGGGCAAGGCAGGGGTTGAGACTGGTTACAGTATCCCCCTTCACAGTCCAGAAGAGGTTCCCCCTCCTCAGTGTAGGTATGTGTGCATGGTGGTGGTGGCAACAAAGGTGAGCTGCAGTGAACACCCCTGTTTCTCTTCCTTACAAGGGAGGTGGGAGGATCCCAGAACTCAACTGCAACCCTAGCCTAAAGTGTTTACACAGCACTTAAATGGCCCTTTAGCTAGAATCAGCCAGCCTGAGCCAGATGCCGGTTTTTAATTAGGGGTATGTCTACACTGCAGAGACCATTACCTGCCATCCATACCTCATATCAGGGTGGTGTAAGAGTCACACCAGGAGAACGTATGGCAGATGTCTGTCTCTTTCAATGGGAAGTGCCTTAAGGAGTGACAGATCAGTACAGGGGAGATAGGAGCATGCCTTTTGATGGTAATGGGTTTGGAAGATTGATATCTCCTGAGGAAGATAAGGAAGCCTATCACACCACCCTCAGCCTCCTTGCTGCACTCATACTGTATCTGAAAATCTGAGGTAGGAACAGACTGGAAGCTTATGTCACCCTACATAAATCAATGCAAATTTCATGCTAGCATATTAATCAAATTATTTAAAAAAGAGCAAATATCTGTTCAAGTCAAAGTCAAATGTAGCTGATATTTGGTAAACATACTGATATACTCTTCTTCCCTATGACTGATGAGTAAGGCAATGTGTTCACTATTAGTGAACAATTACTTCACTAATGCAGCTCCCTTTCTCAGGAAAAAAAAAAAGATTAGCTTCTAAAAATGTAAGCTACAAGTAACTGAATTTCTGTCTAAGTTATCTGATGGAATTCTGTTATTTTAAAAGTATATTTGTTCACTTGTTTTCTCTATAGAGGAAATTAGTGCCTTGTGATCTTGATGACTTAGTGCAAATCAGACATATTGCAAGTGTATGGAAAATCTATCATCAAGTGACATAAGACCTTCCTCTTTAACTGTTGGGAACTGAAATAGGCATATATGATAAGTATATATAAACTTAAATCACTTATTTATGAACCCTATCAAGGTAAGTCATAATAAAAAACAAGCAAGCAAACTATTTTTATCTGAAGAAGCTCAGTCAAGTGAGCAGCTTACTAATGTGATTTTGATCAGCTCCTGGAATAGAAACCCAGTTTGTTGGGATTTGTTTTTTCTGGGATTTTGTTTGTTAGGAGCGAAGGGGAGGGAAAGGTTTTGTTTTTTAAAAGCCATCTTTCCCTATCAAGGCTGTATTTTTATCACCAAGAAGATATTTACTATTCCAGAGATCCATAAACTTCATGGATCAGGTTAATCCATTGTACTACTTCAGGAATTTTAAACAAGTCCCTATTGCAATAGATATTATTTGTCAACTTAAAATCAGCACTGAAACAATACAAGTAGTTGTTTTGTCCTATAATCACATTAGCCAAACTCTACAACATTAGAGAAACAAGATGGGCGAGGTAATATCTTCTATTGGACCAGCTGCAGTTAGAGAGAGAGAGAGAGCTTGACATCCTTTCAAGCTACACAGATCTTCACATGGCTTTCATGAATGAGAAACAGATGACACGATGTACCCTCTAAGAAGTTTATCTCCAGTCTATATAATGTTATTTTGACAAGACAATGGTGTAAAGACCAAAAGCACAGATGGAATAAATATATGGATGATTGTCAGGACTGCTTTGTCTCCATTACCCCAGGACACAAACTGGCATGTTATTTTAGACACAGTTAATTTGACTACCCATACTACTTTGATCTATAGGTAGGGTGACAAGTGTAAAATATACAGAAGATATTCTCTACTTTCAGACTCACTCCCTGTGAATGAATTGCATTATTAGCATCTTATATTTTACATGTCTTAATTACACCTGAACCAGAGGGTCTTTCTTCCTTCTGAGGCCCTTTCAGCTGCATAGCTCTTTTCCTCTCTAAATGCAAACCCTATATTTATGGATGATATTTCACAAGTACAATCACAGAAACTGACCTTGGCCCAATTTAGGCAGATGTTTGCTGCAGTTCCACTGAAGTCCCTCTTAGCCTGGCCACGGGGGCATTTGACACCCTAGGCTGCAGTTGAAGAATTAAAAAAAAATAAAAGCCACCAACACCTTTTAAAAAATAAACACAACATGCATGCTTGAAATAAATACTCCCGTCTTATTGCTTTTAAAACCTTAGCTTTGTATCTCCCCACTTTCTCTACTTGCATTTCCTCAAACACAAGCCATTAAGACAATGAATAATATATTTAAAAACAGAGGTGGGCCATGGAACTGTGCTGAGTAGCACACACCTGATTTTGCATCTCTTGTTTTAGTCTCCTCTCCTCCCCATTTTAGAAATGTATGTCCCTTTTTCCCCTCCACCCCACCTCTTTTTGTCTCTATCAGATGCCTATTAACTCACTAGCTAACAGACTCAAAGATTCCTTTTTTTAGAGAAAGTCCACTCCACTGACAGCTTGTTGGTGTCCATTCTCCAAGAGTTAGAAGGATTAGTCTGACAAAATTCCAAGGGGGAAGCAGTCCTCCATTTTGCACACCCCATGCAGCAACTGGCAGGATCAGCAGGGAAAAAAAAGAGAGTTATAAAGCAGCAAACTCATCACCCACAGTCTAAAATTAGCCCCTAAAAATTCCATGTAATCCTCAGCTATGAAAATAAGATGGAATGACACAGCAGAAATGAAACAAAGGAGTCAAAGTTTTCTTCTCAGAGGGTGTAGGCAGATATCAAGGCAAATTAACATACACAACACAGCAATAGGAAAACACTCCCTTGGGCATTTAACTACCTTCTAGTCCTGAGTAAAAAGCCTAGCCTTCTACAGACATTTACCACTCTGGTTCTCAGGTTGGCAATCTACAGTCCTTACCTTGAGCACCTGTGCAAAGTGAGAGGGAAGCTGAACTGAGATTAACTCTTTGTTCACTAGGAACCAAATAATACTCCTGCACCCTGCCATGTAAGTATAAAGGAACAGGTTTAAGTGAATCTTCAGAGATGACTGAATACACTAAAGCATATGAAAGAACGCAGAGTGGACTAACAAATTAGTGAACGCAAGAACTACACAAATTTGAATGGATACTAAAGGGCATATTTAGAATTTGATAGTCAACTCAAGAGATAATACAGAAGCATTTGTCTTTTACATCCCTAACTTTACTCAGTCATTTCTTGTGATCTTGTTGTCCACAGACTTTAGTTGTACAATCCACTGTCAGCTATTGATTTCATAATGGGATGGACCCTATCAGACTCCATGTCCTGTACTGCAGATTTAAAATGGATTTCACTCATATAAAAAATTGTTGAGGGTGCTTTGAACACAGTCAATGCACACTGCACCCAGATCTTTAACCATAACTCCAGTTAAACCTATGGGGCTACACAAGTTCACAACTGAGAACCCAACATGTATCATAAGCTTACTCCATTCTTGAAATGTGGCTTTATTGGTAACAAACAAGATACAAACATCACAGTTTTCTTCCCAAGGTTGGCCATTCTTTGGCATTTCCCTCAGGATCCTTCTGTCCCAGCCCCTCATTTTTTCCTGTCTCAGGAGGACACACCATTCTCTCTTATATCCTGGTTGGAACTAACACAATCCACCTGCCAGCATATGTAAATAGTGATTACTCTGCATCTTTATTCAGGATCACCTAATGTTTAAGGTGGCTCAGAAAAGGAGCCCTGAATTCCTATTCAGGACGCCAGAAACTATCAATCTGTAATATTACATAACTGTGACATATTACAGACGGACACTCTGGCCAAGATTTTTTTTAAAAATGGGGACCTATAGTTAGACTCTGTGACAGGGGCTGGATTACCACTGGTGTCACTTAGTGTTTAGGTCACTGGGTCCCAGCTCTCCCCTGCCTCCATCATCCCTCACCATTAGCCACACCCCTGTGGTCCACCTTTTGGTAAGTAGCAAACTCAGAAGCAGTCACCAGTTGAGTTCACCCCATCCTGGGGTAACATAATCCAACAATATATATATAGCACAAGGTCCCACAGCAGAAACAGCCATGTCCAGGCCACTGTGGGTGATATACCCTGGACTCAGGGCTCATACTGTCTCTACCCTTTCCATTTCTGCAACAGAAAAGGTGATGGGAGAGTTTATGCCCCTCCACAAACTGTGTGGTTGGAAGGGGAGCGCGGGCCCTTCCTCTCCACCAAGCTCAAACCCAGTGCCCTAGGAAAGGCAACAATATCAAACCCACTGGAATGCTTTGAGGCTCCCTTCAGAAGCCACTTCCTACCAGCAAGTTGCCCACAAGATTTTATGTCTTTCATTTCAAGTCTGATATAAAATAGCAAAAAACTGACTATTCAGTCCAACAAGATTCAGCTAGTAGTCTTGTTCTTTGAAGGCAAGCCCCAGCTCCACACCTGGACAAGGTCCTGACTTGCATTTCCCAGCCTGGGGTCTGTAACGCTCTCCCTTTACCCAGGGTCTCAGGCAGGCTGTTCACTCTTAGCTCATGACTCAGCCTCTCTCTGTCCCAAAAGAAAAGCTTCAAGTTCCCTCTCATGTAGATTTCCTCCCTAGGCTCTTATCTAGAGTCATTGCTACTTGCAGTAAGGACTTCTGCCATATTCTTACCTAGCAGCTCTCAAGATAGGCTTATCCTCCTATCTACCACCCCTCCCCCATTTCTGAGCTGTAGGACTCCCTATTAAACTCCTTCTCCAGTTGAAGTAGGTTCTGCAGGTGTAACAGGGTAGAGTCACGTGGGCCCAGAACCACTCCATAACCCTTTCTGTCCCAGTATGTCATTGTCCCCCCTATGCCCATCACAGGCTCCTAAATCCATATTTAAGACCCTGAATTAGTGGCTGTATTTTTAAAAATCCTGAGTACTCACAACTCCCACTGCAACAATTAATAACTCCTATTTAACCTGGAAGATAGGACTAGAAGTCTAGTCCCCAAGTCTCAAACAACACAGATGTCTACCATTTAAGTTAAAGAGGAGGTCCTTTTACTTTGCTACTAGTAGGGAGCATGTTCTCCGTGGTCAGTCAGAAGTTGGGAACATGACTCACTTGCATAAAACTGGTATCTTACATATTTCCCTTGCTTTCCTATTAGACCAAATATTCTATACTTGTAAGGTTCACAGGAATTTATATCCAACAGTGGGGCACCACTATATAATTACTTGATTTTCTGCACACGGATATAATTATTATACAGATCACACACATACAAGGAGATAAGGCTTGAAACCTGTTCCTAGCACTCCAAAAACCACAGTCCTCTACTGCTTGTAGCAGTTCAACTAAAGACTCTCAGTCAGTAGTACTCAATTTGGGAAATTTATATGTCACAATCTTATAGCTACTTCACCTTTACTAGTCAGTTATGTAATCTGAACTCTTACTGTAATCCACCAGGCAACAAGTTACTTTCTTTCTCCTTTGCTGAATGAGTTTACAAGGTATGATCTCCTATTACTGGATCTCTACTTCAGTTCTACTTGAGATTTGATTAACATTTGATAGTTGCTTGTGGTATCATGCCAGATTACCTAGGAAGTAATGATGGGCAAACTTCCAAACAGTAGGGCAGTTCAAATGCTGATGTGAAATTTATTCAAGCTTTTTTAAGGTGTCACTCCAATCCCAGGTTGGAAATAACTAAATTAACCAAATTCATTATTTATCTGTGCTTAGCTAAAAGGATATTTGAAGGGACATTAATGAATTAAAGGATTAAGTTATAATTTCTCCAAACTGAAAGAGAAGCTAAGGGAGACTGACTGTTTTCAATAATACAATGGAACTGTGGCTTAGATTGTTCAAGAGGGGAGGGTTTAAATAGTGGGTCAGGAAGCAGAGTTAATAACAAAAAGCTGGTTATTTCCTACTCTGACATCATCTAAAGCATAACAAGCATCATGGATAACAGTGAAGGAAAAAATATGATGGCAAGACTAGCTTTGTTATTGATGTTTTCTTGTCTGCTAATCAGTAACAACAGTAAGATTCAATTTGTTTCATCCTTGTTCATGCTGAGTAGGACTTATTCCTGGAATCACCCCAAGATTTCAGTGGAATTATCTGCAGTGATGTACAAGGATAGTTGTGGGACAATCTAGCCCTAATCACTTTAAAGATAGACCTAGGGAAGATGGTGTGTTGGAAACTGGTTAAAAATGACAAACTGTCACTTTAATTGTAAGGGTTTTCCTAGTTCTGCTTGCAGGTGGCTTTGAAGGAAGTTATGGGATCTGGGTGATGTGAGTCTAAACCCAGGGTTGTGAGTTCAAACCTTGAGGGGGCCATTTAGGGATCTGGGACAAAAATCTGTCTGGGGATTAGTTCTGCTTTGAGCAGGGGATTGGACTAGATGACCTCCTGAGGTCCCTTCTAACCCTGATATTCTATGATTCTATTTGGAGCAGCTTGTTTTTTCTCTCTCTGTTTTGGGTTCTGTGCAGACATGCCAAATCTGTGGGAAAAAATGCAGAAATTGGGCTAGTTTTTGGCTTAATTGGCTTGTGAATTGCTTGTTGGCTAGTTTTTGGCTTGTAGCTTGCTGGGCTTGTCATGGCCGGCTCCAGGGTTTTTGCCGCCCCAAGTGGTGGGGGAAAAAAAAAAAAGGATCGGCAGCAGCTCCATCGCTTTTGTCTTCAGCAGCAATTTTGGCAGCCAGTCCTTCCCTCCGAGAGGGACTGAGGGACACGCTGCTGAATTGCTGCCGAAGAGCCCAACGTGCCACCCCTTCCCCTTGGCTACCCCAAGCACCTGCTGGCTCAGCTGGAACCAGCCCTGGGGCTTGTAGCTTGTTGCTTTTTTTTTTGTTTGTTTGTTTGTTTTATGGATCTGCTCCAGGCCAGCAGAAGCAAGGGAGGGAAAGAGTATGGGGTGTACAGCAGGCCCACCACAGTCCCAGACTGCATGCCAAGGGGATCTAGTCACATAGAGTGTTGGGGTTTTTAGGGATTGACTTGTTTTGAAATGGGATTAGCTTGATTATTGGCTTCTTGTGAAAGTTGGTAATTGTGGTTCTGTGTGTTATTCTGAATTCTAAGAAATAAAATAGTATTATGTTGCAACCTTTCAGCGAGAGTATTTACGTTTTTAATCTAACTTCTCTGTGGCTATGCTATGAACATAACCAGGGCTGCTCAGAAGATTCAGGGGGCCTGGGGCAAAGCAATTTCGGAGGCCCCTTCCATTTAAAAAAAAGTTGTAATACTATAGAATACTATATTCTCATGGGGGCCCCTGCGGAGCCCAAGGCCTCAGGCAAATTGCCCCACTTGCTCCTTCCTCTGGGCAGCCCTGAATATAACGGGGAATATAGCTGTATAAGCATGTATGTTTACGTCAACTACATGCTTTATGCTGCAGCATTTGATTTTTTTTTGTTTTTTTGGGTGGAGGAGTGGAGTTGGATTAAAGAAAGAGAATCAGTGGGGAGGAGACATGGTTTCCACAATTCAGGAAGGATGTTGAAAGATTGGAGAGGGTTCAGAGATGAGCCATGAGAATGATAAAAGGATTAGAAAACATGCCTTATAGTGATAGACTCAAACAGCTCAATCTATTTAGCTTACAAAAAGAGAATGTGAAGGGGTGACTTGTATAGTCTATAAATACTTACATGGGGAACATACTTAATAATGGGGTCCTCAGTCTAGCCGAGAAAGGTATAACATAATCCAATGCAGTTTTAAATTGCAGTGAGGACTTCATATAAACCCTGATGAGTCTAACTATGGCCTAATGCTACCTGCTATGCTGATGAAGTGATGCTAAGCAAGTTATATTCTGCCAAGGAGCCAAGAAACAAAAAGAGAGAGAACTATGTGCTGTACTTATTTTATAAAGGAATGGCCAAGTCTGGCAATTTCTCTTAACATTTTGGTTCATATCCCCCTATTATTTGTTCTGTGTTTTCGTGTCTGGGAGGATACGGCAGTGGGGGGCTCAATCAAAACTCAGGCCTTGTCTACACTACATGGGAATATCGATCTAAACTATGCAATACAAGTTACATTAGTAGCATAACTCAAGTCGACATAGCTTAGATCTACTTATCGTGGGGTCCACACTATGCTATGTCAACGAAAGAAGCTCTTCCATCAATGCCCCTTACTCTTCTTGTTCTGATGGAGTACATGAATCGACAGGAGAGCAATCTGTGGTTGATTTAGGGGATCTTCACTAGACTCTTAAATCGACCACCGCTGCATCAATTGCCACACGTCCATCCCCTGGTAAGTGTAGAGAAGCCCTCATTTGAAGCCACACCATTTTTTCTGCTTTCCACCTAAAATAACAATAAAAGCTCAAATTTACTTAACTTCAGCCCAGGTTTGTATAAAACTTGACTTCATTTTGTTCAAAACTCATTGGTGACTCTTAGTGAACTGCTCCATGAACTTGGCCCATGTTTCAGGTATGTTATATTCAGGCATGGGTCTCCATATAAAAGTTTCATGCAACTCTAATAGATCACTGCAATCCCTGAGTGTCTGAAAATTCCCACTGAATTACACAGCTGAACACAGATGAGCATAGTGTGTTTAGAGAGAAAGTAAAAGTCTCCGTAACAATATGCTTTATCTATTTATTAATTTAATGTAAATTTATTAAGGGGTAAAACTTCATTGAGGTCTCTTACAAAACCAATTTGAAAGACAGTGGCATTAAAATATCAGCAAAACAATCAGATTATCATACAACTGCAACATAAAAACAAAAACGGTCAGATGCAGTCACACAGATGATAGCAATCGATGCTTATTCTAAAAGTAATTGCATATAAGTTTTAAGGAAGTTCACAAAAGGTATATAAACTTGATTCACACTCAGTATGGTGGCTCAAAGCAAACAAAGCTTCCAACAATCCTTATAGGCCAAAACAGAGAAAAAAATAAGCCAGCACACAGGCACGTCGAGACTTTCTAGTCCATTTCCAACAAACAACAGAAGCCAGGTGAGAGCTGAAACTGTATGCTAATTACTGGCAAGCAAATTCAAACACAAAACAGCCTACTTGATTTCATCTGGTAACACAGCATGCCACAAGAAGTATAGTCGCTTTTTAAGCTAGGTTGATCTGACGCAAGTGTGTAGCTATATGCAATACATTTCACTTTTGGGGATGTTTTATTTCCATGCCGATGCACAGATCAGAGATGGCCAAGGATGTGTCATTTGTGAAGCATTGCTTTGCAGCACATGCACAGGACCTCTCTACTGAATGACCTTCTGAAATCTCACAACCTCTTGTCACTGCTGCCAGTTCAACCAAGGGGAAAAGAATTGAAATAGGGGTTGGAAGGTGGGCATCAGTATTAAGAAGAAGACCAGATCCTACCATGACCTTTTAAAATAGCACAAAATCACTATTTCCACCCACCCACCCTTCACGCACTGCACCAATTACTTTGAAACTGGAACTATAGCAGCCTAGTTACTAGAATCTTTCCTGACCTTCTAGCTCACTAAGGCCTTGTCTTTACAAAGATTGTAATGTTAGATCATGTTAGCTAGCTCAATCTATCATCTTCTAAAACTGTAATCGAGGGAAGGAAATTTGTACTTTTAGCATTTGCCCAACTGGTAAAGTAATAAAGCCTAGACGCCTTCTAAATTTCAACACAATCAGCTTAAAATTAGGGCTGTCAATTAATTGCAGTTAACTCACACCATTAATTAAAAAAAATAATCGTGATTAATCCCAGTTTTAATCACACTGTTAAACAATAGAATACCAATCGAAATTTATTAAATATTTTAGATATTTTTCTACATTCTCAAATATATTGATTTCAATTACAATACCGAATAAAAAGTGTACCATGCTCACTTTATGTTATTATTTTTATTACAAATATTTGCACTGTAAAAATTATAAAAAGAAATAGTATTTTTCAATTTACTCCTACAAGTACTCATACAAATCTTTTTATCATGAAAGTGCAACTTACAAATCTACATTTTTTTTTACATAATTGCAATCAAAAACAAAACATGCTGATGATGCTTGTTAAAAAAGACAATACGTTAATTAAATTTGTGACTGAACTCCCTGGGGGAGAATTGTATGTCTCCTGCTCTGTGGTTTTACCCACCCTCTGCCATATATTTCACGTTATAGCAATCTCAGATAATGACCCAGAACATATTGTTTGTTTTAAGAACATTTTCACTTCAGATTTGACAAAATGCAAAGCAGGTTCCAATGTGAGATTTCTAAAGATAGCTACAGCACTCAACCCAAGGTTTAAGAATCTGAAGTGCCTTCCAAAATCTGAGAGGGACAAGCTGTGGAACATGCTATCAGAAGTCTCAAAAGAGCAACACTCAGATGCAGAAAGTACAGAACCCGAACCACCAAAAAAGAAAATCAACCTTCTGCTGATGGCATCTGACTCAGATGATGAAAATGAACATGTGTTGGTTCACACTGCTTTGGATCATTATCGAGCAGAACCTGTCATCAGCATGGACACATGTCCTCTGGAATGATGGTCGGAGAATGAAGGAACATATGAATCTTTACTACATCTGGCACATAAATACCTTGCAATGTTGGCTACAAAAGTGTCATGCAAATGCCTGTTTTCACTTTCAGGTGACATTGTAAATAAGAAGCGGGCAGCATTATCAAATGTAAATGTAAACAAACTTGTTTGACTCGGCGATTGGCTGAACAAGAAGTAGGCTCTAAAGTTTAACATTGTTTTATTTTTGAGTGCAGTATTTTTATACATAATTCTACATTTGTAAGTTCAACTTTCATGATAAAGAGACTGCACTATAGTACTTGTATTAGGTAGATTGGAAAATACCATTTCTTTTGTTTTTTACAGTGCAAATATTTGTAATAAAAATAAATATACAGTGAGCACTGTAGTGTTGTAATCAAAATCAATATATTTGAAAATATGGAAAACATCCAAAAATATTTAAATAAATGGTATTCTATTGTTGTCTTACGGGGCAATTAATGACAATTAATTTTTTAATTGCTTAATACAACTTGCCTTGTCTTGACTAGAGTTTCAGAAGAGATTGGCTAGATTAAGCTAGCTAAAACCATCAAACACTCCACCTTTAAATCCTAATCAAGACAAAACCTAACCCTTTTAGCCAGTCCCACAAGTAATGATGAGTACACTGGTCAACCTCAACCCCTCCTCAGTGGAGACAAGTGCCTTACCCCCTCCCCAAATGCTAAAATATTGTTGTGTTCCTATAATCACAAGCAACCCTGACCCCTTCAGCTGCCGAATGTTCATGCCTATAAAGGTAATTTGCTATGTGGGTTGCAGAAATCTGCCTGAGGCCCAGCATGTCTAATTTTGCACAGGACCCTCAGAAGCTGTTGACATACCCTGGATTGCTGTGTGCCACCCCATTATTTAGAAAGGTTGTCTCAATCCTTTGCCAATTTAAACAGAACAGAAGAACCTCAAACTCACAAGCACATCTACTCCGTTTGCAGCAGTATAACTACATATGAAATAACAGTGACATGGAAGAGCAATCTCAAATACAGGGCCAGCTCCAGGCACCACCTAAAGAAGCAGGTGCTTGGGGTGGCCAATATCAAAGGGCAGCACTCCAGCCACTATAGGGGCAGCACATCCGAGTCTTTGGCGGCAATTCAGCAGCAGGTCCTTCAGTCCCTCTCAGAGCTAATGACTTGCTGCCAAATTGCCGCCAAAGAGTGGAGCGATGCAATTGTGCTGCCATGTTGGGGTTTTTTTACCGCTTGGGGTGGCAGAAAACCTGGAGCCGGCCCTGCTCAAATATTGTGGGTTTCTTTTTATCATGGCCTGCAGTCTTACCACCTCAGGCTGTGATCCCATTGGCTTTCATAAGGTAGAGCAGAGTCAAGCCTGATTGCTACTTGGATAGAAAATCTCTAGGGAAAACCCAGAAGTATCAGAAGGAACATTTTCCCCTCTGCATCAATACCAAAAAAGTGCTCTAGTGTATCTTTAGGGGATGGTCCTGTCTCTCAAATAAAACATAACCCAGGGACTTGTCTGCTTATGGTCAATAAAACTCCTAGAGCACTTTTCCCCAAGAGTAGAGGTGTTAATTCAGTTGGTAACTATATTCTGAAGACAAACTCCCCCACCAGTATCAAAAGGATATTGTATCTTTCCTTCATTTCTGTTTTAGATTATAATATAACATTGCTAAACACTGAAACAGTTGTAATTTATTACCCTAGAGGTGGCAGTACTGTGCTTCAGCAGTGTTTTCTGTCTGTGTAAATTGTTTAGATTAAAAGGAGTTAAGCAAAGTAGATATAAGGACCCCAATTCCCCAGTACAGCTGAAGAATGTTTGATGCAAGCATGGAGGGCTGTGTATGCTTTGAGCCAACTTTGTGCTCCCTTGATCCTGGGGCTTTCCAGACACCAGGCCAGTTCTCATAGCAAGTCAGAGCAGTCTAAGGGCTGCTCTAATTTACACCAGCTACCAACAGCCTGCAAGGCACATTATCACAGGCAGGAATAAGCCCTAGTATAAGGATGACTTGACCACTCTTCCTTTTCCCTAGCCAGGCCTCCCAAACTGGCAATCAGCAGGAGGCAGTAGAGTAGACACCACAACATCACCCAAGGGTCCTTGTAGTGGGGCAGTCACCCTGCTCTGGCCCTGAAGGGGTTAAAACAACCCTGGGAAAGGGCTTCCCCGTGGGAGCCAATAGGATAGGCTGATTGGGAAGGCAGCCATAGCTGGGGCCATGCCCAATTAGGAGACAGCTAGCCCTATAAAAGAGCTGCGAGCCAGGCACTGGGGTAGTCCCTTCTAGCAGTGGAGAGAGAAGGATCTGGCTGCCTAGGAGCAGGGTACTAGAGGTAGAGTAGTGCTGGGGAAAGGCAAGAGGAGCTGGGGAGCTTTAGCCTAGCAATTCCCCAGGCTGCAGGCCTTGTGCAAGGCCAAAAGAAGGTACTGAGGCTGCAGAGGTGCAGTCTGGGATTAGGCAGAAGCAGCTGGTCCAAACCTCATTGCTGATGAGTGGCCATGACAGACTGCAGTCTGCCCCAGGAGTGGGGGCTAGATGATGGGGGGGGGGGTTCCCTTGGGAGCAGAGACCCAGACTGTGGGGTATTGCTGGGAGCAGAACCCTGAGGTAAAGGGGCACTGGGGTCTGGGAGGGATACAGGGGCCTGAGGCAGTTGAGCAACCAGCCTGTAGAGGGTGCTCTGAGCTGGAATTGAGCTAATTCCCAGGATAACCAACAGGAGGTGTTGTGCTGGTGAGTCTCACTTCATTACAGTCCCCTCTGGATCTGCCAGATTTAGGGTTGCTTTCTGCTGGAGGAGCAGTGCAAATCAGCCCTATTGTAGAATAGACTCTAGGCCAATATATTTCAGATATTACTGTTAATGCATATTTAGGAAATCCTATTGTGCAAATAGAACAAAATTTAAATTATTTTATCTGCCTTGACTCAGTACAGTACTAAACACGCAAAGCTCACGTATTCATCATAGAGATGACAATCTTTGTCAATTCATACTTGAATTCAATCCTTAAAAAGTCTATTGTACAGTACTCTAAATATCTTTGACATTACTATGTCTTATTTTGTTTAACTTATACCCCTTCACATTTGAATTCTTCCACTTTAGTTAACTGCCTTCTATGAGTTATTGATGCTCCATGGTTTTGCAAGTACTTCATTCTTTATCATCTGTGACAAGATTTTTAATCTTTATACAAGAGAAACCAAGCACAAGCCAGGATGACCTGTCAACAAAACTTACAACTTTGTGGTTAACTCTCTCCTGAGTGTGATTTAATCGACATGGTGCTGCTCGACAGTATACAAGATACAGTAACATAGTAAAATCTAGATATTAACCCTTCGAGTCTCAAAGGAGGTTGTGAGACTTGAAATACAAGTTAGACCACCTATGATGCCCTAATTTCTTGTTTAAAAATTAGCAAGAACGTTTCTGACCTATGATACAAAATGAAATTTGGAGTTTATATTTTTTTAATGCTGCTAGATCTACCCTTTTAAAGTTTTCTGTTTGTTAGCAGAACAGGTAGTACATGATCAGTGGCGGTGTGAATTTTCCCATGCTGTTCTGACAGTTGCCTTAGGGTGACCAGATGTCCCGATTTTTGGGTCTCTTTCTTATATAGGCTCCTATTACTCCCCACCCCCTGTCCCAATTTTTCACACTTGCTGTCTAGTCACCCTAGTGTGCCTTGACCCTAACTTGGGAGCTTTGAGGGAGTTTTGAGTCTTCGCTGCAAATTCAGCCCTGGGCTTCTCCGTTGAGATTGCCAGGAAATGTGGGTGCCTCTTGCCAGGGGATTTTTTGTGATGTACTCATATCTCCATTAAGCACTGAAGTGTAACCACTAACCCATTGCTTATAAGTAAGGCTACATTATGTCACAGAGTCCAGTGACTTCCAGAGACCTCCATGACATTCTCTGCTTCAGCCCCAGGGGCTGCAGGACTCTGGAGCTGACAGCCAGTGGGGCCCTGGCAGGGTTCTAGCGACAGCAGCAGCAAATGACAAAGGGCCCCCTGTAAAATTCCAACAACAGGTGACAGACTCCTGAGGGGGCCTCGAGTTGGGGGAGGGGGATGCCTCAGGTGAGCAGCTGCGGTGTCCTATTTTCAGTTTGGGAAATATGGTCACCCTACAGCTCCCAGCCACTACAGTGGTGGGGGAAACCATTGAGCTGCAGCAGCAAGTCAGACAGGTCACGGTTTCTGTGAATTTTTGTTTATTGCCAGTGACCTGTCCATGACTTTTACTAAAAATGACCATGACAAAATCTTCACCTTACTTATAAGTCACCAAATCTGCTCCGAGATACAATAGTGATGGGTGCTACAGAAAAGGATAGAAACAACCATTAGATACTAACTTTCTTTTAGTGAGGCTTGTAACCCGAGGATCATCTTTGTCACCTTCATCCACAGATCCAAGCCAAGTCCAAATCTTGCTGACTTTTTTCTACGCAACATTTTGAAGATCCAACCTTCCACCTCTAATGACTAATGCTCTCGTCTATGTTGTTTCTCCAGCTACACCTTTTAATGCCATACCTCCCCTCCAGTCCATCAAAAATGTAACCCGTACAATTATCCTCCTCACCTGGCAATATGACTTCTGCTTTTTGAGGCCTGATCCAAAACCCACTGAAGTCAGAAGAAAGACTCCTATTGACTTAAGTGGATTTTGAATTAATCCACAGACTTCGCTTTCTCCAACATGTAAAACTTAACAGTTGTGCCCTCATTTTCAATGCCCTACATAACTCTGCTCTCCCTCTACATGTACCGCCTAGTCTCTCTCATATCACCCACCTATCCTCTCCACTTGCCAATGATGCCAATCTTGATGTCCTGTTGATCCACCTCTACCACAACCATGTCAGTGTCTTTATTCTATGCCATCCCCATTCTCAGACAATAACTTTCTGATTCTGTTCCACCAACTAAGTAACCTCTCAAGTATCAGAGGGGTAGCCGTGTTAGTCTGGATCTGTGAAAGCAGCAGAGAATCCTGTGGCACCTTATAGACTAACAGAGGTTTTGGAGCGTGAGCTTTCGTGGGTGAATACCCACTTCGTCAGACGCAGGTAGTGGAATTTCCAGGGGCAGGTATATATATGCTACAAGCAAGCTAGAGATACGAGGTTTTCAGTCAGGGGGGTGAGGCCCTGTTCTAGCAGTAGAGGTGTGAAACCAAGGGAGGAGAAACTGGTTCTGTAATTGGCAAGCCATTCACAGTCTTTGTTTAGTCCAGAGCTGGTGGTGTCAATTGCAAATGAACTGAAGCTCAGCAGTTTCTCTTTGCGTCTGGTCCTGAAGTTTTTTTGCTGCAGGATAGCCACCTTAGTCTGCTATAGTGTGGCCAGGGAGGTTGAAGTGCTCTCCTAACAGGTTTTTATATATTGCCATTCCTGATATCTGATTTGTGTCCATTTATCCTCTCCGTAGGAGGATCACTCCCGAGAAGGATAAATGGACACAATCAGATATCAGTGAATGCTATATAACCTGTAGGAGAGCACTTCAACCTCCCTGCCACACTATAGCAGACCTTAAGTGGCTATCCTGCAGCAAAAAAACTTCAGACCAGACTGCAAAGAGAAACTGCTGAGCTTCATTCATTTGCAATTTGACACCATCAGCTCTGGACTAAACAAAGACTGTGAATGGCTTGCAATTACAGAACAGTTTCTCCTCCCTTGGTTTCACACCTCTATGCGCTAGAACAGGGCCTCACCCTCCCTGACTGAACAACCTCGTTATCTCTAGCTTGCTTGCTAGCATATATATACCTGCCCCTGGAAATTTCCACTACCTGCGTCTGACGAAGTGGGTATTCACCCACGAAAGCTCACGCTCCAAAACCTCTGTTAGTCTATAAGGTGCCACAGGATTCTCTGCTGCTTTCTAAGTAACCTCTGTTCATTCTATCCCTCCTTTAGATTCTGGTCTGCAATGCCTACAAGAGTGAATCAATAACCATAATTATTTTAAATAAACACTTTTAATTGAGCAATCAAGATGTTCACAAACAACGTAACAGCACAACCTGCTGCAATGTGTGGGCTAATTCCTCAATCCCTCCTCTGCTGTTTATTACTTTCATTCTAATCTCAGATTAGATGATAAACTCCCCAGGAGCAGGACCATGTCTGTATTTTTGTTCTGTAAAGTGCATCTCAATTTGCTTGGCTCTGTAAAATAGTAATAATATTGAGCATAAATTATATGGATCTCATTATAGACTCAAAATTCCTTTTACAGTCAAGACTATTTTAACAGACTTTTTAAAAATCAGATGTCACTTTTTGTATTCGGTGCCTGGGAATATGAGGGTATTTTAGTGCTTTTAGAAGATTATTCAATTAAAGGATTCATTTGCAACTCTCCTTAAAGAACCGCTGCCACGCTCCGCTAAATTTAGAACTTGAAAATATCTAGTTGAATAGTTCTATAAAGGTGCTTAGAAACTTCAGAGTATGAATGTAAGTGACCTAGTTTAGTCTTCTAATGCAGCCAAGAATATCTCTCTAGAAAGAGTTTTCCAGGACATATCAGTCTCAGGCTTCAGATGAGTGTTGCGCATGCCTCTACTAGAGCTGAAGTCTACGATTTAATCTAATCTGTTTAACATCTGAGGATCAAGTTTTAGATTTTTTTGGCAGCTAACATATGCTCCCCCTGTGGCAACTATGTAACATCATCATATAGTTAAAAAAATCCAAATCTGTTCAGGCTCAATTACCTCATGAAACTATTTTAAAATTCAGGCCAAACAAAACGGCAGTATTTCAGTTTACTAGCATCATTTTGGTTCACAGCTGTTTTAAAAGGATACATTCTAAGGCTTTATGGCTTTCACCACCTGCAGCTCAGATTAATGTATTTATCCCACCTTCCCCTCATAGAGGACTACCTGTGCCAAGGAGGAAGAATTGAGTGAGGAGGCATTAAACACAGAGGGCCAAAATAATTTGTTTTGTAACCATTCTGTTGTAGTGATGGAATGGAAAAAAATAAAATGGTAAAGTTGCCAACACCAGAATAAAAGTCAACTATGAAACAAGTAAGAATCTTCAGAATAGTAAGTTTCCTAAATTAAATATTTATAAACCTGGCATTGACATTTAGAATCTTATTTTTTTACTTAACTCTTTTTTAACAAGTTAATTTTGGGTATGTGAAAGGGATTAGTCTGTTTAACCTCCAGTGTTAACGTACTTAGATTCTAAACTCTTTGAGGCAAAAACTGTGTTTTCACTATATGCATGTACAGTGTCTAATAGGGACTTCAGCTGCTATTGTAATACAGATAGTAATAATAAACGTAGGGTAAACAGTGAAGGCCCCTGAAAAAGGCCTGCCTGGGCCAATAAAAACCACACTTTCACTAAGAGGGGAAGGATTAAAAAGAAATTGGGGTCAATCAAGTGGGGAGACAAAAGAAAAGACAAAGGTGGGGGGGGGTAGGTCAGGGCTGGAAGTGTAAAGGAGAGAGTTAGGGAGGGATGCTGACCAGAAAAGGCTACACAAGTGAAAGGGACTACTTTATTTGTTCTTTGAGCTTACCCACATCCTTGTGGTGGTCTCACCCTTAGCTGAGGACAGGGTCCACAATGACACAAGCGTCAAGTAAATGACTTTGGACAACAACAAAAGAACAGGAATGGGACTGAGGGCAAAAGTGCCTGTGACAGGATGTGCTTGCCCCACACTGGGACACTACTCTTGGCAGCGGAAGCCACATCCTCTCGCCCGTGCTGCGCATGCTCTAACTTAGGGTGACCAGATGTCCTGATTTTATAGGGACAGTCCTGATATTTGGGGCTTTTTTTAATATGGGTTCCTATTACCCCCCATCCCGTCCTGATTTTTCACACTTGCTATCTGGTTGCCCTACCCTAACTGCTGCTGCAGTATAAAAGGAGGCAGCCTAGCTCAGTTTGGGCTGACTGCTGAGGAGGAAGAATGCACCTTGCTGGTTCCAGCTGCAGAGCAGCTGGAGTCCTGGACCACAGAAGCAGGAGACACCGAGGCCCAGAGAGGCACCCAGGTACCTGCAGACACCCTAGGGAGATGGCAGTTGCCGGGAGTGGTGCTGCCCAAGGAGCCTGGAGCCTCTGAAGACACTCCAACTGTGGAAGTTATGGTAGGAAGTAGCCCAGGGAGGGAATAGCCAATGTCCCTGCAGCATTTGGTGTGTTTTGGGTGGATTTCCTGCCAACTTTGGTGGCTAACCCATTTGTCACTACCCCTCTCCACTGACTGATTCTGGCCATTGGGCTGCACTGCCTGGCAGTCAAGGGGTGGTCCTGTTGACTCCAGCCGCTGGGCCATGCAGCCGTGAGGCTAAGGGCCACGTGCTGAAAAGGCCAGTTAGTGCTAGCTGTGGTCATGGTTTTCATAATGGGTGCACCTGTCCACTAGCAATTGATATGAGACAACCAATCCAGTTCATATAGGCCACAAAACAGCTGTCAGACTACAAAGCTTTCAGCTGAGGCGAGGCAAGGGGGATGAGGAGGGTAAGAGGGGAATTCTCCAAGAATATCAGAGCTAGTTGAATACCCATCCACCCACTTCCTAAAAGTCAATACAAGTTTTCAATGAAAAATTGACAAATTCATTGACTAATGAATATTGCTCTCACCATAGATAGAGAATACTCATCCAAATTTCAATGCAAATTTGGATCCAAATGTATTTTCGACTCCTTCATATCACTTCAAGCTAAAGCTATAACGATCTTTTCATAAATAATTTTCAGACTAAGAATTATTTAAAGAAATTTGTGAACAATTTTGAATTACAAATATATTCAAGAATTTCAGTCTGCCAATGAACAACTCACAAAAAAAAAAGCTATTTTCACTCTGTAAATAATTTAGAATAAATTATTTGTTCAGTTGTGACTTTTGTTACCAATTTGGGCTGGATTCAAATCACTAAAAAATCCTGTATCCTGAAACGTAGCCCATCAGACACAGTTTGCCAAAAAGCTGATTTTATGGAATATTTAGTATTTATAAATAAAATACAATTGTATAGATAGTTGATAAGAAAGAAATTTTCACCACGGAGCCCTATTAAGTCTTAGGCACTATAGACCCATGCAGCGAGGTCTGCCTGAGTCTGCAGATAGCCTGAACTGTTAGCTCTGAAAGGTGTGAACTACCTCATACATCTCAATAGTGTGATAACTCCAAGATCCACTGCTTTGGGGACCCTGCTGTACTACTACCCCAGCAGAGGACAGAGGTGAGAGAATACATCCTGGTTGCTGTGGTAAATACTGGGAGGCATCCCTGCTTTTCTGTTGAGAGGAGAGAGGGCTCCTGATAATCCTAAGGGGACAAGTGTCTGCTGCCACTTCTAGGGAAGTGGTGGGAGGAGAAAGCCCTCATGCCACTCCTCACCCTTCTTCTTGAAGAACAAGAAGAATAAGATAAAAAACACACAGCAGCCTAGAAAGGGGTTTACTAGAGCCAAATGAATCTTGCACATGAAAAGTCAGAAACCTCAAAGTGTTTAAATATGGCATTCTAATAATAGTCTCTCAGAAACTGTAACCCCTAGCCACATAGACTCCAGTGGTAGGATTAAGGATGATTAATCATGAAACAAACCAAGAAACAAGGTGGATTGTCCATTTCTCAAAATCTACATATCTAGACTGGATGCCTTTCTAGAAGACATGCTTTAGGCAAACACAAGTTACTAGGGTACATGAGTAACTGAATTCAATTCTATGGCCTGTGTCACACAGGAAGTCAGACTGAGCTAATGGTCTCTTCTGGCCTTAACTATTACTCTATGAAGGGCAAAGGATTATTTTCTAAGACTCCTTGACTTGGGCCGAGTTAATTACAATATGGCTACAAAACTTTGAAATTGCTAAATTTTAAATGGCAAAATGGTGAAAACAGGCACTGAAAAATTGAACTGGGTTTATGAAAGAATAGGTCCTGATTCTGAGCTGCATCTTTAAGGAGTTACGTTCCAGGAGAGAAAGGGGCAAAGATGGCTTTAAACCACCTTTGCATGCACTGACTTCTTGACCTGATTGAGGGCTTTCACTTTTCTCCTCTCTCAGCTCAACTGAGATTGGGCAGCTAACAAGGCGCCCTTGTATGAGAGAGGTGTATTGGGGGGGAGGTGTCTATGTGTATCACCCCCCCCGTGTTAACCCTATAGCCTTAAACATAAGAAAGTAAATAAAAATAATTCAACTATGCAGTATTTCTTTTTAATAGGGGCTCAGTCAACTTGAGATTAATTTGAACCTTTGTACTGCATAGTTCTAACTGATTGCCATTGAACTCACTTGAATATGAATAATTTTACCAGGTGTCCAATATTCAGCATTGGGAAATATGGTCACCCTACCTTTCTCATAATCCATCTGTGCAGGAAGCAGCTTCCCATCAAGCCCCAGCTGATAGCCACGGGAACACATACAGTACACTTCTCTACAAGACAGTCCTGCCCCAGTTACAGTAGCAGTAGAGCCACTGCCTGCCTGGTCCCCTCCCATGCTATGTAGCAGCAGCCGCTGGAGTCAGCAGATATTGCCCCATGCCATGTAATTGGGATCAGGAAATAAAAATCAGTCTTCTGCCAGCAGTCCTTTATGTTATGCCTTCAATATCATGGAAAATTTAACCTTGGGCAACAACGGAATGAGGGAAGTCACCTGAATCCCTGAGTATGCAAGGGAACATTGCAGAGAACTGGAGGAGTGGTGCTTACAATCCTGGAAGTGAATGGTATTCCAGAAAATCTGGAGAAGGTGAAATCCTCCATAGTGTGACATATGGCAAGCTGAGATGTGTTGGCAATCTACAGCATCCTGCAGGGGAGTATGAAGACAGTCATTCAAAAGTTTCAAAAAAACATTTTGCTCCATGCAAAACTGTCACTTGGGAAAGGCACAGTTTCTTTATAAGAAATCAGTGGCCAGCTGTGATCATTGATCAGTATGATACAGACCTATGAAGCTAAATAATGTGAATAGTTAACAGACAGACTAACTGGAGACCAAGTTATTTGTGGCATAACTGATAACTAGGTCAAGGTTATTGTGAGAAATGGACTTGATAGTAGATATCTGGAAGGTTAGTGAAAACTATACATCTCAAATGAACACATTAGTAAATATGACAGCCTCATAGTAACCAAGACACAGGGGAGTGAAGTGGGGACTTCCAGAGTTAAATGCTTGAGCTAAACTCTCAAGGGGAGGGCAATAATAGACAGAGGGGCATGTGTAACACACACTGAACAATGTATTACACACGCAGTGAAAAAACAGAAGTACATGTAATTATAAATCCATACCAAGGCAAAATAACAGCATATAGTGTAAATAAATGGCAGAGATCATACTTGTTTGCAATAAAAGTGGAGGCAATCACATGACATAAAGAGATCCACCATAAGGAGTGTAGGAGATACTCACTGCTATTATATGAGAAAAGTAAACCTCTTATGAACCATGCCATGTGACTGCAGCAATGAAATAAAGAGCCATCTCTCACCAGCACATCTCTGTGGCACATGCTTGCTCCTCTCCACTTTCTAACAGTTTCTAATTAGGAGCCACTTCAAGTCTCTGTGCCCAGGGACTTTCCCCAGCTAGGACACATCTGAGAGAAGCCCTTTTAACAGTGCTAGACTAACCACAATGTACTTTAGGCTTGTGACTACTGTTCTGATCTGGCATGAAGCCCCAACCCTGGCAGCCAGACATCAGATATCAGTCACAATGTCTCCTCTGCTTCTGTATATAGCATTATTGCTACCCTGAGCATGCAAAAATCACATCAAACCCTAAAACTCATTATATTGTCTCAAAAATCATGAGATTGTAAAAATAATAAATGTTGGAGTCTTTTTATTTGCCTTTTGAACCTGTGAAGTTCATGTTTTCATGCTTTTCTTGATAACCATGAGGGCTAAAACCTTTTTTATTCTTTTAAATGAAAGCAGAGAGTCTCCAATAATCACATGACTCCAGGAGCTGGGCCTTTAAGAAAAACACTAAATATGTTTTGTACAGCATGTGGCATGACAGGGCCCTGGTTCATTACTAGAGCTCCTATGCATTAACACAAATAAGAATAGTAATTAATAATAATAAATATAGCAAGAATTATCAACACTGATGTTTGGCTCTGCAGAATGCTGCCCGCAGGAGTCTCCGTTTTGGGGCTATGCTCAGCATAGTCACACACAGAACAGTATGTGAGAAGATTGCTGCTGGCAGTGCTTAAAACATACATTTAAGGCTAGCTCCACAGTGGAATTTAGGTGCCTAAATCCAAAATTTTTGATCCCCAAAAGCCCTGCTCAGCTACTGCCTAACCCTGTAGGCATCTAAATTCCCTAAGCATTTATATTTCTGCTGGTGGCCATGCACACAGCTACCTAAATCCTGATATCCATTGCCTTAGCTCATGCCTAAGCCCCCGTGGGATTCACAAACTAGGCATTTTTCTGCTTTTCTCAGCTGTGGGGAACATAGGTGCCAACTCAGTGGGTGCTCCACAGCTGCAGCACCCATGGAAGAAAATTAGCTCCCTCTCTTTCCCCAGTGCCTCATACCCACCAGGGGCCCCGCCGATCAACTCCCCATCCCTTCCTGCACCTCCCGCCCCCTGTGGAACAGCTGATCTGCAGTGTGTAGGAGGCGCTGGGAGGGAGGGGGAGGAGCAGTGATGGGGCACACTCAGGGGAGTGGATGGAAAGAGGCGGGTGGGGGTGGGGTCTTGGGGGAAGGGGTTGAGTGGGAATGGGGGTGGGTCCTGGGGCTGAGCGAGAGTTGAGCACCCCCCAGGGAAAATTGGAAGCTGGCATCTGTGGTGAGAACTGATCCGGTAGGCATATCAGAGACCACCTCATAGAACTCAAACCAAATTGAATCCCACACAAAACGCAGCTGGAGGAGAATTTAAAACAAAGTCTTGGGGCAGCTGTTGGCTGTGGAAGTGCTGCTGGAAGAAAGAGGGAGGGAGATATCGCTGGACAACTAGAATTTGCACAGAGCCTCTATGAAGATGGCTCCTGCTTCTTGGGGATCTATTAGGGGCTGGACCTAAGGCCTTCTATAGGGCAAGTAAACCTTGGTCCGTCAATGGAGCAGTTTGGGGGCAGGGGATACTCTGTGCTCCAAGTCTTATGGAGATTTCCAACCCTGTAGCGCTCTCCCGTGGGTTTCAGAAGGCAATCAATCCCATTATTATTTTATTGGCATAAGGGAGCTCTTTTCTATTGCATGGTGATAGAGCAATAATCTACAATGTACAGTCTTATCACAATTTATAAGTGAATCACATAAAACTCCTCCATTATCATACACCATAAAAAAGATTAAGCCACATGTAATTTTAAAAGGTAATTATTATATTTAAAGGAATGAAACTGAATTCTGAAGAACTGCAGTACTTTACATAGCACCAGCGGCTGCACCAATTTATTCTTTCTATTAAACTAGTTTTTATGATTCCAGACTTGTATTTTTGTTAGAAAATAAAAGTTTAAAGGCAAGCACAGCTGCTGGAAAGTGCTAATAAAACCTGCATCCGCCTAGTAGGGCCAAAGAAGCAGGAGAGGTGGCAGATAGCAGCAGAGCAGCAGAAGAGGGCAGGGCATATATGGAAAGCAGTAACAAGAGAGGCAAAGATTTATAAATGGGTTCTTTGTTACCATGTGTTACAATCTATATTTGTATCTGTGCAAAATTGTGCTCAACAGACTGCAGTTCAGAAGAGGCTAACACATCATGCTGACACCAGAAATGGGCACCAGAATCCTTGGATTGAATTATAGCTGTAATGTGTACAGTAGGCTCTACATAATTTGGTTAAATATAAATCAAATGTGTATTTGGGAACTATAATTTATGTAATTAGACCAAAGATGTATGTGTTTAACCTGTTATTAACTTTTTGAAAACAGTTTCTTCTGAACACAAATCAATGTAGTATTTTTTTAAAAAAATCAGAATTAAGTTATGTAACAAAATATGTCCTTTATATGAAAGTAAAACAAACTGATGTTTGCTTTCCTTTGTAAGCCAGATGTTTTAATTGTTAGATAAGCTTCTAATAGTTTGCTCTTTTTTAAAAGGAAAATAGAAGTATATGAATAACCTCTCCTTCCCCATGGTTTCCAGAGAAGCTACTTTTCTTGAAGATTAGGAGTCTTTTGGATCCAAGCCCTAGCTCCTCCTATATCTTCAAACTATGGTTTGAATTAGTACTCTTTTCTAACAAAAAACTCCTGCTGTTCTTGAGGATCTCTTAATTACTTTTCAAGCTTCCCCTGTTTTGCAAAACTCTGTGAAAATGTAATTATGACGCTAATAAAAGGAATGTTTTTTTTTCATTTGGACAGAAAAATACAAAATACAGAGGTGAACACGAGATATACTGTAAGATTACATAATTATAAATACACAAACAATACTATATAAGAACCTTGTGTTAAGAGAATGTACTTGGGGGAATTATAATACAATGAAGTAAAGTAGAAAGCATAGTGTGGATTTCAATCAGGATTCAATCATGAGAAGTACTAGGAGCCAAAACTGGACAAATATATGTGTTCAAAATTCCATATCAAGATAATTCCATAATGCTGAAACTTCATCCTCTCAGAGGTCTAAGTAGAAATGGCCAGTTTCCCCCAAGCTTCACAAAAACATAATTCTTAGATTAAAAAATACCCAACCTGTTTGTTCTGCTACTGATACATGTGTTTTGGAGGCAGCCAGCAGCTTCCAATCTGTTATCAGACATAAAGATTCTACACCCATAGGCAGAGTTGCTTCAATATGAGCTGCTATCTTTTTGAGAGCAAATACAGACTTAAAGGCCCGCTTAGCCAAAAGTATACAGCACAAGGCCAACAGGAAAAAACAGCAGAGAGCTGCAAATGATTAGTGAGTGCTCACGTAAATTCTCTGTCTTCCTCAGACCACAATTCTTTATCCTGCAGCTAATCCTCTCTGTGCCCCAGCCATACCCAGAGGGAAAAAGGCCTGTGAACCCCCAAACTAGGGCTGAGCTAACTTATGCTCTACAAGGATGGATGGGTTTGGTGTAGTTGCTTTGCCTTGTCCCATTAACTGGGGTCAGCAGTGCAGACCCATAGAGCAGGTGTGATTGGCACAACTTTTACAAACCATCTGGCCCGGCCTGATAGTCTCAGTTTGAAAACAGAGTTTTTCTTCTCCTACAGGAGCTACCTGTGATGACTAATGAACTCCAACTTTCTGAGAAAGGCACAGAGAAGTGAAGCGACTTACCCAAGGTGATTAACAGAGCCAGGAATGGAACCCAGGTCCCCAAGTCCCAGTCCTGCACCTGCTCTACAGTACAACGCTGCCTTCTCTGGCTCTAGGATAGTTGATGAGGGTATTTTAAGCTAACAGACAGGTAGATTTGGGAGCTCTCCCCCAAGATCACTAGTGTGGGACAGTTGAAGGATGCTCCTACCCTAATTTCCCAAGGTGGGGGGAATCCTGAGCCCTATCACTTTTGTGTGGGTTCCATCCTCACCCACTATATCCGTTTCAGTTGCCATTTGAAACTCACCAGGTAGGGTCATCCCTTCAGAATTTCTTTTTTTGGTGACCACTCTCCCTCTGCAGTAAGCACTTGGGGATACTGTGAGGCTTACATTAGTGGAAATCAGAGAGAAGGCAACTGAGATGTGCTAAAAATTATGCCAAAAAAAGTCAGAAATTGCATTGCATTCATTCCCCCTGATCCTCATGCTATCCATAGTGGCATGGTTATGAATTATCACTTATGCTAGTGCAAATCCAGAGCAACTTCATTGAATTCAGTGGAAGTACTCTAGATTTCCCCAGGTCTAACTGCAAAGTGAGTTTGTCCTACTGGGTATGGCTCAAGGACCCATTGTACAGAGCTCTTAGTTCAAGAGAGACTACATAGCCCCGAGCTGCTGCACAAGGGCTTGATATGGTGCAAGGGACCAGGGTATTTGAATATTTGTAAGGAGAACCTCTCTGAAGCCCTTGCTCTTTACAATCAGACATTTGCCTGCTGCAGTTGATAGTGACAAGGAGACCCCAAGGCGCACAGGCTGCAGTTACTGCTGCCTAGAACAGTACTGTAGTTTGCTATGTTTCCTTCTGGTGAATTGGGCAGCTTTTCAGAGGTGTTATACCAAATTTAACTGTCTCTCAACTTCTCACATGTCTACTGACCGCACAACTCTTTTTCTCTGTTTATTAGTCTTGTGCAAATGGGACCACTGTGGTGAGATGGTATCGTATCATACCACTTCTTCCCTGCACATGACGTTTTTAAGAATTCATTGCATTAACTGATTTTGCCTCTGCTCTCCATTCCTCAGCACATGAACCAAGGCAGTGTGCAGCCTGCAGTTATTGTTGTTTAGTTCTGAAGGTGAAGTGGAAAACATGTCAACATCACTGTTTTGTTAACTTTAAGTCTATGTGCTAAAGGGAACTTGCCAAAAGAGAAAAAATACAACAAAGGTTGCTGTGCTGACTGTTCTCAGGAGACTGATTTGCTGACATCACCAGTACTGGCAGAGCTGAATGTTCCTCTTTTGGTTCCTTTGCTGCAATTTAGATTGCACAGTTGCAACTCATTTCACTGCCCTGACCAATGGGGAGGAATTCTTTTACATGTTTTCTTCTGGAAATCGAAAGTAAATTAGAATTGGTGCTCTGCCAAGAATGGAGAGCTTCTACCATCATGAGTGTACACGACAAGCCAAATCCCCAGATCCTCCCTGTGGACGATAAGTGTTTGCGCAAGTGTTGAGCTAATAGCAAGTAAGGGTCTCAGATCTGGCCCAATGAGTGTTAAAACTATTACTTTCTTCCCTCTCAAAATGTGTAAGTGAATATAGTCCATACAAAAGAAAACAATAGCACTGGCCTGAAGGAGCGTAATGCAGTTTTCCCCATACTGTGTGATATCAGCCTACTTGAGTAGAGATTGATTTTCTTGACAACGATTTTCTACTGTACACAAATAGGGAGTGTGATGAACCCCCAAAATAATTTTTACAGCTGAAATAAAACTGGAATTAAAATAAACTCTAAAGAAAAGAATTTTGATCTAAACAATGTAGTGTCCAGATACCACAATGATTAGTACCAGATTAGATAGTTTAAAAATTCGTTGCTCTCTTTGCTGCTTCTTTTTCAGTTCTAATGTAAAAAATTTGTATCTGTATAGATGGACCAAATAGTGGAAGCATGTATTTGTGCTATTTGTTAACATTTTGATTTGACCATATTCATGATTCTTTTCTGTTTGCTTTCTGCAAACGTTTGAGTGCTTGCATGTTTCCAGCCAGAATCTGCCCACTTTGCACTGCCTGAATAGTGAAAATGGAGAGTGGTCTGGAGGATTTAACTGAAACTTTTGTGATTTGTTTCCAGACAATTCACAATCAGAAGAATTCACTGAACAAAGGATTAATTATAAATTATTCAGCAAACTCTGTCTCACAAAATTTTGTTGGCATTGCATGGATATTTGATCTCATGAGTCCTGCTGACATTGGCAGGAAATGTGTGTCTTAACCTCTGCTCATTGCTGTGAAAAAGTGGAGTTTTAAGTGGAATCAGTTTATAGAAAAGGTCATTTTTTATAAGAGAAAATGCTTTTCCACATCAGAATTGTTTTAAAAATTATTGAGACAGGAGAGGGAGAAGGGTTTTGGGAAAAAAAGTCTTCTGCTGCTATTTTTATTGTGAAAACCTGGTTGTTTAAATACTCACTTTATAGTAAAATTTGCTTCTAATTCATAGTCTGCTTAATGTGTGCAGTTCCAAATTCTATTTTCTGTTATCATTTTGCTGTGGAATACATGAGCTAAAGATATAGACTAGTCTAGAATATATTTTTTTAATTAGATTGTACAGTAATATTGTTTATTCCTGTCCACTCAGGCCAGGCCAAACTGGGCAGCAAATGAGTTTAACAATGGTTATTAATTTCATTGGTTTGTGTAATGAGGATCAGAAGTACTTGGAAGTTCCTGCATCCCTGCCACACTCCCTCTCAGCAACTCCCTTCTCCCAGCTCCCTCGTTCTGGCCACTTTGTTCCAAAAATAGTCAAGCGATAGACTAGTTTGCAGCTATTTTTACTTTCATTTTGGGGGAAAAAATCTTCTCCAGAGACCTAAGTTGAAAAATGAAACCAAAGCTATGGCTTACCCTACATGAAAGATTAAATATTAATAGCTAAAAGTTCATTGAAGCTGAATGCTGTTTACAGAGCAGAACCCTGCCTGAGTGGATGCCAAAGACATTGTGCTGTTTTCTACAACAAGGATCAAATTCTGTTCTCATTTACACTGGTGTGAATCTGATTGTTAAATTCAACTGGATTTACGCTGGTATAATCAAGGGTCAGATTCTGCTCCCCTTACAGACAGTAAGTCATTAAGTAGTACTTTACTAGTGGCAGTCTTACACCACTGTTACTAAGGTATGTTCACACTCCGATCGGAGGGGTGATTGTAGCACAGGGGTAGGCAACGTATGGCACGCGTGTTGAAGGCGACACGCGAGCTAATTTTCAATGGCACTCTCACTGCCTGGGTCCCGGCCACCGGTCCGAGGGGGTTCTGCATTTTAATTTAATTTTAAATGAAGCTTCTTAAACATTTTAAAAACCTTATTTACTTTACATACAACAATTGTTTAATTATATATTATAGACTTATAGAAAGAGACCTTCTAAAAATGTTAAAATGTATTACTGGCACGCCAAACCTTAAATGAGAGTGAATAAATGAAGACTCGGCACACCACTTCTGAAAGGTTGCCGACTCCTTTTGTAGCATGTGTAGACATACTCAAGCTAGCTTTGATCTAGCTAATTCTGCTACCTATAATTGTGAAGCCATGCTAGCATGAGTAGTACAGGCCTGCCCTAGGTACTTACTCAAGCAGTTAGCCCACCCTGAAGTCTGTGCTGCTGTGGCTTCACTTCTATTAGTACCCAAGCTATCTCGAGCACAAGTAGCTCAGGCATGTCTACATGTGCAGCAATCATATCACCGATTGCAGTGTAGACATGTCCTTAGAGTGTCATAAAGTGGCCCTGAGAGATCGTAAAATCATATCATGGGACTGGAAGGGACCTTGAGAGGTCATCTAGTCCAGTCCCTGTACTCATGGTGGGACCAAGTACTATCTAGACCAGCGTTTCTCAAATGTGGCCACCGTGGCCACATGCAGTCACCAGGGGATTTTCTTGTGGCCACAGCCTTTTGGGTGATGATGGAGGGTGGGGAGTAACCCTCCCCCAGGGCCACCAGCAGAGGCTGGTCTCTATCCCCTTCTGGAGCCACAAACACTGTAGGAGCAGGCAGCCAGCATGAGTTCCCCACCTTCCTGGGGACAGTGGGGCTTGGGCTTCAGGCTTAAACCCTGGGGTGCTGGGCGATAGGCTCTGGCCATGTGGCAGTAGGCTCCATCCCCCAGCCGCACAGCTCCAGGCTCCGGGCTCACCCCCTGCGTCGCCCCTGGCCCTCGCTGTCTCCTCCAGTCTTCATCTGTGCACCAGGGCCCCAGGATCTCGCTCTGGGCTCACGTCCCCCATCTTCCCTGTCTCCTGCTGCCTCCCATCTATCTCTCTATCGCCCCTTGGCCTCCTACCCACCTCCCTATCCAGGGCTTAATTTGTCCCCCAGCTTGCCGGGGTTGAGTAAGTCTGCTGTGAAAAGTGATATTAACAAATATACAAAATGTCACTTTTCACAGCAGACTTACTAACTAGCAAGTCTAAGAAAATGCAACCAAAAAAAAAAAAAAGGCAAAACATGCAAAGAACCTTATTTGTGTTTCTAGTATGTTTAGGTCCAGTAATGAATAGACAATTATACATTATTTTTAATGATTGAGTCCGCAAAAAAACCCTACATAAATAAATTACAATGATTTGGACATGTATATGTGCATACATATATTTGTTTTTCCTAAAGTTAATTAAGTATTTTAGGAAAAATTGTCAGAGCAGCAACCAGCAAGAGTTGATGGCCCCACTCTGAGGCCAGCCAAAAATGTATTGTGAGAACCCCTGATCTAGACCATCCCTGACAGGTAATTGTCTAACCTGCTATTAAAAAACTCCAGAGATGGAGATTCCACAACCTCCCTAGGCAATTTATTCCAGTGTTTAACCACCCTGACAGTTAGGAAATTTTTCTTAATGTCCAACCTAAATTTCCCTTGGTGCAATTTAAGCCCTTTGCTTCTTGTCCTATCCTCAGAAGTTGAGAAGAACTATTCTTTTCCCTCCTGCTTGTAACAACCTTTTATATACTTAAAAACTGTTATCATGTCCTCCTCCAGACTAAACAAACCCAAGTTTTTCAATCTTCCCTCATAGGTCATGTTTTCCAGACCTTTAATCATTTTTGTTGCTCTTCTCCGGACTTTCTCTAATTTGTCCACATCTTTCCTGAAATGTGGTGCCCAGAACTGGACATAATACTTCAGTTGAGGCTTAATCAGTGCGGAAGAATTACTTCTTGTGTACATCCCAGAATGATGTTTGCTTTTTTTTCAACAGCGTTACACTGTTGACTCATATTTAGCTTGTGGTCCACTATAACCCCCAGATCCCTTTCCACAGTACTCCATCCTAGGCAGTCATTTCCCATTTTGTATGTGTGCACCTGATTGTTCCTTCCTAAGTGGAGTACTTTGCATTTGTCCTCATTGAATTTTTATCCTGTTTACTTCAGACAATTTCTCCAGTTTGTCCAGATCATTTTGAATTATAATCCTGTCTTCCAAAGTACTTGTAATCCCTCCCAGCTTGGTATTGTCCACAAACTTTATAAGTGTTCTCTCTATGCCATTATCTAAATCATTGATGAAGATATTGAACAGAACCGAACCCAGAACTGATCCCTGTGGGACCCCATTCATTATGTCCTTCCAGCTTGACTGTGAACCACTGATAACTACTCTCAGGGAATGATTTTCCAACCAGTTATGCACCCACCTCATAGTAGCTCCATCTAGGTTGCATTTCCCTAGTTTGTTTATGAGAAAGTCATGCAAGACAGTATCAAAAGCTTTATGTTAATTTCCAGTTAAGATTGATCCTGTTTAATCTTATTTTGCTGCTTAAATCATATTGTGACAGAAGAACATTGAATACAAAGCAATTTAGATACTTCCTGGTGACTAACCATCAGGGAAGATGATGGAATCATTGGTGTGAGACAAGGCTGTGCAAGTATGCAGTCTGTGAGAATTGCCTGCAGCGGATAAAGCAGTATCCTCCCAGTTGCTGTGCATCATTGTTTGAAGTATTCCCTGAGGATAAGCATGCTACCCAACTGAAACAAGTGTGGGTAAAGCTTATCACAATATCACATTACCACTATTAAGCTGTTTCAGCTTAAAATTAGCAGAGGACCCTTTGTTTGTATATCTTGTTTCTAAACTTAATGATAAATTTTTAAGAAAGAGAAGGAATGCTCCATGAAAATCTGTTAAAGAAAAGACATGATAGATCACCTGAGGAATATATATTTAGGGCTAGGTTGCACAACTGGAATAAAGATTCTGGAAATATCTATAGTATTTATAGTTTGACTGGAAAGAGTGATTTTGTTCTGCATGTGAATCCACTCTTAGAGATTATTTTATTGTGCTACAAAGTTAAAGAGGGAATTCCTCTCCCCCACCCGAGTTTATAAGAATACAGGTCACAAACTGGCTTCCTATTCATTAAGGTCCTGATTCAGAAAAGCATTCCAATCCAGTGTTTAAGTGCTGCCCTGAATTGGGGTACAAGAGCTAAAGTGTGGAATTACAATCTGCCCTGCAAAATGTAGATGTGTTGTCCCAGAAGCAGCACAAGGAAAGGCTCATGCTTCAGAGAGGCACAGTTCCTTCTCTTTTTCTTTGCTCCTACACTGCTGATCAGCCCTATGCTGACTGGTGCCCTGGGGACAGAGTCAAGGCTCCCCACTCACTCATTTGAGGGGTGCAGAGCCTAAGGAGCCAATTCAGGGACATTGGGGGAATGGGACTTACTTCTCTTTTGGCTCCATGTGGCTACATTTTGGCCCCAATATATGGAATGGTTTCTGTCAGGCTGTGAGACTGAGCCCTAGGCATGGGACCCCAACCTTTCATTACAGTGTTACGCATATGAGACATGAGTTGCCATACTGGTATTAGACATCCAACCTTTCGACACTGCTAGTGTTATTAATATCTTTGGTGACTTCCAGCACTAGAATCTAAATGGTTTCACTCTGAAGGTTGTCATTGGCAGTACTTCTAATGCTGGATATTAGCAACGCTGCTAAGGTCTAATGCAGAAGTTCTCAAACATTTTCATAGTGTGGGTCACATGTTAACAGAGCTATTGACTCATGGAGAACTTCCTGTCTCGTTCACAACTACATGGGCCTGCTCCTTCATGATTTCATAACATCCGTGGCCACTCCAGTGATTGGTTATGTTGAAAATCATATCAGAAAAGTATCTGATGTATTTTAGCTATCTTTTAATGCAATTTAGTGGCTGGAAACAAAGAAGAGATCAGCACTATGTAGTCAGCCAAATCTCCACAGACTACCAGCAAATTGTCCATGAGCCACAGTTTGAGAAGTGCTGGTCTAAGGCAATTCTTATTACTTATTATTTGTATTATTGTAAAAGCTCCAGGCATGGACCATAACCCCATTTTGCTAGGCATTGTACAAGCACAGAACAAAAAGTCCCTGCCCCAAAGAGCTTACAACCTAAGTTTACCACACTTGCAAAAAGTAAGTAACCAAGGGGGTGGATTAGGAGGTGGAAACATAATCAAGAGAAAGAGATGCCAAGGAAGTGACTGGCAAAGGGAAGGGAAGCAGCAAAGGAGGCAAGTGGGAAAAGGCTGAGGTAGGAAGACAGGCAGGAAGCCAGCGAAGGGCTGAGGTGGCCATTGCTGTGGAGGAAGAATGGCAAAGAATGGGTATGGAGGTAAGAGGGAAGTGTGAAGGTAAAGGAAAGGGGAGAAGAGATAAAAGGGTGCAAAAATATGCTAAAAGCCAATGGGAAGATAAGTCAAACAAGGTAAGGCCCCCAGATGTTCCTGTTATTCATCACATCCCGTTTCTCCCCAACACAACTCTCCTTCACTTTCCTTAGCATGTTGAGTTTTATTTTGTTAAAGTTGAAAACACTCAAATCTATCTGTTTTCTCAAGTTAGTGAGCAAAAAGAGAACTTCATTCCAGATGTCAAAAGCCATTTACTACTAAATAAATAAATGAGACCATAAACTGACAGACAAGTCAAATTGATAATACATCATCTGTTTTGTGAAAGGGATAAAACAGAGTCTGCATACATCATAATAACCTGTCTCAGTCTGCCTAGACTCTCAAGTTTTTAGGGCCAAATTGTGGCTGCTCCTTACACAGGTCTCCAGAGCACAGGTTGCAAGGAATCTCCCTGTCACTCCCAATTCCTATTTAGCAGCCAGCCACAATTGCAGGGCCTGTGTTCAGAGGTGCTCAGGGATTGCTCTCTCCAGACATCTCTGGATGCAAAATGCAAAATGTCACAAAAGGATCAGGTGAGGAGACAGGAATATGGCTCTGCCATTGGGATCACTGTGGGGGAGAAGGCACCTACAGTTTGGTGCAGCCTGCGCAGCCCCTTTGTGTACAATGAAGTTCTGAAAGGGATTGGGAGCAAAATAGGGGAGCCTTTGGTCAGGCCCAGTCCCTCCCGATCTGCCCTGGGAGTGGCGAAGCTCTCGAACAGTGAATAACCATTTGGTTTTTAGCCCACTCACTTAGGATTTCTGAGTTCCCATTACATTTCTTAAAGTGTATGCACTGTTATTACTGCAAATGCAAACTGTCACCTGAGATCTCAGATATTTATTTCCCCCTATTCCTGGACTGAAAAGTGTAGCACAATTCAGCTTTTTGTAACTGCACTCTGGAAAATGAAAGTAAACCAGTGCTGTTGTAGTGTTCACTTTCATTTTCAAGAATTATAATAATTATACTTTGCACCTTGATCTGAGGCTCTCAAAGTGCTTTACACACATCAGTTAATTAATTCCGCTTCTCATAGGAACTAGGTATTATTATCTCCGCTTTGCAAAAGAGAAACTGAGGAAGAGAGCAATTAAGTGACTTGTCTGAGGTCATACAGTCAATCTGCCTAGGTCTCGACCCCCATACTTAACGGAAAAGACCATCCTTCCTCCACAGTGTTCACCACGCAACCTGAAACCACATGAAAGTAACTTGGTTTAAGGTTTCAATACAAACTCAAGACTCAGTGCAGCTTTGCCAACAGGCTTGTTGTGACTTTTGTGAACTTTTAAAGTGAATCTAGATCCAGGATTGAGCAAACCTGGCCAGATATGTGGCTTGGTGACCAACCATGTGAAATATATGAAAATGGATTACATTTGATGCTTTTGACTGAGTTTGGTTTGACTTTTGACATTTAAACCCAAAGTCATACTTGAGGGTGTAAACTCTTATGAATCAACAACAGCCTTGCATAACCCACACAGTTTTGCACAGTTCTCTATTTTTCCTATAATGGTGCTTTGGGGCAGAAACGAAGAAAACCTGAATTCTGATGTCAGAACTCTTGTTATGGTTTCAAAAGAAACATACAATTTAAGGTGCATATTCCCCAGAGTGTATTCAGGCCTGTTTTATTCAAATACATACATGGCAAATAATGTATAGCTTCTATAAAAGATTTTACAATGCCAATTAGGACCTGATCCAAAGCCCATTAATGTCAATGGGAATAGTTCCATTGATTTAAATGGGCTTTGGATCAGGACCTACTAGGAATGCACACCATTCTTTGGGTCCTTGCACTATACAGAGAGGAAGGAGAAAATATGTGGATGGTCCACATGTGTCTATCTCACCTTCTGGCCTCCAACCAATGTATTTTTAATTGTCAGCAATGACCAGTCCATTATATTTAAATTGCCAGCCAATTTCTGGTCCATCATTTTCCTGAACTCAGTAAGCAGAAGTACAGGCAGCTGGGATACTCACAGCTTCTGTGTCATTTCACCTCATTGGAGATGAAATGTAGCAAACCATTTAGCTGGTCTCCAGTGCACTAAGGAACTCTAGGCAAGTAAAGCAGTGCAGCCAAATCTGAAGACTCACAGGCATGCAAAGCTACAACTGAAATTCTTCTAAAACCAAATATCTTCTATTGTCTCAAAGGAATAATAAACTGTGCCTGGCAGATTGCAGAATATAATAATCACCCATCTGAATTAGTAGACATTCCTAGGGGTGACTGTATTCTGCTTTTCCACACAGGATTTGTAAAGATAACATTACTCTATATCTAAAGAACATGGCTCTACAGTGCATTACTGTATGACAGCTATATTAACTGAAGTTAGAAAGTGTTAGATTCAGAGTTACACTCCATCAGTGTATTTAGTCACAATAACACTCTTATTCAAAAATAAATGGTTATTGAAAGCCATTTCCACTAATATGATACTTCAGGAACTTTTAAGGAAAAGAAATCTTCACAGTAAGTGGCACTTCATCTGTAATATCAGACATCTTAATCTCATTTGGGTTGATCTGGATACTTGGATGTCTTAGACACTGTATTAGTATTCAGTTTTACAGCATATTTGAATCTTTGCTACTTGCATTATTCCAAAATTTATTTTAGTGTTTTGACCTTGTAACTAAAATCTAGAGGTCAGAGGACCCACCCTGAGATCTGAGTGGGCGCTAAACATTTCTCAGGATTCAGTCCCAAAAGCTCTTCATAAAGTGGAAAATCAAAATAAACTTAAAAGAGAAGGTAAAAACAGTGGTCAGATTATCTACTACCTTCCATTTGTGCAATGTAAATGTAAAATTTATTAGTGTTTTACAGCCACTTTGCATGGGGAGAAATGGCTTTGTTAGATGCAAATACAGAAGAGAACCAGCCCCAGCTAGTTTAAACTATTGCAATAAGTATAGCTAGATGGGCCTTGTGGTAAACGTCTGTCCCAAATTTGGACCTTAGCGTACAAAATCTGGGTGCTTACTGTGAACCTCCCCAAGCTTATACCCAGCTTGGATCTTATTTTGCTGCCACCAGATAGTATTGAGGCTACTATTAGCCTGGGTTCCCCAAAACTTAGTTACAAAGGAATATCATAGGATGGCCTTTTATTTGATTTGCAGTTAAAATCTGCTCTCATCTATGTTGTCTTTCACCAAACTCTCTCTCTCAGAATCACAGGTGCAGCCAAGTATCACAAAGATATGAATGTGGATCAAGCTCCAGAATATTCTTTAATATGAAAAACAGACTTTTTTCTTCTTCCAGATCCCATCCAATACTTCCTTGTAGCCCATTTAAATGTTATGACCTCTTTTCAAACCAAATAACCATAAACCACAAGAAATATGCTCTGTCCTTTTTCTTGTAGGCTAATATTCAAATGTCCAGAGCTAAACTAGCATTTGAGCATTGCATCATAACTGGCCAAGCTTTAGAGTAAATCCAGTTTGAGTTAAGTTTCTGTGGTATAGGTCCTACCAATGGCCAAGCGTCTATTTCTGGTGCTTAAGGGATGCCACTAAATTGTGCCCTTTGAGGGTAACTGTGTGAAAAAGAAAAAATGTATTTTTATTTGTAAAGAGAAAATGTGTTTCCCTAAGCCACAAGTTGCAATTTTTAAATTGAAATATTTGAATCAACTCTATCACTATGGGGAGGTAGTAGAAAGTCCCACAGGTGCTGGAACTAGCAGTGCTGTGCTGGGGGTGCAGCCACACTGAGTGGCTTGAAATGGTTTCCATTATATACAGAGTTTACAGTTTGGTTCAATGGCTCTGAGCAACCCCACTATACAAATTGTTCTAGCACAGGGGTGGGTAAACTACGGCCCGTGGGCCAGATCCAGCCCGCCAGCCCTCGAGCTCCTGCTGGGGAGCAGGGTCTCGGGCTTGCCTCACTCCGGCACTCCAGGCAGGGAGCAGGTTGGGGGCCACTCCACACGGCTCACAGAAGCAGCCACATGATCCCGCTCCAGCACTCCAGCCAGAGAGCAGGGTTGGGGGCCTCTCCATGTGGTTCCTGGAAGCTGCGGCATGGCCCCCCTCTGGCTTCTATGCTCTCCAATAGCCCCCTCCAGTACTCCAATGGGAGCTGCAGGGGTGGTGCCTGCAGGTGAAGCAGCATGCAGAACTGCCTGGCTGCACCTCATGTAGGAGCCAGAGGGGGGACATGCTGCTGCTTCTGCAAGCTGCTTGAGGTAAGCACCGCCCAGACCCTGCACCCCTGAGCCTCTCCCTCTGCCCCAACCCCCTCTGCCCCAGCCCTGATCCCCCTCCCACCTTCCAAACTCCTCAATCCCAGCCAGGAACACCCTCCTACACCCCAAATCCCTCATTCCCTGCCCCACCCCTGAGCCCACATCCCAGCCAGAGCCCTCACCCCCTCCCACACCCCAACTCCCCCAATTTTGTGAGTATTCATGGCCAACCATACAATTTCTATTCCTCGATGTGGTCCTTGGGCCAAAAAATTTGCCCATCCCTGTTCTAGCATCCCTGTTCCCTCTCACCACTTACCCTGCAGGCCCTGGAACAGCTATGATGTAATTTAAGAGAGTTCTACGCGGCTGCTGTCCCTTCCCTGTTCCAACTGCTCCTGTGTGGGCCAACTGCTGCATTGCAAGGGAAGGAGGAGAGAAAAATTCTTGCTCCTCTGTTTCCTGCTTCCCTGATAGGCTGTGAGAACCTAAGGGAGCACAGGATAGGAGTTTGATGGGCTCTACCTGTGCTTAAGGGAGCACGTAGCAAAGGACAGCAACACTCACACCACAGTTACCCAGGGCAGTCCAGGAGAGGGCAAAAGACAGAGAAACTGAGAATCAGCAACCAGTTATGGTTCCCTCATTCTTTGCTTGGCCCTAGGCCTGGCATCTGGTTAGAGCAGCTGGTGGCTGCCCTAACTTACATAAACTGGTTATGGTTCCCAATCCTCAACAAACCAGTGGGGATAATTGGAATATATTGAACTCCAGCCATGCCCCTTTCCCAGCTCCTGTCCACTTCTCTCTACCTTCAACTCTGCAGGGAAGGAGTATAAGCTTTGGCTATACTGTCTTGATGCTGTTGGGGACTTCCCTTTCTCTAGGGGAATCCCCAGCAGAGAATTTGTGGGTAATTTCTGTTTCCTTTACACTGCCTAAAGCAGTACAAAGGAAGTGGGACAGAGTATACAATCTGTTTTAAGTATTGATTGTGGCCCCTGACATTTTTGAAATATGTTCAGCTCTCATGGTGGAAAAGTTGGACACTTTGATTTCTTTTGTGGTAGAAACCTTCTCTTCAACCATGCATAACCTGTTTATCCCATTTCCTCCATAGGTAGAAGAACTAATAGCTCTTCTGTATTTTATCCATCTTTGATCATGTGGTTAAAGAGGTTATGAAGCCAGTACAAAAGAACAGGAATTTAGAAAAGAACAGAAGATACTGACTTATTTTATCTACCCTCACCTCTCAATGTTTTCTTCCACCTCAGAATTAGATAGATAATGCAAAGAGTGTATGCATTAAAATGGCTTTAAAAATAACGTTTTTTGCTGTAGCAACTAGAAGAGATTATTCTTAAAATAGTGGATTCAGTTGTTAACAGTTTCTGTCTTTAACCTATCATGGTATTATCCTCTGCAATTATCTTAAGTTAGGCTTTAAACTAGCACGTAAAAACAAGCCTCCACTCTTGACACTAAGCAGTGATTTATTTCCTACCTTGAAGAAAAAGTCAGGATTTTATTAAGAACACAGAAGCAAGTTATAACTTCCCTCCTACTCTCACCCATCCCTAATATGTTTTATCTTTATTCTTTAGAATCCTGGATAGTAAAGCACTTGAGACCCGTGAGGATCGCTGATTCCACATTGTTATTGGTCTAGTTTTTTTCTTCTGGTTCCAATTGAATGATAGTTAGTGGAAGCTGCTTCAGAGCACAGGAGAGGAGCAGCAGCTGAGGAGTCCTGATTTTATAGGGGATAGTGGAAGAAAAAAGGTCTATAGATGTTTGCATGAGACTTAAGTCTATTTTCATATTTAATGGTTTGAACAAATTGGGATAAACAAGTATAATCTAATCTTCGGGGGGGGGGAGGGGCTTGTTCTGTTTCAGAACATAAAGAAGACAAACTACTGCTAACTTGT
The DNA here is from genome assembly GCF_003597395.2 of Chelonoidis abingdonii. Classification (NCBI taxonomy): domain Eukaryota; kingdom Metazoa; phylum Chordata; order Testudines; family Testudinidae; genus Chelonoidis; species Chelonoidis abingdonii. The sequence continues at coordinate 74,040,693 of NC_133770.1, forward strand.
CTCGATGCCCATACAATTATTTTCCCTTAGGATTGTAGGAAAAATACTTTGCTTAAAATAGTTTTCTGTCAAGGCACTAGGAAAATAACAGGCTTGTCATTGTTCAGGATTCAACCATGACTGTTTTGATTTTGAACATGATTTTTTTTAGCAATCACAATTCATGAAATTAAATTGAAAATCTAATATTATTTCTGTTGTTGCTACCTCCCCTAAAACTTTTCCCTGCTTCTCCACTGCACCCCACTTTACGTGCTGGCAGCTGTAATGTAAAATGAATAAGAATTATGATCTCTGAATTGCTGCATCTCAGTGCTTCAGAGATCAGGATTCTTGTAAATTTCTCTTTACAGTTGCCAGCATAGATAGCAGAGTTCAGCCAAGTAGCAATAAAGGCAACAGTAAATCATGGGGAAGACACACACCTTTGGGGAGAGTGTGAGGAAAAACAAATTGGAAAGAGAGAGGAAAAGTAAAGTATGGGAGAGGAGGAAAAAAAGAAAATATGTAGTGGGCCACATATTATCTGGTCTATTTTGGCTGCTTTGTGTTATTCCAGCAGTGCGAAGGAGTCATGCAACCAGCAATAGGAGGGGAAGCCGTGGGTAACATAGAGCTACTGTAGAGGCTCCTGCATCAACCCTCCTTCCAATCTCAGCCTCCCAGCATAGGTGCACAACTAGGAAAAAGGGGGTATCGTCAGCTTTTCTACCCAGTTGGCAGAACAGCCTCAAGGCCAAAGCCCTGAAGCTACTCAAATCTGCTAAGAGGCTACTCTAATGCTCCACCATCGCAGAGTCCCAGATCTCAGACTCCAGTGATTTTTCAGTCCCAGAGCCCAAGCTCTGCCAACCCAAGTCAGCTGACCTGGGCCAGCCATGGTTTTTTTTAATCCCTGTGGTGACATACCCACAGAGGCTTCCTTAAAGGAAGAAACCTTAACAGAAGGGTCCCTCACTCAATAGTATGTAGCTGCTAAAACATGCTTAAGCCAGGGGACCCTACCTTGGATGATCTCAACTGTGATGTCTCTACCGCAGGAAGCCATAAACTTTCTTAAGTATTAAAAACTAAAGTTGTTCACCGTGTGCCAACGTTCTAAATAGCATGAGTTTTTAAAAAACACATAAAACTGAACAGAAACTATTCTTATGTGCATGTCTTAACATTCCAACATTATGGGTGAAATCCATCATGGGAGTTTTGTCATTGACTTCAAAAGGGCCAAGATTTCACCATATATATTAATAAATTACAAAAGTTTTCTAGAGCATATTGAATAATACAGTGGTAACTAATCTTTACTGTCTGAGAGTGAACCATTATTTCAAAAGGCCAAAATGAATATTTTGGTGCAGGTTGTTTTCCCTGTTCTAACCCATTTACACTGCTTAGTCTCATTCAAAAACTTAAGCTTTAAAATTGCAAGGCATGGCTCAGGAAACACATTGTCAATTCATAATCCAATACAAATTTTCTTCTTAACACAGTGGTCCTTGAAGGCTACCATTTAGAGCCCTGAGCCAGAGGTTGGACCCTTATGGAATAATATTGGGCCTGATTCTCACTCAGTTCCTACACATGATGTAGGGACAAGGGTAGGGGGTCAATGGTACCTTTTGGTTAATTTTGCTCTCCCTTGGCGAAATCCAGGCCTCATTGAACTAACTGGGAAAACTCTTTCCCTGTGGAAAAGTCTGCAAACTACAGGTGCACCTCACTGTGATTGGGCTTGGTGTAGTGGGTCTCCTACTCCTTTGGTGTCCCTGCAGACAGTTGCTTTGGCCCTGTGGTGAGCTGCCTCTTCCTGAGACTTGGCTCTCCTTGCCCTTGGGAACAAGCCTGAGTCCAACATGCCAGGTCTGGCAGTGTCACACTGGAGGTTTAGTCCAAATTCAGGCTTTTGGGGCTTACCAGCCCTTGACTCCAGGATCTTCATGCCCGTGCCCTAGATATACCGATATAGGAAACCAGGCTCGCTCTCTACTCTGGATTCCAGCCCAGAGATCCTGTATAAAGAAGAGGTAGTCTGTTTGTTAGACCTTCTCCTGTATTCCTGTGCTGATGTCTGCTGTGAACTGCAGCTAGGCCTTCCTCAGTTTCTTCGCTAGTTTACTTTTCTGCAAGTCCCAAACAAAGGGGAGCCAAACTAGTTATAAAAAAGACAAAAAGTTCTGCATAAGGCTCACCTGCCCCAATGAGGCTCCAAACCTTAGAAGTCTCTGGTTGGGCTCTGGCCCCATCTGGTCTGTCCTTCCAAGCACCATCCTTACCAAGTCTCCTGCTATATCAGGGAGACTCCCATCCACAAGCAAAAAATTCCCAATTCCCAGTTTAATAATGTTATTTACCACAACAGCAACACTCCCTCTCCTGCTAGGCCACAGCCATTCCATTACCTTGCTTGGGTGTCAATTACTTTGGGCTAGGATTGGGATCAGAGCATTCAATGTTCTATTTTTCAGCCTTGTCAGCATGTGCATGCTGCTCATGCAGTTGGCCCCACCCCAGCAGCAGCAGGTAGGCTCGCTCATGCATGCGCATGCGGGGGCTGTCCAGGCTCTCTCACTCACACTCCACCACACCCTGTGGGGAATGTCAGCATTGATAGCCTACAAGGTACTGCAGGGCATCCCCATGCTGCTCTCAACTAGGACTGTGGCTGCCACACACATCTAGTAGAGCTGCATCACAGACATGAATATCACATGCCCCCACCCAGTTGATGGAGCCAGGCAAGGGGAGAGAATACCCTTCCCCCAGCACCACTTGTATACATTCCCTTATATTCATACTGATTAATATTTTCAATTTAATTAATAGACACACACTATGAGTTCCCAAAGTAATATACAGGGACTTGTAGTGTGTGTCTATTCAAATGTACTTTATTAGCAAATTAAGTACCACCACAAATCTCCCTGATCTTAATTTGAAAATGCCTTTCAGTATACAAGGCAGTAGCTGGTTAGCCTCTGGCCCCAGCCAGGCCTGCCTTCACCAGGTTCACTCAAGAAGTTTATTTCCTCTCTGAGCTAGCTACCTCAGAGCTGGACTTTTCCTCTTTTATCACCACCCTGCAGGCTTGATACCTGGCACAGCTGTGAGGAGGTGGGGCTGATTGGGCCTACAGGCTGTCATTAACCCCTTCTTGTTCAGTATAGGGTTGTATATCCCTTCCCACTCTCACTGACTTCGAGGGCATCAGGATTTCATGTCCTCTATTCTGTGGTTCTACAAGGCCCTATTCTGCCCCTGGTGTAAATTAGATTAGCTGTAGTGTAGTATATGGGGACTCGGATCTGGACTGATGTAAAGCCCTTACATCAGCTGAGAAAGTTTCCAGCACACAGGATATTCTCAGAGAATCATCAATGCCCACTTCAAGGCACCTTTAAACTAACAGAGCAGTGTTAAAGGGCCTCAGTGTGAGAACTGAAAATGAAATGCATATCTCCATGATTAGATTTACAAGATCCATCCTGGTATATAAGAAGAAAGGCAATGTCCAGGTGATTCCTGATACCACAAAACTGGCAGCCCAGGCAGTGGCCTTTTACTATGATAACTTAGTGTAATTTGAAGGGGGTGTACATTACTTAAAAGGTTATTTATACCATCAGAATCTGCTGATTGCTCCTTTACTAGCCCTGTAAGAATTTATCTAGGGCATATTGCTAATTGGCACTGCTCCTAGCTTACGTGAAGAGCTTCTCTCAATGGGTCCCTTAGTAGGAACAGAAAAACCACAACTGTTTATATACAATATAAGAGACAAGGTAGGTGAGATATAGGGTGACCATATGTCCTGTTTTGGCTGGGACAGTCAGTTTTTTAAGCCTGGTCCTGGCTCTCCCAACTTTTTTGGCAAAAGTGGGCATTTGTCCTGTTTGCGCTGCCAACTTTATCAGAAGGAAAGGTTCAGGCTAGCCCCACATGGTGTCACATTTTCCCTTTGGGAAATCTGGTCACCCCAGTGAGACAATATCTTTTATTAGAACAATTTTTGTTGGTAGAAGAGACAGAAGACAAACTTTTGAGCTATACAGAGCTATTCTCAGGTCTGAGAAAGTTAATCAGTGTAAAGCTAAATATAAGGTGAAACAGGTCTTTAAGCATAGGCGTTAACATGTTGCAAGGGACCATTCAAAATGACTGTAGTAAGAAGTAGCTTGTTTCGGTGCTTTTTTAAACACGGGTGGGAATTATATCTGAATTCCTTTCATTTCTAGGAGAAACTTTTAAATGAGAAAGATTAGAACATGAAAACAGGTTATTTCAAAATAGTCAGCTTCTCAAAGGAGAGAAAGATTGTTTATTATACAGTAACATACAAAAATAATATTTAGGAAGAATAGGGAAAGCATCCAGAGACATGTGCCAACAGCATTTCCAGTCTTTAGGTTTATCAGCAGTGGTTCCTGGGATCTATATTAGTGATCTCCACGTATTCTACATTCATCAGTTAGGACAAGTACTGTAACATGATTTACACCTAAAATGGAGATGAGCACTGAAATGTAAATGTGGAATAGTGTGAAGATTTAAAAAAAAAACCTATAGATACTAAAAAAGGGAAAATATGGTGATTCATCATTAAATATTTATCTATTGTTTGTTTTTTCCCTGTTAATTGAAAAGAGGTTTGTATTAATAAAAAGTTTAGTGAAATCTAGCTAAAAATTAATTACAGATGATGGGAAGATTAAAGAATTAACATCTATACAATGTTTTGAATATAAGTATTATATTTTAATATATAGCAATATTTCAATAGCATAACCTATTCTTTTACAGGTTTGTCTAGTTCCAGGTTAATATCACAATTAGTAATACATCTACTTACCTGCATGTGGTAAGTGATATTAATTTACTTTAATAAAGTTATCCTACAGCACCTATGGCCAACTGAGGTTCTTCAAGTTATTTTATGTTGTTAGTTGCTCCAGGTTGTTAATATCATCAAGGTCTGCTAACGGACTGCAGAGCCCTGTGGTTGAAATCATTCAGGTAAATTCAAATGCTTAGTATTATAAATTAACAAGTTTGGCATCATTAAACCCTAGACTGGCCACTGTCCTTTCAGACCACTGTGCCATATCCCTCAATCCTTCCTCGGGTGGAGTTGTGCGGTACATTACTATTCCATTGCTGTCCCTCACGTCACTTCTGAAACACACTGCCAGTGTGAGGATGTAAGCATCCATCAGGGATCCCTTTACTCTGGTCTTGCTCCCTGATTGGCATTTGGCTTCCCTCTCTGGCTATGTGTTTGAGGCAGAAACAGGAGTTGGACTGATGGAAAGAGTGGGTGGACTGGCACTCTAAAAGTGTGCAGCACTCACTGGCAGGATCAGAGAGAGGTGAGGAGAGGGAGAAAATCAGAGGGGACAAAGAAACAGAAGAAAGACCATTAATCAGCATTCCCATGTGCTCTTATTATGGTTATCCTTCTCTCTCTCCTACATCCTCTGTCCTTTGGTGGAAGAGACAGAAGACAAGCTTTGTCCTCCTTTGTGTGCTACACTTCTGCTTCATCTTGTTTTAATTTATACCCTGACTTCTTTGGGGTATTGCCTTTTATTATGTGTTTGCACAACAACCAGCACTATGGGGCATGGATCCTGACTGGGGCCTCTGGAACTTATTACAGTATATAATAATAAATAGAAAAAAAGCAGAAGGGGAAATTCCACATCTCCCTCTAGGATGATGAAACTCTCCAGAGACCACCTGTCTGACCCAGGGCAGATCCTTGCCTTCTGTACCTTCCCTCCCTTTGTATTTAAGCTAGGATGTGCCCACCTTAGCCCTCTCAGCACCTAGCTTCCATCAGACCTAGACCCTCCTTTCATCTATCCAGGTGTCCAGTCCAGTGATGTCCATACATAACCCCCCTGCATCCATCTTCTGTAAATGTAATCCCGCAAGCATCTACCTTCCCTACACATAACTCCCCCCCACACACACAGCTGGGCACCCATCTCCCCTACACATAACACTCCCCCATACACACCCAGCTCTCCCTTACCTAACCCCCTCAGGCACCCAGCTCCCCCCTACCTACCCCTCAGGCACCCAGCTCCCCACCACCTACCCCCCCCCCCCCCCCCCCCCCCCCCCCCCCCCCCCCCCCCCCCCCCCCCCCCCCCCCCCCC
>NC_133770.1:74048124-74097352 GCF_003597395.2 Chelonoidis abingdonii
CCGCGCCCCACCCAGGGCATCGCCTGTTCCCTTGTGCCCTCCTGCCCCCACACTCATCCCTTTTATCCCCAGCAATTCCTGCCCTCGCCACCTTACACCCCCCACATCCAGCTGCCCCCACCAGTGCTTGTCCCCTCTACCACATCCTCCCTGCTCCTCCCAGCCCCCTGCCCCATTCCTCTACCCCGGCACTGCCTGCTCCCCAACCTCCTGCTCCCCCTGCCTAGTTCCCCTACCCCTTGGCACCACCACCTCCTTCCTAGCCCATTCCTCTACCTCCCCATCCCCCACTTGTCCCCCTGTTCCCTTGGGACCCCCACCCTATCTCCTTTCCATAGCCCCATCTATCCCTATGCCCTTGCCACCTCCTCATCCCATCCCCCTGCCCTATCCATCCATCCCCAGGTCCCCCAGCCGTAGCCCCACCAATCCCTACATCCTCCCTACCTCTCTCCCCAGCCCCCGTCCATCTGTTCTCCTACCCTTACCACATTCCCTGACCTGTCCATCTGTCTGAACCTGTGTCCCTCAGCCAACTTTGTCTATCCATCCCCATGTCCTCTGCCCCAGCTACATCCATCCCACAGCTCCCCAAACCCCTCATGTCCCCCCTCTCACTCCTACCACATCCACCTGCCCTGACACCCCACCACATCTCATTGCAATAGCCCCATCCATCCCCCTGCCACCCTTTCCCCCATCACATACCCTGACCTAGCCCCATCAGTTCCCCCTTTTCACCTTCCCCCCCCCACATCCCTCCTCCCTCTGTTCCTCTCCTGGGGTCCTAGAAATGCCTTCTCTCTGTCTTTCTATGAGAACACCTGCATCTTCCAGCAATACCTCCTTCACTGTCCCCTACAATACTCCCCCTCACAGGCAAAGGCCACCTTCTTTTGCCCTTCTTATCATCCCTGTATCCCCACCAGTACTTGTGTATCTTTTGCTCTCCTCTCCATTATCATTCTATCTCCTAGAAATACCCTTTGCTCTCCTTAGTACCCTGCTCTTAAACACCCTTTATCCTCTCTCTGCATTCATGCACAAACACGTAGAGGGGTCAGATAATTCCTTCCCCCATTATCCCCTTATCTCCCAGTTATCATTGTTATAATCCCTTGCCCCTGAGGAGTGGGATGGGGAGAAACCCCTCCCCATTCCAGAAATATATAAGGATGGGAATTGGTAAATACAAGCAAGGACTGGTTTCAGAGTAAGGAATTGTACCCTATGCAACAGCCCCCTCTCTAGCAGAGATGGATCTAAACCATCCCACTGCACGATGACAGGAGCAAAGTAATCCCTTAGCTCATTTTGCCCAACACTCATATCTTCCTCCTATAACCCCTGTGCCTTCCGTACAAAGTCTTCTCCTTCCATCATCCACTGTCACCTATTTCTCATCCCAATCCTTTTCCTTTCATCCTCTCTCTTTCTACCTTCTCCCTATTGCTGTCCTCCTCCACACAAAGTATCTGGAAAGTGCAGGATAATGTCATTTTGGAAAGTGCCTGTTTCAGTCTCCTGCTATCTTCTAGTACTGCATAATTATTGCACATTGTGTCTCTATGACATGTGCCTTCCCCTCCCCCTCCAGGCAGCAGGAAAATAGGCAAGGGGTGTGTGTGTGTGTTTCAGTCTAGAGCTGCAGCGGCAGCTTTTTATTTCTTGCTGGGTTCCTCTCTCAACCATAGACACTGTCCTGGCTGGCTAGAAATCAGACTCCTCCTGTTTTCTCTCCTGAAATGTTTTGATCTTTTTGCCCTTTATGGTTTCTAATGAAGATCAAGTGAGGTGGCTGCTCCTGCTGCTTCTTTTCATGGACCCAGCAGAAAAGTTCAATTTATCTTTGCTTATAGGAATTAAGGCAGCTTTAGAAAGATCTCATCACTGGCTCAGCTGCCCTCAGGACCTGTCTGCACATTGCCAGGATCTCTTTCCCTAGCTGCTACTGTTTGTTTGGATTTTTTGGGGGGAGGGGAAGCATGGGATAAATGGAAGAAGTAGGTTCTCTTGAACATGTTTGACTTTAAATTTATAGATGGGGTTTGATACCAAGGTCTCTGAAGAACCATGATGTGTTCAGGGAAATAGTTTTAATCCCCCTTCTATTCCCTCCATCCAGTTCTCATAACACAAGGGGAGCAGAGGGTTTAAATTTTGAATGTGGCATAATTTAGCAGTCCAGAGAATTGGGCACAGTCTTTTGCTTTTCTCTTTGCACTGAGATGAGTCTTGGGGATATTTGGCTTCAAGAAATATTTTGTGTGTGTGTTTGTGTAATTGCACTGAAATGTTTTCCCACGTCATCCCCCTGTTGATGTTTCCACTCTCTTGTTGTTCCTTGTTTTTCTTCTTTTGGCCACATATTTGAAGGTCTGACTTCACAGACCCTTTTAAATATCCTTTTATGAAGGTTAAATTTAGCTTTCAATGCTTAAATAAAATATAACTTGATTTTTATTTAAATAAAATAAAAGGGAGAGTATGGAAAATATTTGCCTCTGAGAGAGTGAAATAAGAAAATAGCCAGACGTTAAATGACAGATATAAACATTTTTGTGTTGTAAAAGCTGGCATTACTTGTTACAGTAATTATACACTATAGGCTACTGTTTCTGCATATATCTGTTGGGTAGTAACCTGAACTCACGAAGTGAGTACAGCAGTTCTTGGACAATAGTAATATTTATAGCAGAATCATCCACAGCAGACCTTCTGTGGACATAAGCTTAATTAAAAAATGTTGCTGATTTTTTTTGGCCAACAGTTAGAAAGTATACGTATGTTGTATGGATAATCCTCTCATTCTAAAATTAATTGTTAATGGGAGATCAATATCCGAACTTGCAGGGCAAATAAAGAATATCTTAAATGTTTTAAGGAAATATTAGATTGTTTTACCTCTGTATAGAAACAGAAAATATATCTATACCTAGCTGCAAAGTCAAAATGTGCAACTAATAATTGTATGCCGTGTAGCTGTAGCAATATTGGTCCCAGGATATTGGAGAGACAAGGTGGGTGAGAATTTTTTAACTTGTCTCTCATCAACAGAAGTTGGTCCAATGAAAGATATTACCTCACCCACCTTGTCTCATTTAATAATTGTAACTCAATCTTGCTGCTATCAGTATATACAGTAGCTTGTGTTTATTAAATTAAAGCTTTATTTTTCTCCTTTAAGACTTGACAACTGGAATGTAGATACGTAAAGATTAACTTGTGTAAAATGTGAAATATGGAAAAGACAATGTTAGGTTTCTGCTGTAGGAAAAAATTAAGAAATAAAAGAATTGTTTACTCTTAACTGTAGAAGTAAATAATGCATCATTTTCCATTCTTAAGTGCAACACTGTCTGTACAATATAACCATTTTCATAATCAAAACGAAAAAAGAGCTGATACTGATTAAGGTTAATCTATTCTAGCTTCCATCATTATCAACTGGTGTTCTCTCTAAGAATTCTGAATCTCACCCCTCCAAACCTTAACTGTTTTTTGATAAACAGTCATATAAATTAAGCAGAGGGACTTAATTCAAATGAAAGTCATTAGGATTTATTCAAATGACTAATACAGTATCGGGCTCTCATTGGAGACCATTATTTAAGCAACGTATGTACTATTTTTGATAAATTTAAGATTTTGGTAATGCTTCTAACTGCAGAACATTCTTCTTTTCAGTATGCAACTAAACAATTTTTGGTCCTTTGTTTGCTTTGCTTTTTTTTTTTCTTCTTCTTCCAATGTTACCTCAGTGACACTGAAGTTTTTTCTTCTTTCCACTGCCCTCTTTCCATATATGCGGTGGCAGTACTGTCTGGATAGAAGATTTGCATCCTAATGTTCAGTTACAAACTCTTAAACTTTTAGTGGGTTATTTGAGCAAACTATCACAAATCTTACATCATATTTTTTAGAGCAGGAGTTCTCAAACTTCACTGCAGTGCAGCCCCCTTCTGACAACAAATTACTACACAACCTGCGGAGGGGGGGCCGAAGCCTGAGCCTGCCTGAACTCCACTGTCCTGTGTGGCAGAGGCAAAGTCTGAGGGCTTCAGACATAGGTGGGGGGATGGGGCCTGTAACCTGAGCCCCGCCACTCAGGGCTAAAGCCCTCAGGCTTTGGCCCCAGATGGTGGGGCTTGGGCTTGGGCTTTGGCCCAAGCAAGTCTAACGCCCACTCTCGTGACCCCTTTAAAATGAGGTTGTGACCCACTTTGGGGTCCTGACCCACAGTTTGAGAACTGCTGTTTTAGAGTCAGTCTGGAATCCTGATTTAGGCTCTTGAGAGAAAATTGCAATATATTATAATTGAGATGTACAATTTTCTGTAACTAGTGTTCTGCATATGGTTTCTGTGTATGGCTAAAAGGATAAACGAGTCAAAGTTCACAGACTAAAACAATATTGAACATAAACCTCATTGTACACTGTAGATCAGATTCTGATGTTAATTACATCTGTACAATTCCATTGAGTTCATGTAGGCTGCACAGATGTAACTGAGCAAAAGTTGGCCCTGTGTGGTGTTAAAGTTGTTCTTTTAATAAAATATCACAAAAAGAACATAGTGATGTCACTGAGGTAAAGGGCCTTCTAGTGTTGATTCAGATTTCGTATAGATTCAGTTAGCAATCAGTGCCACCTCATCTGGCAATCTTAGATTTAACCCCCAAGAAAAAGCCTTAATTTACAACAGAGAAATCATAATATTGACTACAACCATTTTAATTTAAACAGTCTATAGTTGAAGAAATGCAGTGATTAAAGTGAAGGAAGAAAAGAAGACTATAGCTAAATATTACAAGTCTGAGAACTAAACATATGAAATATATTGAGATAAAGTTAGATTTCTCGGTGACTAGTGTTCATTGACAGTTTTATAGTCTGATCTCCTCTGCTCATAAACAGGCTTCAGCAATGCAGATCTTTTTGTTTCCCCACTAATGTGCTTACTCCCTGGTGTGGGAGTATCATCTCTAGCTACGAAAGGTTAGGCTTAAAAGGACATAGAAACAGAACTTTCTCCATCAAGTGTGCCAACCAAAATGTGAATTCTATAAAGTGGAAACCCATCCACTGGGAGTTGGAGTTAGCCCAGACTTCTTATGTGTGGGCTAATGAATGGTCTTAAAATCGTAATAACTTCCAGTTACTAACAAAAGGGGCCTGATTTGAACCAGTGTCCTAGAGGTAAAAGACTCTTCATCCCATCACCAATCCCTTGAGCTATCCACTCCATTAACACTGGATTGTCTTACTCATTCTGTTTTATTTTCCACTTACCCAGAATTAATGTTCTCTCCCTTTAGATATCTTTCATGTATGTAAAAGGGTTTTTCATATTTTGTTGTATACTTTTTAGTTAGTCATTTTACACCATCTTTTGAGTTACTGTATAGACATTTATGACTAGATTCTTCAATACTGCAGACTAAAACAGTGCAATATAAAGTGTACTGTATTAAGTGATTTTTTTCACCGTTTATCTCTATTAAAAAAAAAGTCAGTAACAATACTATCAGACATCTTAAGAAAAGGCTCCTTACTTGCCTTTGTCTTTTTTAGCCCAGAGTCTAAAATGTCCACTGAAGGGCAAAGAGTTGATGATAGCCCAAGCACTAGTGGAGGCAGCTCTGATGGAGATCAACGTGAGGGTGTTCAGCAAGAGCAAGAAAGGGAGCAGGTTCAACCCAAGAAGAAGGAGGGCAAGATCTCTAGCAAAACAGCCGCTAAACTATCAACTAGTGCTAAAAGGTACCCTGATCTTTGTAGCCTTTTTTTTGTAAAGATGGGCATCAGCCTAATTCATTGTTTTATTACAGTATGATTGAATCTGTACGTTAGTTCTTTGATTGGAGTCCCAAAATGACCTGTATGCTGCTGCTGCTTTATTTATTTATTTTGACAGACTGGTTTGTTTTCACCTGGGTTTAATATTAGCTTGCATGATAGAAACTGACACTGTTTTATTCTTAGTATAACTTGGGCAGTTTTTTGTATTCTTGTGAAGTGTGTGCATAAGAGAGAGAGAAACTTGTCAGTGTAACTTAGAGTTAATTAACCATAAATGTTTCAGACAAGTCAGTAATTCAGTGTGCTGGGAGACTACTGTAATACCTATCACTAGAAAGTACTGCATTTTCTTGTCCCAGATGGTCAAGTCAGAAATGATGGAATGAACAAGTGTTTTTGTTTCATTATATAAAACCATGGTATGTCTTAATTCTGTTTTTTGATTCTCCCCCCCCCCCCTTCCGGAGAGGACTGGTAGAATTGGAAAATAGCTATTTAAGTGACCTCATGCTGTCACATCAGTCACTGGTTCATTGGCATGCCCGGACTATGCAGAGGAAGCTCTGTCACATCAGCATTATTTTGGGCAGCAATGTTCAAAACCTATTAAAGGGAACCTAAATATAGTGCAAATTTAAAAGAGTTTTTATATAGAACCCAAATTTGCAGACTTAACTCATGCAGAACTCTGAGCCTGATTCTTCACAAACTTACACCAGTCTAAATTAGGAGTTACTGTTGTAAAACTAGTATAAAGGAGAGGAGAATCAGGCCCACATTGCATTCATTTGGAGTTTCCTGTAAATATGGTATGTGGCACTAGGCTGCAAATACTAGTGTGTGTACATTTTAATTCATACATTTTACCTTACCTTGACTTGATAGTACATAATTTTTGTATCAGCCTCACAGATCTAAACTTCCCTTCATATCCACTCCTGTATCTTAATGGATCACTCTCCATCCTGCCAGTGATGCCAGTATTGATCACTCATTTTGTCCATTTTTCTGCGTATCTTCATGCTTCCGTTTTATTCAAGGATAATCTTCCTTTATGTAGCCTGTGGAGCCAATGCCCTCTTCCCTCCCCTGCCTTTCACATCTTTCCTCAAGGTCCACTTCTACCATGATTCTTACAGAAGATTATCTAGCCATTATCAGTTGGCAGAGGATCAGTGGGGATTACTAATATTTAACTTTTAATATTTTATAACTAAAGGGAGGAGAATGATTGTTAATAACTTAGAACTCTCAAATTGTGCAAATACCTGGTCTTTGTAGTTGCTACTACTTCTAACCTTGCCCATGCTCACAAATCATCTCCTATAGTTGCATATACTTGTTGTCTTGTAGCCTTTTTAGAACAGAGCCTGCATATTCCTGTGTTTGTACAGTGCCCAGAACAATGATAGCATGATTCTGACTGGGGCTTGTGGACACTACAGTATTAAAAAATTAATGATGTCAGAAGTTGGGCTATTATTCTTAGTTTTGTGTCTTCAAAGCTGAGAGCTCTTATTAACATGCATTTAGCAATGATAAAATTACTTAAACCTTTTAAAATTTAATCATATCTGCTTGTGGTTTCTGCTGAAACTAAGTATTGCAATTGCAGACAGATACGTTTGCCAGTCAGATTGTAAAACTGCTGTTTTACATGTATAGTCATATAAAAAAAAATTATGAATGTTGAAATGTGTTTTCCAAGAACTATATTTAAGTGTTTGGATATGTTTAAATATATTTATAGTTTAATATTTCTGTAAAGTAATAAGAGACTTATTTAGATGTTGGTCTTATCAACATTAGTAACTGCATAGTCACTTCAGTTAAAATTGTTTCTACTTTCTTATCCAAACCCCATTTTCAATGGCTCGTAACTCCACTTACGAATTAATTAGGCTGAAAATTTAATATACAAGTTCTTAGCTTGATAAGGTGACTATTTTAAACATATGTGAAAATCCGTTGGAATGTTTTTTAAGAATGTGGAGAAGAATGTAGACTTCTAAAGTGTCCTGTTGCCTTTTTATTTACCACTTGCAAGGAGTAGCTTGAGGCGGGGCGGAAAGGAAATTTGAAAGGTACTTACCTTTCAATATGTGATATTAAGACAAACACCTTACAGCAGTGGTTTTCAAACTTTTTTTCTGGGGATCCACTTGAAGAAAATTGGTGGTGCTTGTGACCCAGTGAAGCTGGGGTATGAAGGGTTTGGATTGTGGAAGAGGCTCAGGCCTGGGGCAGAGGGTTGGGATGCGAGGGTGAGGGCTGCAGGGTGGGGCCAGGAATGAGGGATTCATAGTGTGGGGGGAGGCTCTGGGCTGGGGGAGGGGGGTCAAGGTGCAGGTGTTATACTGATAGAATTAAAACCAGCAGGATCTTATTAAGAGGGATAAGGCAAAGATGCCACATTTATTGTAAATATAATAATAAAGCAAACAATGTTGTTTAACTACTTATTCCTATCACTACTTATTCTTTATATATACACACACACACAGTCATTCACACACAGTCATTCATTCAAGTTCTGTATAGGTGTTATAGTTAGCAGCCTAGAAGTTGCTCATGCCAAGTATCTTGGTCACGAGGATGGAGGCGAGTCTGTGTCAGATGCACCTGATGCTCCTGGAGGTTGGCAGCAGAACCAGAGACTCAAAGTCCTCAGTTTTTGGAGTTCATTCTTATAGGAATTAATTCCTATGTTAGTCTATGGGAGCTGTTTCATCCTGCTATTGCTGACTCAATCAGCAGATGGCACATTCCTGGTGGCGCCACACTGTTCTCATCCTTCCAGGTGTTGGAGTGGATCCCAGTTTACCCTCTGAGGGTTGTCTGGTGGTCCACTTGACACATTCTTCGGCCGATGGATACTCCCTTTCTAGGCTGGTACCTCCCTCACCATTCATGTGTATCAAGCATTCATCAATATACGTTCCATATCTTAACCATATTTTAATTTACTGTCTCCACCACTTTCGGGGTGTGTGTGTTTAATTCCTATGAGACTCCCGGCCCTGTAATCGCAGAGGGTGGGGGTCTGTTTGTTTCCATTGTATCAATTACAGCTTAAGGCTACCATAGTGTTTACTTCAAGAAAAAAGTCACTTAACTTGTTTGTAAGTTTTACATAGTAATAGAAAGTATCTTTCACAGGACAGATACAATCAATGGTTCCTGCAGACATTAGCTTACAAGTTTTAACAGAAGAACTAAAAGATTTTTGTACTTGGTGAAACTGGGAGGTCACTGTCACTTCGGGGAATCACTGTTAGTACCTTCTTTAATATCTCTACACAGGGGAGGGTGGAGGGATAGCTCAGTGGTTTGAGCATTGGCCTGCTAACCCCAGGGTTGTGAGCTCAACGCTTGAGGGGGCCATTTAGGGAACTGGGGTAAAAATCTGTCTGGGGATTGAGCAGGGGGTTGGACTAGATGATCTCCTTAGGTCCCTTCCAACCCTGATAGTCTATGATTCTAAGGGGTCAGGGCTCTGGGCCTGGGGTGCAGGCTCTGAGGTGGGGCTGGGGATGAGAGATTTGAGGTGCAGGAGGGGCTCTAGATTGGGGGGCTTAGGGCTGGGGCAGGGGGTTGGGGTGTGGGAGGGGGTCAGGGCTCTGGGCTGGAGGTGCAGGCTCTGGGATGAGGCCAGGTATGAGGGGTTTGGTGTGCAAGAAGGGGTTCTGGGTTTAGGGGGCTCAGGGCTGTGGCAGGGGTTTGGAGCGCTGGGTTGGGTCATGAACTTACCTCTGGTGATTCCTGGTCAGTGATGCAGTGGCAGGCTTCCCGCCTGTCCTCACACCACAGACTGTGCCGCACCTGGAAGCGGCCAGCAGCAGGTCTGCCTCCTAGGTGGAGGCATGCAAGCGGCTCTGCATGGCTCTCGCCTGCAGGTACTGTCCCCCCCAGCTCCCATTGGCTGAAGCTGGTGCTCAGGGCAGGGGCAGCAACCAGAGCCTGTGGTCCCCCTGCCTAGAGGGCAGACGCGCCGCTGCCCACTTGCAGGGTGCAGCTCAGTGTTGGGACAAGTAGGCAGTAGCCTGCCTTAACTGGGCAGCACCACCAATGGGACTTTTAACATCCTAATCAGTGGTGCTGACCAGCGCCACTAGGATTCCTGGGTGCTGAGCAAGGCGACCCAGTACTGGATTGTGACCCGAACTTTGAAAAACTTTGCCTTAGAGGGTGTTTCTGTAAACACGACTTAACAGGACTGCTTGCAGGATTAAAGGTATAGCAATTTACTTGAAATGTTCACCTCTTCAAAATTAATAGTGAGTTTTTTACCAGTTGATTGTGAAGAAAGACTGCACACACGTTTTGCGGAAACCAATTTCTGCTCTCTGTTACGTACATGTAACCCCACTGAATCCAGTCATTACTCTAAAATCCCAATAATGTTTGCATAATGGACAGAATTTCATTCAGTAACTGTTTTTAGTAACTCTAAAATAATTCAGGGATCAACACAATTGAAATTGGTAGAATAATTTAAAGCATCCAGCTTTTACATGCATTATTGCTATTAGACAGCACTGGAAAACTAATACAACTCTGGAGCTTAGTCTTATTCCAAGTGCTAAATTATAGACTACAGGCTTCATTCTGATCTGAGTTTGGAAGTCATGCATTGTCACACCCTTGAAAAATCTATTTGTGCATGTGGAAGTGTAGTAGCAATTTTTTTTTTTTTTTAGATACATTATCCTGAATAATTACCCCGTGTATCTCAGATTATAATTAAGATCTAAGGAATTGTAATATGAGTTTTCTTGCTGTGTGTTTATAAATTTGACTCTCAAAGTAATTTCACTTATAAAAGTCACTTCAGCAATATTAGTTTTTTATATAAATCAATAGAAGGAAATGTTCAGTTACGTGTGAAATGTGCTCCAAGATGTTCTATAATATATAGTCTCTGTAGGACGCTACCTTGGCAATTTAATGCTCCCTAAAATGGCTTGATTTTGAGGGAAGTGTGAGGCATTTTGTGCTTCACTGTATTCCTGAGTTTTGTTAGTTATGTTGCATTATCAACTTTCTTTTTAATTAGTTTTTGGTAATTAATTTAATTGCAAATGTTGCAATCATAGAATGTTCATCTTACTTTGAGTTTTCTTCTGTCAGCATTCTGTGTTGACTTGTTTTTCTATTTTTCCTTTTTCTTTTTTCTCCTCACCTTCATTTAGTGGGTTTCTTTGTGTGGTTCCAGTAGAAGAGTGATAAGTTTGGGATATGTGGGTCAGCTGATAAGGCATCTAAGATGCCCAGAAACCATAGCTATTAGTGCGATAGAAATACCTGGACAGAACAGAATATCTTTTGCTTCCTTAGACTGAATATTAACCAGTAACTAAGGCCTGATTTTGTTTAAAAAATATAGACTTTCTGCTATTCTCATCAGTGCAAGTACTGATTTAGATGCATCAAAAAGGCAGAATACTATTGCGACCTTTCATATTGCAGTGTCCTTCAATGTGACTACTTCTAGGGTTAGTTGCTACACAGGTAATAGCTTACAGTATATAAGTCATATTGTGTACCATTTTTTCAGTTTGTCTTACCCAGGGGGTGTCACCTTAAATAGTAACCTTCCTTACCTGTCAGGATTGAAAAACTCACACTGCACATCATAATTACAGGTCAGACATCAACTGAATTGCTGTCCTTAAAAAGAGAAGGTATCTTATGTCTTAAATAGCAAATCTTAGCACGACCTTTGGATTGAGAGAAGTGTATCCATTCTTGCTTAGCATAATAGCTTAACAGATAAAAATAGTATTCTGATGGGCTCTCTGCTCTTGAGGTTGCTAGTTTAAAACCTGTCATTTTGTCTTTAGTCTGCAAATTTTTATGTTGAATTGTGAATTTATGAAACTGAGTTATGTAGCCTTTTGTTTCTAGAAAGATATTAAAACATCAACTAAGTCATGGATATTTTGTTTGTTGAAATACAATCATAGAGAAGTGGGCCATCCATAACCTTTCTAAATAACAGAGGGTTGCCATAATATAATATTTTTAAAGAAGTTTGGCAACAAGTATTATACTTGACAAGCCAAAAGTGACAGACAAAATACTGAAAAAGGAAAACAACTCCATGAATATTTTTTTTAAGTTGGCATTTATAAGTGTTCCTAATATATTCTGTTCTCCTGCTTCAACAGTCATTCTTAGTTCAATTTCCAAGGACCCTGTTCTGTCACAACTTTTGAAAGAGTGAAATATATAATAGTTTGCCCTGTTTTAAAATGTGGTCTAAATTTTTCTCCAGTCTGGATTATTGGGTTGCCTAATATTTATGTGAAGGGAGGCACATAACCTACAAAAATGGAAGCAAGAAAATGAGTTTCTAGGAAAAATAACTACATGCCAATAAATAGCAGGACCTGAGCCTCTCTAGCGTACTCAGTCCTCCATCTTTTCCTCATAAAAATGCTAGAGTCCTTACTTTACAAGTGACAGCAAGCAATCCTGCTAGTCTTACAGCAATAGTTCCCCACGGCCTCATATTTATTAATAATATTTGACAGCATTTTTAATTTTGAAAAAGCTTGTCCTAGATTAGCTAATCCTTTCAGGGTAAATAAGTATTTACCCCACTTGTAAAATGGGGGAACACGAAGGGAGAGGTTGTGACTTTTCTAAGACCATAAAAGAAGCAGCTGAGTGATGCTGCAAATTGTGTGTTCCTGGTGCCCAGTCCTGGATTCTGACTACTAGAGCATGCCTCTCTCTCACCAGTCAAATAATAACATAATAGTACTAATAAATAAAACTGATATGTATTTTCATTTTTTTATTATTTAATACAGCCTGGCATTGCTAAATATAAATACATTTGGGCAGAAAATCTGTTGGCAACAAAATCCATGGGCATAGTTGCCAAGGGGGAGGAAGGAAACCCTGTGATTTCTGAGGGATCCTTCAGAGGCTACAGCAATCTGTGTATTGGTTCCTGTGCCTCTGCTGTCTCTGGATTATCCACTCCACTCTCAGGTGTTGTAGCTCTACTGAAGCCATACTACTAGGGTTTCCCACCATTGAAGGGTTCCTGCAGAATAGGTTATACTGCTAGAGCCTGTATATCCTTTACTAACTCCGTGGGATTTATCATGAACAAGAAATTATGTGCCTCCCCTCCATTGTCTGTTTCTGAAATGAGCTCACCAGGGAGACCGTCAGAGTATTGGCAGCACTACCACGGCCTGTGTGTAGTAAGGTTGATCTACATGTAGGAGACCATTAATATAGGGACTTTGGGGACATGATCTGGTCATTTGCATGCAATTTCAACAATAAAATTCAAATACAGTCGGTATTTATATTTCAAACATTTACTACTGTAACACATATTCAGGACTTAAATACAAGGTAGCGTGCAGTTTCATTTTTGTGGCTAGAGGTGCAAGGTACTGTGATTTCTTCCCTCCATCTCATCTCCAATGAAATTCTTGCTTCTGCTCATCTTCTAGGGGCCAGGAAAGGCAAAACAAATAGCAGTTAAGACAATTACGCACAAATATTCTCATGTTTGTCCTAATAGCATCTTTTAAAAAATCAGATCTATCTACATCAACCAGAAGACTCTAATCATTGTACTAGGGCCTGATACAAGGTGAGGGCAGGAGAGACATCCACATCTTGCCGTCTTCATTCTGGAAAGAAGGGGAGGAAGTTAGATGTAGAAGGATACAGAAAATGGAATATTTGTAGTTTAGGACATGGGGCAATGTCTGTTCTCATTCTCTTAATGTTTCATACGTCTTGTGATACGATGAAGTATCAGCTGCTGTATATAGGTGGTCAAAATGAGGATGTGGTCCAGGGGTGGGCAAACTATAAAGCTCACCAGCTGTTTTAATCTGGCCCTCGAGCTCTTGCTGGGGAACAGGGTCTGGGGCTTGCCCCACTCTGGCGCTACAGCGGGGGAGCAGGGTGGGGAGCTGTTCCATGCAGCTTCCGGAAACAGCGGCATAGCCCCCCTCCATCTCCTAGTGTAAGGGAAGCCAGGGTGCTATGCTCTTCATGCTGCCCCCACCCAAAGCACCGCCCCCACAGTTACCATTGGCTGAAAACCATGCCCAGTGGGAGTTGCATGAGCTGCCTGGCCACATCTCCACACAGGAGCTGGAGAAGGGACATGCCGCTGCTCGAGGTAAGCGCCACCCAGAGCCTGCACCTCTGAGCCTCTCCCCATGCCTCAACCCCCTGTTCCAGCCCTGATCCCCCTCCCACCCTTCAAAGCCCTCGGTCCCAGCCCAGAGCACCCTCCTGCATCCCAAACCCCTCCTCCCCAACCCCACCACAGAGCCTGCACCCGC
This sequence comes from Chelonoidis abingdonii, assembly GCF_003597395.2. NCBI lineage: Eukaryota > Metazoa > Chordata > Testudines > Testudinidae > Chelonoidis > Chelonoidis abingdonii. The sequence continues at coordinate 74,062,254 of NC_133770.1, forward strand.
AACCGGAGCCTACTCCTTCTTGCACCCCAGCCCTGACCCCCGCTGCAGCATGAACCCCTCATCCTCAGCCCCAACCCTCATCCCCCTGCACCCTAATCCTCTTCCCCAGCCCTGACCCCCGCTGCAGCATGAACCCCTCATCCTCAGCCCCAACCCTCATCCCCCTGCACCCTAATCCTCTTCCCCAGCCCTGACCCCCGCTTCTGCTGTTGAACCCCTCAGTACCAGCTCAGAGCACCATCCTGCACCCCAAACTCCTCATCTCCGGCTTGGATCCCCTTCCTGCACCCAGAGCTCCTCATTTCTGGCCCCAACCAGAGCCTTCACCCCCTCCCACACCCGAACCCCAATTCTGTGAGCGTTCATGGCCCACCATACAATTTCTATTCCTAGACGTGGCGCTTGAGCCAAAAAGTTTGCCCACCCCTGTGTAGTCCTAGATGTGGTGCATTTTCAGTGCCATTCTGTGAAACTTGCCAGAGAGAAAAATACATATGCCACAAAACTGAAGGAGATTTCTGTTTTCTATGTATTTCTATGTAAGTGTTCATGTGATCTAAATGAGGGAATGTGCAAATTTTGTAAGCAAAATAGGATTTTATATAATTTTGAACTGGAAAAAGGATAATTTTAAGTATGGAAAAAAAATTTTAGGGGATAAAAGTAAAACAAGTGCACTTTGAATACTTAAAGGTGGGGAGAAGAAGGGGAGAGATGTCTAACAAATATTTTTTTTAAAAAATGGTAGTGTTTGGTATGTGACCCACTTAAACTTCTCACTTTTTTTTAAAGTGGATTTTTTTTAGCATTTCTCTAATTACTTTTTTTCCAAATATCAGTTAAGAAATTGTAATGGTTTTTAATTGAGGTAGATACCATCTATTGAAATATACAATATAGTGAAGTATTTACATTCTCTAGCCATTGGAATCATCAAACCCATTTTATTTCTCTCCTTGCGCAGAAGTTTCTTGCATATTTCCCCCCAACCCCGTATACACACATGTGCACACACATCCTCCCGAAGTTATTTGAGAATAGTACTAATATAGGAGGTAGCATTTTATTTTTGGCTGGTTCCTTTACCTTCTTAGGCCTGGTCTACACTGGGGGGCGGGGTTGAAGTAAGATACACAACTTGAGCTATGGGAATAGCATAGCTGAAGTCAACGTATCTTATTTCGACTTACCTCCCATCCTCACAGCACGGGATCGACGGCCGCGGTTCCCCCATTGACTCCACTTCCACTGTTCGCCCTGGTGGAGTTCTGGAGTTGATGGGAGCGTGTTCGGGGATCGATATATCGTGTCTAGATGAGATGCGATATATCAATCCCCGATAGATTGATCAATACCCGCCGATGTGCGGGTAGTCTGGTTGTACCCTTTGGCTACAAACAAACAAATGAATCACAAAATGCATTCTTAATGGAACAAGAGGAGTATTGATAGTGGTTTTGGCCCACTTTTTAAAAAAATATTTAGTCATTGCTGTGCTGAGTATTGCCTAACTGTTTAAGAAATCGCAATCTCATTTTCAAAAGGGATATAGACACTGACTGTTGATGGAATTGAAATGTGTTGTTTAAAAAGAGATTTATGCTACTAAAGCTCCTAGGAGATGTGGTGATAAATGTACCAATGCCTAATACTTTTAAGATTCTGGACATTTGAGTTTATCTTCCACATCCAGGACTTAGAACTAGAATTAGAATAAATTGCTTATTTTTATCTTAAGTGCTCTAATATATCTGAATGTTTACCTTGGGGAAATCCAGTTTCTTTACTCATGCTTGTGTATAGAATATGTGGTGGTGGCGTATCACAAGATACACATGTGCCTTAGGCCAGGCTTGAACTCTGTTGTTAAGATTTAGCATGTGTCCTAGGGAAAGGTAATTTGGCCACTCCAATTTTCTTCATCGAGGTGATAAAAGCATTGAATAGCTGCTGCTTTAGCCCAGATCTCTAGAACGGGGGAAAGCATTCAGCAATGTTGAATTATTCCTTTCCCCCCCTGGATGCTGCAGAAAACTCTCCAGGCTGTGGTTGAACACCTTTTGTAGTCAGGTTTTGGATGGATGTGACTAGGTTTACAGGGTATGTGTTCTGGAGAGCCTCTATGGATGGCATGCTACCCTGTCAAATCTATACTAATGGGTGGACTCCTGCTTTACACTTTTAAATTCATTTGGGGGAAGAGGGATGGTTTGACACAGCACGAGTGGGGAAGATAAAGAAATATAATGCCATAGATCATAGTTGTGCTGCTGTTCTGGGACATGGCATAGGGATGCAGCCCTCACTACGATGTGCCAAACTGTGGAATTCTCAGTGCTTGGGTTATCTGAGTCTGTTTTCAGAGTTGCTGGGTGCTCAGCACATCATCCTATGAAGTCTGTATCTTTAGACCCCTAATTCTTCAAAATATTGGTCACTTTTTTCAGTGTATGCATTGCTTTACAGTAATAGGCCTGTCCACAGACATAATCTGGCCCTTTTATGAGGCTGGTTCATTCAGCATCCTTTCTGACAAAACACTGGTAAAATTTTTAAATAAGAGCTATGAGCCAGGTCTGACTAGATTGTGTGTGTCACACCAAAAAAGAAAAGAAAAGGGGGGCGTTATGTATATTTGGTTTAGGTTTAAACATATAAAGGGCCAAATTTACTCCCAGCAGATCTGGGTGAACTGAAAATTAAAAACTTAATAAAAAAAAAAGACATTGCAGCCTGACTTTTGTCAAATATTTTGTTAAGCAGTTTTATGAAACTTTGACATCAACTTTCCTTTACAGATGAGAACTAACTATATATCTTAGTATTAACTACGATAGGTATTTTTCATAAAATTGGAGGAAATCCATTTAAGAAAAAGTATTCTTTATAACTTCTGTTTCTTTTCTCTTAAGAATTCAGAAAGAACTTGCAGAAATTACATTAGACCCTCCTCCAAACTGTAGGTAAGTTTATATGGATTTTATTAATTTGAAATGCATATGGAAATTACGTAGAGGACCAGAGGTAAATTTCAGTTTTTCCTTCAAGGTAAATACTTAATTTGGTGATTTTTTGACATAAAGGACTCTAGATACCATTGTTTGTAGATGCAAAAATTTATTATCACTTAAATGATAGCAGTGGTGATAAGGAAAGGCTTATTAAAAATACAGCACTAATGAAATGTAGGCAAAGTTATTAGATATAGGATAAAAGTCAGATCAGTAGCATTTTGTTTACAAACCTGGAAAATATCTTTTTGACAGTTATTAGTGTGTTTGAGTCTTTTCATTACAAATTGAAAAGTAATTAAGTACAAATATTGCAGATGTTGGTCTTTTTGCTTTTTTAAATTTTATTTCAGAGAAAAGTTGGCTAGCAGACTTTTTTTATGACTTTATGCTTTGCCTTTCTGTCAGTTATGTTTATTTATAGTGAGTTAAAACTTGCTTTAAAATTAGTAATGATTTAGGCAAAAAAACCCTGTTGTCTTGTAGCTCAGATTTTGTGAAGTAGTTTTCAGATAGCTGCCCCAGAATTCTTATCTGGCAGCTTGACATAACGGTCATATTGGAATTATGCCAGAGTTGTGCAGCAGTACTTAAAGGAGCTCCTGGAATAGTACATCTTGCAGTGGGAAGTCAGACTAAATGCAGATGGATAGTTCTCATCCAGTTTTCCCAACTGATTTCCAGCATTGCATGTGGTAAGGGTCCATTCTCTTGAACTTCCTTTTTATAACACTATAGAAGTAGCTAATGGCATGCAGTTTTTATAATAAAAATGAGTACTTGTGGCACCTTAGAGACTAACAAATTTATTTGAGCATAAGCTTTCGTGGGCTAAAGCCCACTTCATCAGATGCATGCAGTGGAAGATATAGTAGGAAGATTGATTTTTTATATGTATTTTATTTATACACACACCATGAAAATATGGGTGTTGCCATACCAACTCTAATTAGACTAATTGATAAGGTGGGCTATTATCAGCAGGAGGGAAAAAAAACTTTTGTAGTGATAATCAGGATGGCCCATTTCAAACAGTTGACAAGAAGGTGTGAGTAACAGTAGGGGGAAAACTAGCATGAGGAAATTATTTTAGTTTGTGTAATGACTCATCCACTCCCAGTCTTTATTCAAGCCTAATTTAATGGTGTCCATGTTGAAAATTAATTCCAGTTTTGCAGTTTCTAGTTGAAGTCTGTTTTTGAAATGTGTTTTGTTGAATAATTGCGACTTTTAGGTTTGTAATAGAGTGACCAAGGAGGTTGAAGTCTTCTCCAACTGGTTTTTGAACATTGTAATTCTTGACCTCTGATTTGTGTCCATTTGTTATTCTGTGTAGAGACTTTCTGGTTTGGCCAATGTACATGGCAGAGGGTCTTTGCTAGCACATGATGGCATATATCACATTGGTAGATGTGCAGGTGAATGAGCCTCTGATAGTGTGGCTGATGTGATTAGGTCCTATGGTGGATCCCAGTACATTTCAGTATCAAATTAACTAAGGAACTGGTAGTAAAAATAAGTCAGCTTTATTGTTTTGGTCACTTGACAAAAGTATGTGTGTAAGAAAATATTATAAGATTTGATATAGTTGTACTGGATCTCAGGATGTATTTCAGGTAGTTACATATGAAAGCACTGTGCAGGGAAGTGGCCTTGCAATAATAGTGTTCAAAGAGTATTTCAGTCAATTAGGATGAACATTGCTTTGCTAGATAAAAGATTTTAATAGCTAAGCTGTTCTGTCATGCTTATGACTGTGAGTCTTCAGTCACATCAAAGCTGTTTCAAATGGCAGGCCTTTACTTAGGTGTTGATGACTGATGCTTATTAGTGGACTGATTTGCTGAGGTAAATATAAAATCCCAGTTTATACAAAAATGCATAAATGAAGGAAGAGCACTTTGAACTGAATCTAAAAGGCTTGCAATTTTTAGAACAGACACATTTGTTTCAGTTTTCTGAATCCTTTCTCTTATAACAAAGCAATCATTTTAGCACACTAGGTACTGCTATATATAAAATATTTTTTTAACACAAGTGTAAAGTCATCACTAATGGGCTTAGTGGAAACCTCTTTTAGCAACTCGTACAGAAAATGTGTGAACTGGGGATTTACTGTTCTCTGAGTTTGTTGTTTGACAAAGTACCATTGAAATCCAATACATGATGGAGGCAATCTGTCTTGCAAAATGAAAGAATTACATTTAACTTAATGTCTGGTCCTTCAATGTTGTTTTTGAGGTAGCATTATTTCATGTTGTGATCTTGATTAGATAATCATTTAGTAACTTTACTATTGGCAAATGTATTTTTATAGTCAATAAGAAATCACTTCATTTAGCTTTATACTGTTTTGACATAGTCTAGTGTTTTTTTCCTAAACTTTACTTATTTTCTATTAATTTAAACATTACAAAATCAATATACCAGCCAGGGATGATTCCTCAATATGATGAAGAAAGATTGTAATAGAGTATTTCTTATCCTGAAGTACTTGATTTCTTGCAGAAACTCAGCTCATTCTTACAGAACATGTGCTAAAGATAAATATTGAATAGGATATAGATATCAGTTTTCCTCTAAATGGGTCTCAGAGGGTTTTTATAAATAAACTGTTTGTACTAATTACCGCTCCAGTTCCAGTCCACATGCAGGTACACTCCTGTTGATTTTTCAATGGGAGTTTTACACACACATGGCAAGATTGGGCCATAGATATGTACAAATCTGTTTTTATTTTTTCTACCCCACCCCAATTCACATGCAGCCAGGTGTGAAGTGAAACTTGTCAACTATTTAACAAGGCATGAGAGCCATATCAAATAGCTTAGGATCTCGAAGTGTAGAATACTTTATACAGCTTAAAATATAGTGATATATTAGGCTAAAATTACCTGAATTGGAATTTGGCTAGTATTTGTGGGAAATAGGACAGCCCTATTCATATATGAAATGCCATGGGATCTTTAGTTCACCACATATGTCAGGACCTTGATTTTTGTGTCACGTCCAAAAACCATCCAATATAGTAGTGCTCCTTTATGCTATGGTAGGGTAGAGTCTCAGTATTTAATCCAGGAGGAGGAGCACCACGAACCAAATTGCTAAGACCACTTGATCATTTGCAAGCCTAAACTTATTTAAACTTACATAACACTTTTATATAGCGCATTTGTGAAAATCTGCTTGTTCTAGAGAAACATATGTTACTGACATATATATGGTCCTGGATAATTAGCAGACAATCGCTGTGGCAACTTGAAACATTTCTTTCCAAAACTGAGAAATTTAGTCAATAGTTTTGTGCATATGAAAATCTGAGACAAACAGGAGTTAGTGATTTCAGATAGCTTTGTGAGTCATAGAAGTATAGAAAATTCCTTTCAAAACTGAAATTTCACAGTATATGGACTACTATGACCTTTGGGTATTTTAGCAACAAGAAGTTTAAAATGAGTTATTTTGTGTGATATAGTTTACTGCTTGTGAGCACTTACAAATTTAAAATTGTATTAGATTTTTTTGCATGGGAATGTGTGATGTTCTGTCCAGCAATCCTTACCCAGGGCAAGAGTCCTTTTTGTCAGAGAGAATTGTGTTGGTGAGAACATGAGTATAATTAAGCTCCTTCATGTACATATCAGACAAATAAGCAATGGATTTCAGAGATCCTGTAAAGGTGGATTTAGGAGTATATGAAACCTAAGTTCCATGTTTTAGTAGGTGTTAGTGTATTCTGTATTCAGTGGGCTTTGATTCGGTCCTATCGAAAGAATCTCACTCACCTCAATAAACTTTGGATCATGCCCTGCGTGTGTGTATAATATATCAAATGTCATGGGTAGTAACAGAAGTCAAGTTGGGGGGAGGGGAAAGTGTGCCATCATTACCATTTACGAAGAACAGTACCTCATGAAGAATCTGGTGTATTGCCTTGTCAGTACCAACAACTGAAAGTTTCTTTTGGGCCCTTGTTCTCCCTTTGATCATTGAGCAGACTGCACATTACTATCAAAGCAAGTTGTGTAAATAGAACAGAAAGAATATGGTCTCTGTATTTTAGAGGCCTAAACACTTTTAAGATTTCATTACAAAGTTTGAACACTTTAAAAAAAAAAAAAAAAAAAGTGTGTGGCGGGGGGAAGGGGCAGAAATCTCTACAATTGGGCTATTTTTTCCCTAAAGATAAATATTAATTCCTGGTAATACTGCCTGCAATAGATATTGTAACAAGCTAGGGCAGTGCTCAAACTTATCACACATTAAATTTTAAGATTTTATATATCTGTTGTATAGAAAACAAACACAATCCCCGCCTTTTAGACCAGTGGCTCTCAAACCTTTTTACTGGTGACCCCTTTCACATAGCAAGCCTCTGAGTGTGATCCCACCCATAATTTTTTTTATATATTTAACACCATTATAAATGATGGAGGTGAATTGGGTTTTGGGGTGGAGCTTGACAGCTTGTGACCCCCCCCCATGTAATAACCTCACAACCCCCTGAGGGGTCGAACCCCAGTTTGAGAACCCCTTACTTATACTTAGTAGGACAGCGTCTCATGGAACAGCTCTTACCTATTCCTGATCATGTGGATCACCTACCCCTCCCCCTGGCAATAGAATAACATCTCTGTGGCAACTACAGCAGTTGCTTACATGGAAAAGTAATATTAGGAAAGTATTTATTGTATTTTTAGCTTTTTTTCCCCAATATGAATTTAGTAGCTGGAAACAAGGAGGAGAGGTCCAGCATAAAGTAACTAGCTGGCTCTCTGTGGACCATGGTTTGGGAACTAGTGCTCACCAATTTCCCATTTAAATTAGTTCAGTGTCCCATAACTTTCCCCACTCTGAAGTGTGACCCCGTATGACAACTGTGCTGGTGCATGTCACAATCCCTTCATTTTCCTATACATTTTATCTCCTGTCCTTTTTCTGTTTTCTTGTCATATTTTTTAAGCTTTCCAGTATTCTATGGGCTGTGCTTTAAACTAACTTGCTATGCAACCTATTGGATAAAAGCTTTCTGTCTCAAAACAATTGAGTTGAAACCCGAAATGTGTACTTATTAAAATGTATATCTAATTTAAACCTCTATAGATTCCAAGGCCAGAAGGAGTCATTATGATTATTTAGTCTGACCTCTTGTATAACACGTCATAGAACTTCCCCAAAATAATTCCAAGAGCACATTGTTTAGAAAAACATCCAGTCTTGATTTAAAAATTGTCAGTGATGGGGAGTCCACTAGGATTCTTAGGAAATTGTTCCAGTGATTACTTATTCCCCTTTAAATTTATTTCTTATTTCTGGTCTGAATTTGTCTAGTTTCCAGCTGTTGGACTATTATACATTTCTTTGCTAGATTGAAGAACCCATTATTAAATATTTTTTTCCCCATGTAGGTACTTATAGACTGTAATCAAGTCACCCCCTAACCTTCACTTTGTTTAATCTAAATAGATTGAGATCTTTGAGTCATCACTATAAAGCATGTTTTGTAATCTTTTCATCGTTCTCATGTCTCTTCTCTGAACCCGCTCCAATTTATCAACATCCTTTTTGAATTGTGGGCACCAGAATTAGACATTGTATTCCAGCAGCAGTTATACCAGTGCCAAGAATAGAGAGAAATTAACTTTTCTTCTCCTACTCAAGTTTCACCTGTTTACGCATCTCAGGATCTTGTTAGCTCTTTTGTTCACAGTGTCATATTGGGAACTCACGTTCAGCTGATTATCCACCACTGCCCCCAAATATTTTTCAGAATCACTTCTTCCCGGATTAGAGTCTCCAATCGTGTAAATATGGCCTAGATTCTTTGTTCCTAGATATTTACACTTAGCCCTATTGAAAAGCATATTGTTGGCTTGCGACCAGTTTACCAAGTGATCTAGATCACTCTGAATCAATGACCTCTTCATTATTTACCGTTTTCCCCCAATTTTTGTCATCTGCAAAAGTTTTCAGTGATCTAGTTTCCAGAAACCCATGTTGATTTGTGTTAATTACATTACCCTCTTTTAGTTCTTTATTAATCAGGTCCCATTATTTTGCCCAGGATTGATGTCAGGCATTCAGGTCTGTAATTATCTTGGTCATTCTGTTTACTCATTCTAAAAAAATATCACAATATTAGCTTTATTCCAGTCTTCTGGAACTCCCTCAGTATTCCAAGACCTGAAAATCAACATTAATGATCCAGCAAGCTCCTCATCCAGCTCTTTAAAACTCTTAGTTGAAAGTTGTCTGGACTTACTGATTTTAAAAATGGTCTAACTTCAGTAGCTTCAGTTTAACATCCTTTAGCGATACTGGTAGAATTGCCATAAGATGGGACTATCGCATCTGTATTTGGAGGAAGAACAGAAATAGATTTTTGGCTACTTCAGCCTCATCTGGATTATTAAGTCTACCATTTCCATCAAGTAATGGATCAGTACCATTGTCAGGATTCTTGCATCTGATGAAGTGGGTATTCACTCACGAAAGCTCATGCTCCAAAATGTCTGTTAGTCTATAAGGTGCCACAGGCCTCTTTGTTGCTTTTACAGATCCAGACTAACATGGCTACCCCTCTGATACAGGATTCTTTTTGTTCATAATATATTTTTTAAACTTCTTGTTGTCCTTTAATTCTACTAGCCATAGATTTCTACTTGTGTGCCTTGGTTTCCCTTATCAATTTTTTACAATTAAATTTCTGTTTTTTATTCCTTATTATCAATTCCCCCCCTTTCTTCTATTTGTTAAATATTGTTGTTTTTTATAGCTGGCTTCCCTTCATTTCCAAACCAGGTCAGTTTTTTAACCGGCACTATTTGCTTTCTCAGTTGTGGCTTTTTGGGCATCTAGTAAAGAGTTCTTTAATGATTCCCATTATTCTATTTTTTTTTTTTCTGACTAAATTATTTCTCCCATCTGATTTGGCTTATACTTGCTGTCTACTTTGTGAAATTGGCTCTGTTACTGGTCTGCACGTTTTGCATACTGCTTGTGCATAACAAATGTGATCAGGTCACGATCACTTGTACTTAAGCTGCCTTTTAATTTTTAGTTCTGTGATCAGTTCCTCTTCCTTAGACCTTTTCTTAACAGATAAAGAATTCCCTTATGTTGGTTGCAGTGTTTTTTGAGTTGGGAAATCGTCATCTATAATATTCAGAAATTCCAAGTATGTTTTAGTATTGGCAGCAAGAGACCTCCAGCATGTCACTCAAATTGAAGTCCCCATGATAACACAACATTTCCCTCCACACGAGTGTGAATTGTGACATTATATATGTGTACACATTTTTTGATACTTTTCTGAGTGTTTATCTTGTGGATATACCTATCTGAAAATGGCCGGGTAAATCTGAAATTCTTTTGAGGAAGTGCTATCACATTTTCTGATTCTTTTGTGCTCTGTTCAGCCCAGATTTGCCTTGTTTTTGCTGGTCCAGTAAGACTACTAGCCTACTCCCAGGGTTTTCTTACCCCCTGGCTGCTTATACTCCTGTTCAAGACTACTTTGTCCCTATAGGCCGTTACAAACTGTCCAGTCCATTGAACTCTTGAATTTGTTGTTTGGAGATGGATACTCAGTGTGATTCCTCCTCTCTTCTGACTTATCTTCCCAACCCAGTAAGGTGAGGTTCCTCTTTGTCCAACAGTCAGAAGAAACTTTAAAGAGGTGGTATTGCCAGAATATGATGATTTCTTGTTTGATTCCCTTATAGAACTTGGGAAGAGATGGTGTAAGTTGTGCTGAAGATTGGCCTCTCCCTCAACAGCGGTAGAGGTGGCTTTCCTGATTGAAAGGAGTCTTCCTCTTTTCTTGCTGACAGTCACGTGACTTGAGAGATGTGCAGTGTTGCCCATGTCCAGCAGGAAAATCCTCCTGTTCTCTCCTCCTCTCCCAATCTCCCCCCAACAAAAACCTTAAAATTAAAGGTTGGTCACTTCTTTTTTATTTTAAATTAAAATAAATAGCTATCAGGACTTCTGATCAGTTGGATTATTTATTTATTGATTTATTTATTTATTTGGGTTGTGGTAAAGGGGAATTGATCCAGTCACGGGGTTGTGGGAATGCCAGTGGTATTGGTGTGTGAGAGATGCAGACCAGACCCAGAATACGGAATTGTGGTTCACAAGAAACTAGGCGTTCATTTAAATAAACTTCTCTTCCTCTGAGCAGCTCCATTGCCTTCTGCTACAGATGTACTCCCCCTCTCATCCCATTTGATCTTGCACAGGGGATTTACTTCCTGCCTGAGTGGGCTTACCCCGCTGTGCAGTCACTTCTGTGTAGCCTCCTGGAGAATGCGTACCTCACAAGAGTACAGATAATTTCTTCTGGCCAGGCCTCTAAGAATGTAGTTCAATCAACATCAATTAATCAGAAGCATGTAGTGGAGGATGGTGATATTAAAACACAGAGCCCTGTAGATGTAAGATGGCTCTTAGTGTCTTGCATTATAGAATTCACAATTTTTATTTTTACTAGTTAGTACACATTACTAGTGCGCTCTGCATCTTTTAATGTTTTTTTTTTCTCTACATGTTTCTGTTTCAAAATGCAGTAAAAGATGTGTTCCCCAAAAACACACACAATACCATCCCAGAGTAATCACTTAATTTATAACAGTAGCTATGGTACATTTTATCCCTGTTAGTTTGCCTGGTTTTATAACTGGTGGTTTCAGATTTATTACTTAAAATACTTTGGGTGGAAAGTGTCAAATTACTTTCTAATATGTAATCTTTTAATTCCTTTAGCTATTTATTTTTTCAAAAAAGAAATTTAGGATAGCATCTTCTGTCTTCTTTTTAAGGTGTGACGTATTTAGCTGTAATGCAAACTGAAGATTAATCAGTTTAAAAATTTTTCTTCAAACAAATAGTGGTTATGTTTTTCCTGTAAATATCACTCTTTTAGCGCTGCTTCTCTCTGGCCTAGTTTGAAGGGGAAAGTGCTGTTTCTCTCTGGCCGCTGGCTGCACCTGAAGCACGGGCTGCATGCTGAAAGGGGCTTTAGAGCTGCAGACCAGGGCCCCTCGGCCCCCATAGCCTAAGACCCTGCAGCCCCTAAAGCCCCTGTGTTTGGGGTGGTCCTGACAGCCCAGAGTGGGATGGGGGAGGGCCCCCAGAATCACATCCATGGGGGCAGTGCCGTGCTGTGCAGAGCCACCTGCACACCCCCTGCAACAAACAGGAGCTGCCCCAGGTAAGTGCTCTGCACCTCCTGCCTGCCCCAGCCCTGAGCTTCCTCCTACACCCCCACCCTGAGTACCTTCCTGCACCCTAACTCCCTCCCAGACACCACACCCCCACCTTGCCCCTGATCAATGGTAGGAGCCCCCCCCCCCGCCCCTCCCTGGCTTCACGCCTAGCACTTGGAGATTAAAAAAGCCTTGGGCCAGCTCTGTGTATGTGGGAGACTGACCATGGTTGCCTCTCTGACCATCGGACCCTGGGTGGTAACCCACCCATAGGGCGACCCCTCTCAAAAGTGATAACTCCTCCATGCCCTGCAACCCTCACTTCTGCACTGCTACTGATAATGGCACCGAAAGCAGCACCTCTGCCAGCAGCAGCTCAGAAGTGAGGATGAGAGTTCTGTGATCACCTATGATAGCTTTGTGACTCCCTTTTGGGTTGGTATCCCTCATGGTTACAGCACCATGAAATTTCAAATGTAAACACCTGAAACTGTGAAATTGACTATTTTTAAAATCCTGATTGAAATTGACCAAAATGGACTGTGAATTTAGAAGGGCCCTATCCAAAACTTTTGTGCATTTAAAAAAACAAACAAAAAACGCACAAGCAAAAAAAACAACCCAACCCCACAAGTCTGCACAGAAGCATGGAGCCTGCAGAGCTCTACACTGTTTTCTTGAATGTTACAAATACAGAACACACGATTCTTCTGATATTTGTGGAGCAACAGGAAGTACCACAACTGTGAATGTGAGGATGTCTTCAAAGACAGTTTGCTGAGGAACATAGCAAAAAACAGGTCAGGTTTGTTGGTAGTTGTAGTTGTAGATGGTGAAATGCTGCTTCTGAGCTTGAGAAATGAGCATTGACTGGTGGGATCACATTGTAATTCAGATATGGGATGATAAACACTGGCTGAAGAACTTTCAGATGGGAAAGGACACATCTTCGATCTGTGTGCTGAACCTGTTCCAGACCTCCAGCACATGGGCGCCAGACAGAGAGTGGCATTGACAGTGGCAAAGCAAACAACAGTTCCAATTATACTCTGCAAGCTTGTGATGCTGGATTGCTACTGATCAGTGGGAAATCCACAGTGGGGGCCGCTGTCATGCAAGTGTCTTGGGCCACTAATTGTTGCCTGCATGTAGAATGTGTAGGAAACAGGGATATATTTGGGACAGTGGGGTTTCCAAACTGCAGTGGAGCAATAGACGGCATGCAGATCCCTGTTTTGGCCTCAAATCACCTTGCTAGGTGTAAATCAACAGAATATGCCAATAGATAGGGCTACTTTTCCATGATTATGCTATCATTGATGGCTCACTGCGGCGATGCTTCGCCCGTATCAATGTGGACTGGTCAGGAAAGATATATGATGTTTGCATCTTGAAGAACACTGGACTGTGCAGAAAACTGCAAGCAAGGACACTTTTTCCTGATTGGCGGATTACCCATTGATATTGAAATACCATTAGTGATTCTGGGGGAACCATCCTATCCCTTGCACTCCACTGGCTCATGAAACCATATATTGGACACCCTGACAATACCAAGGAAAATTCAGTTATAGGCTCAGCAGGTGCAGAATGACTGTTGAATATGCTTTTGATAGATTGAACGGATGCTTGTGGTGGTTACTTACTAGACTGGATCTTAGTGAGAAAAATATTCCATGGATTTGCCTCTTGTGTCTTGCATAATATCTTGTGAGGCCGAGGACGGGGTAGGGGGAAGCTGCTGCAAGGGTGGAGTGGCTGTCTGCTGACTTTGAACATCCAGACACCAAGGTTATTGCAAGAATGCAGTGTGGAGCTATGAGGTTAAGGGAGGCTTTGAAAGAGCCCGTTAGCAATCAGTCATAGTAGTGTTCTCTGGGCCTGGAGTTTTGGGTGCTGCTAAGAATTGTCGTGCTCACTGTACACTTATAAATATTGACTAGGTGTTTTCATGAAGCTATGAATTCTGTATTGCTTGGTGTGTGTTTACGCATACTGTTTGTTTTGACTACTGCTATGCATTCTGCAATGTTTGTGCATTAAAAGATAATTCAGTTATCCAAAAACAGAACTTTACTGAGGTGGGGAAAAAGCAATCTGCAAAATAACGCCCAAGCAATGTGTTATACTTCATTTTAACAGGGTGGAAATTTAAAATAAAAGGATATAAACATATATGTCCATTTTAGTGCATAAATGTAGTTCATTGTAGTTACACATACACCTGTGAGAACCACGATTGGTTTATGTGAAGCTGTGGTATGTTGGGTGGTGTAGCAAGCAGTGACCATGAAGTTTTCCAAGGAACGCAAACAAGAGAAGGTCTGGGATTTTAGGGCCTGTAGGTCAATCAGGGTCTGCAGTATTTGAGTTTGTTGCCCATGAAGACCCATAATACCCTTGTGCATTTCCTGCTGAATGTTCTACTGGTGCTCCTGGGCCTTTTTCCTGTCCTCTGTCTTTCTCCCCACTGTTGGCCATATTGGCCCTCCAAGCCCTTTGTTCATGGTTCAGTGCATCGCTGGCTTGTGGGATCTCAGAGAACATGTTCTCTTCTTTCTGCTCCTCAGGGTCAGGCATCTGCAGCTCAAGAAAGGACACTCCTCAGGGCTGCCACGACAGAAGCTGCTGATAAAAAGATGTATCATTGGGTTTACAGTCACAATGGAAAAGGAAGGACAGGTTCAAAACTCCCTTCTCTTCTTCCCAGAAACACTTTTAACAGGAAATGCTTATTGATGTTTCAGTTTTGGAATGCCTCCGCCCAGCATCGTACTCCAGCCCTAGCGAATATGGCCCACATGGGGGAAGGATTTTCTGTTGCATGAAGCTATAGATTTTCAGTCTCTATTCCGTTGGAATAGGCATAGGGCAAGGGCACTGAATATTTGGCACTGTTTTTCTAGAGGGCATAGATTATAGCTGATATCTCACTCCTGAGGGTCACAAAGACACAGAACACTGTTACTACCGGTGTTCTGAGCCTCTATGCCACTAGCTTTTTCACTGCAGTGGTGCCAGCTGAACTAATCAGAATGTTGTGGGAAAGTGTCCTCCTGCAGAGGAAGAAATAAGGCAGCTTGTGTGTGTGAAGCCAGCCTGGTCAATTGGGCAGTTGCACCCAACAAAAGTGAGCTGTTAAGTGTCTCAACAAGTTGGGCAATTAGGAAAAGACATTTCAAAAATACGCTGTTTTAAATAGAGAGATGTGTCTTCTAGTTTCTGTGATTCCCTTGGTAGTGGAGTTGAAAATTGTGAACAGAGCAGTCTGTCAGAGGAAGTGGTGTATTGTGGGAGAGTTGCTGGAGGACAGTTAGGGTCAACACATCATGCAGTGTTTACACTCGCAGTGTTGAGCTAAGTAGGTCAACTTTGGCAACTCTAATGGGGTGCTTAGGTTGGCTGGAGATAAATTTGAGTGTAGGCACGTGTGCAAATAGGTCATACAAGGTGAGTTAATATCAACCTAATTTTGTAGTGTAGACCAGGCCTTAATGTGGATTGTCTATCATAAAGCTGTTGTATCTTTTGTTACTCCCCCATTACGCCCCTTCTAGAAAAACCTCAGATGAATATGCTAAATAAACAATAGGTACTTCTCAGGAAGGCAAACAAAGCAAACTTGGTGTTCCTAGGCCGCATAATTGTGTAGTTATCTTGAGACAAAAGACACAAATGCACAACTTGTTAATATCACTTATTTTGCTTTAGAAGTTTCCCCATGCTTTTTTTAAAAAGGAAGTCTGACCTGGGATGTGATGTGGTATGTAGAATTCCAGGAAGATAGGTTTCTTTGTTGTGGAACTCTGATGGAGGAAGGTTTTGTTTGAACTGAACCCTGCCTTTAATGGGTAGTTAGCATTGTTCTAAACTATAGAGGAGTTACTGCTCCTTCATAAGTGTTCATGCTGGTGTTAGCAGTATATTTAGACTTGTGTATACTACTAGTCGTCTAGTAAATGTTAGGAGAAAAAAAAATGAAACCTACTTCCTCTGGCTCTGCTTATGAGGTTGACAGTGTAATTGGATAAGTAGTTTTTAAATAAACCATAGTTACTCTTCTGGACTTAAAACATCAGCGCCTTGTTTATGCAGAAATAAGAGATGAAAACTCTCTTCCCATAGCTGCTTTTTTTTGTCCAAAACTTGTCCAAAGTCACTCTATGTAGCTATGATAGGGCACCTTTTGACATTATTAGACTTGCACTCTTGTTACAATAAGCTAGGAAAAATGGAGTGAAAAACTGTCTTATTAGGGCCAGTCAGTACCTTTCATCTATGGATATTGGTTCAAATCTTTTCTCAGAACAAACATAAAATCAAATTGTGCTAAATTATGCTGGGGGCCCCTACAGCCTCTAGACCAGCCCCTGTTTGGAGGGCGGAAAGGTGGCTTTAAGATGCCTCCACTCCTCACCTCCTAGGTCTTGATTTCTGTTCTGTGCCTCTTATAGCACTGCATGGAACCTCACTGCAAGGGCCAAATTCTTCCTCAAATTCAGTGGGACCACACATGTATGTCTGAGAGTGGAGTTTGAACTGAGTGCTTGCTTTCATATTTTAAAATCCTTTTCTTTCTAGGAAAAACCTGCAAGAACATCTGAAATAATTTTGTATCTGCATATGTGAACGAATGGGTGTGTTGCACCTGTCAGTCATAAAATGAAGGAAACTGACTTTATGAAAATGTAAAAAAAAAATTTTCCTCCTCCTGCTCAGACCTTGCACACCAAGCTTTAGTACCAAGATAATTTTTATTGCAGTTATAAATCCCTAAACATTTATTTTAAAAATCAAAAAACTAGGCACTATATTCAACCATAGCATCCCTAAGACAATGCTATAACTTTTGAATTATTCCTGAAATATGTTAAACGTGTTTACAGTAGTAGTGAGAATGTATCGCCTATTTTCCATAGTGCTTTGGAAGAAAAGTGGCAGTTCAGAAACAAGAATTTCATGAACTAATAAAGATGTGTACTTTTCAGTATCTCAGAAATCAAATAGGAATCAGATCTTCTTACTGTTTTCCTTGTGTAAACTTGTCAAGGTTTCTTTCCCTTACCTTAGGGTACAGATGTGGGGGACCTGCATGGACCCTTCTAAGCTTAATTACTAGCTTAGATCTGGTAACACTGCCACCACCCAGAATTTCAGTGTCTGGGGCACTTTGTCCCCCCAAAACTTTCCCCTCCCTGGTTTGCCTTGAGAGGCTTCACCAATTCCCCGGTGAACACAGATCCAAACCCCTTGGATCTTAAAACAAGGAGGAATTAACCATCCCCCCTCCTTTTCCCCCCACCAATCCCTGGTGAGTCCAGACCCAATCCCCTTGGATCTTAAAACAAGAAAAAATCAATCAGGTTCTTAAAGAGAGCTTTTAATTAAAGAAAGAAAAGGTAAAAATCATCTCTGTAAAATCAGGATGGAATATACTTTACAGGGTACTCAGATTCATATAGCGCAGAGGACACCCCCTCTAGCCTTAGATTCAGAGTTACAGCAAACAGAGGTAAAAATCCTTCCAGCAAAAAGAAACATTTACAAGTTGAGAAAACAAACATAAGACTAACACGCCTTGCCTGGCTGATTACTTACAAGTTTGAAACATGAGAGACTGATTTAGAAAGATTTGGAGAGCCTGGATGTACGTCTGGTCCCTCTTGGTCCCAAGAGCGAACAACACAAAAAAGCACAAACAAAGACTTCCCTCCACCAAGATTTGAAAGTATCTTGTCCCCCTATTGGTCCTCTGGTCAGGCGTCAGCCAGGTTTACTGAGCTTCTTAACCCTTTACAGGTAAAAGACATTAACCCTTAACTATCTGTTTATGACAAAACTGATATGCAGTAATATTTATTTGTGCTGTACTTACACATTTGCAGCTTTGTTACAAGATTTTGGGGGTATCTAATTGGCCACAGCTTTGAATCACATCTTAACACATACCAAATGTTGCTAATTACAGTTAAAATATCTCCTTGAAATAATCTTTATATTCACTTACCCTGACAATTTTTTCACTTGTTTATATGTCTTTAATTTTTCATGTTAACAGTTCTTACAGCGCTTTAATTTTTGTTTCAAAGCTGTAGAATTGGATTAAATGGGCCTCTTTAAACACTTCCATGTTGGTTGGCAAGGAGCCAGTTACTGTATATCAGCTATCTTAATAGAAGCCATGCTTGGCAGTGCCTCACATATGGCAGCTCTTGTTTGTGTGGTATGGCATGATGTGTCTTAAATATTACCTCTTATACTGTAGTTAAATTTATGCCAGAAACTGAAGTTTCCTCAGATTAATGTTAACAAAATGGTAATGAGCCAGTTGTTTCTGTTTTGGGGGTGAGGGGGAAATCTATCATTAAATACATAATTTAATGTCTGCTGTGCACAAAGCACTATTTATGTGGCCTTTATTAACTTGAGATCCTTACTGTGACAGTAGTGAATGCTACAGATGAGTGATGACATGCTTTCTGAACACTCTTGGCTCTTAATACTGTAAATATTATGGAGGCACAGATCATGGCTCCATAGTTCAGATTGAAATGAGTTTTGCACTTAAATCAGGGGATTCAATTACTTTTATGTAAGGAAAAATTATATTTTCAGAACAGCAACAGTTACTATTTGAGTACTGAATGAACTTGAGAATTTGCAAGTAAATTCATTATTTGTTTTGAGTTAAATTTTAATAGGTCCCTAAAGAAACTTAGAACTCTGTATCAGACCTTTTTGTTTGGGGTAACCTCAGTTTAAGTGTTGTCTTTTTCTACAAACTTGCAGACGCAACTCCTCAGTAGAACTGGTGCAGTCGGTCTGTGGCACTTTAAAATAAGTTTTAAGGAATAATGATGATTCTTTCCATTGTTCTTCATAACTAAAAGTTTCTCCATCAGCAGAGGCTGAAAAACATTATTCTTCTGGGAAACTGCTTTCTATTGACTGGGTGCATCCAGCTCCAGCTCTGGTAGGTACACTTTCTGGCCAAGTGTACCGGTTCAGCAGTTCATCATGGCCATGGTTCCATTCATGGGGAAATAGCTCACCTCTGGCTTCACATTACTGTGGTTTGCTGTGCTCTTCGCAATCTTTAGGCACAGCATTGATAACACTAGAATCCAAGTGGGTTTGTAGAAATCTCCCATGGGCTTTCAGTCTGCCAAAAGCACATCCAACAACCATTCTACACCTGCTTAGTGTAATTAATCCTCCTTTTGCCACAGCTTCTCATCTTCAGGGTAAGATTTCATAAGCCAAGGCAAAAGAGAGTAAGCATGGTCCTCCAGAATAATGGTGGAAACAGTAACTCCATTTTTGACAGTGTCATTTCTTGAGAATAATCCTAGCCAGTCCATGAATGTAGGTTTCCGATTGGCAAAAAAAACCCTGGTGGTATGAATTTTCCCAGTGCAGTCCATGTGGACATTTATAAATTAACCTCTGTGGTCCACAAAGGCCAGCATAACAATAAAACCAGTACCCTTTTTGGTTATGTTCTCAAGAGCTCCTTGAGGAAGGTAGACTCTCTGGGCAGGTGAGTCCCATCAATGGCCTAAGTGCAGTTGGGAAGCCCTATTCGAGGGATGGGCAACCTCTTTGGCCCGAGGGCCACATCAGGGTTGCACAACTATATGGAGGACCGGGTAGGAAAGGTTGTGCCTCGCCAAACAGCCTGGCCCCTGCCCCCATCCGACCCCTCCCACTTCTCGCCCCCTGACTTCCCCCCTCAGAACTCTCAACCCATCCAACCCCCCCTACTACTTGTCCCCTGACCACCCCCTGCTCCCTGTCCTCTGACTGCCTTGACCCCTATTCACACCTCCACCCCATGACAGCCCCCCAGGACTCCCACCCCTATCCAGCTGCCTTCTGCTCCTTGTCCCCTGACCACCCCCTTTCCAATTGCCCTCTACTCCTCATCCCCTGACTGCCCTCCCAATCCTTAGCCACATCCCTGCCCCCAGACAGGCCCCCTGGGACTCCCACTCCCAACCCACCCTGTTCCTGGCCCCCTGACCTGCCCTCTCAGAACCTCTGCCCCATCCAACTGCCCTCTCCTGCCTGACTACCCTGTCCAGAACCCACCCCTCCTTAACCCAACCTTCCCATCCCTTTACTAGCAGCAGGAGCTCACAGCCATGGCACCCAGTCAGAGCCAGCTGCGCTCCCCATGCTGCCTGCGGAAACGGTGGGCCAGAGCGTGATGGCGTGGCTGCAGCGGAGGGAGGTCAGCAGGGAAGGGGCCGGGGACTAGGCTTCCCTGCCTGGGAGCGCAGGGGCCAGGCAGGACGGTCCCGCGGGCCATAGTTTGCCCACGTCTGCCCTATTCTCTCAAAGCCAGCAATTTCAGGAATATCTTTTATATCCACTACTTTGGGATAATCCACATTTCTGACTGTGGTAAAAATGGTGCTGAAGGTTTCTGAGGTAATCAGATTTCCAGCACCAAACTGTGACAGTCTGGGGAAGCCAGCTTCCAGACGGTTATAGGAATTCACTTTTGGTCAAGCAGGACTGTCCTCATGCAGGTGTTTATGCTGGAGGGTAGGAGCAAGCTGTTCACAAAACTTCAGAAATGCAGCTTTCTTCATGTTAAAATTTTGGACCCACTGCTGGCCTTCCCAGATTTGCAAAATGAAGTTGTTCCATCCAGTCTGTACTTGTAGCCCTGCTCCAGAAGTGCCGGTCATGCAGAGTGTCATGAGCAGCATCAGCCAGTTTGTCTGCCATGTCTGTGTGTCATTGTCGTCCTCCTCCTCCTCTTCCTCTTTCCTCAATCATAAGCTCTGTCAAGTGCTTTTGGTGGGTCAGAAAACATTTCTGAAAAGTCCACCAACGACTCACAGAAGCTCTACCCATTTCTCGAAACAGAAGTGAAAGCGCAAGCAAGAGAAGTTGTTCATATGGGTGCTTCCATATTGCTGGGAGAGGAGCTCGCAGACCAAAATTACTGCTCAGCAGGATGTATTGGCTATCTGTTCAAACTTCCCATAATGTGCAGGATGGGCACCTGAGTTTTCCTATGCTGCACCACAGTCAAAGGGCTAGAATGGCCACATTTTCAGGATGGTGCTAGGAAATCTGGGATATGGTTGGTTTAAGTTGGGTCTGTATGCTGCAGTGTGGATGCCAGAGCCCTGGGTTTGACCACAGGGTAGAAAATTCTTAACCTAGGGTTGACAATCAGTGAAGACAGTCAAGTCCTGGGTTCTCTAACCAAGGGTCCGCTGACTTGTGTCCCACTAATCCTGGTCTTACATTGCAGTGTAGACATCTTCTGTTTTCAGTGGTACTGATATTATAGGCTGACATCTGCTTTCAGCCTTAATGCCATATTAGCATAGTTTGAGTCTGGGAATACTACAAAATACAATACAATAATACTGGCTTCTTAAATGTACTAAATGACTGTGTTCCCTTTAACTAGCTGATTTTCTTTAGCGTTTAAAAATGGATTGATGGAATATATACAGCAGTTCTGAGAGAGACTCACTGTAAATAAATGTTTGATACTTGTTCTACATGCACATTTAACTTTTCTTAATATTAATTACCATTGTATATATTTAACAGTGGATGGAATTGGTTAAATATTGTTGGGGTGGGAGAACTGTTAATGCAGTTAATTAAGTCTGTTGGCCCTGTAAATTTATACAGATTTATTAGCGAAACTAAAATTGGTAGTTACTGGTGTTTCAACATTAGTGCCTGGTGTGTTCTTTAAAATGTATGACAAGTCACAGTTAGATTATTTGTTGAATAAAGTGGCTAACTGTTACCATTTGAGTACTATATAAGGCTTTAGTCATGAACTGTGCTGGAATGGTGCAGGAGCATCTTGTTGCAGCAGGAGTTCCCCAGGACAAATACTGTTTCATTTCAGTCAAAACTCCTCTTGTGAGTACACAGTGCATCTCTGTCATCTAAGAAGAAAAAGCAGCATATGCTGTCCTCTATGAAAGTGCAGTTCTGCTGGCTGGTTGAGGTGTAAGGAACCCTGGCTCTAAGCCACCACCAATGTTGGTCCAGAGCAAAAGTTCGGAACTCAAGTCACTTTGTTGCTGGTATCTGTGTGGGAAAAGCAGGTTCTTCATCTTGCCTTTCCCTGTCCTGGAGTACTTGTGTAGGGTTTGTCACAGCTTGCCTCAAAGGAAGTAGCTAGCCCTGGAAAACGTAATTAGCTGATTGTCTTATTTATATTAGGTTTTATTTTATCCACAACAAAACAAATCTGTTTTCAAAAATATTTCTAAAAGAGGGTTTGCTTCCCTGCCACATCTTATTCACAGGAATGTCCTGTCTGTAGTAAAACACTTTGACGCACAGTGCACATGTCACAAAAATGAATTGTCATGTCAGAAATGGTTGTAAACATTTTCACAGTCACTTGTCATTGCAAGTTTAAAGGTGGGATGTTTTTAGAGAAGATTTTTTTTCTTTGCCTGCCTAGCTGTAAGACGAAAAAGCACCTTTTGAATATAGAATGTAAACTGATATAATTAAAAGCACTTTTTGAATATAGAGTTTAAATTGTGGGCAGAACTATCTAATCCTGTTTGCCTGTGTACATTCCCAAAGAATCTGTCACCCTACTGTATAGGTACTGATACAAGAAGCTTATTTTGAGTTTTGTCGTGCACAACTGAATGCAAGATTATCAGTTTGAAACGTAACATTCCAGAAACAAAATCAGGTAGCCATCAGTAGTATTATGAGTGGGTAAACTAATGCAATTTATGCATGCATCTCCACTGAAGCAACAGTCAACTTGAAAATCACATTTCCACCAGAAAATATTTCAGTATAAATCATACTTGAATGCAGGTCTCAAGTATAATGACCTGCTTCACGAGAGAGATTTGATTAATAAAACACACTATTACATACAAATGCAAAGCACTGAAAATTAGTTTCGGGGAGCCAGATGCACAGCTTCACAAGCACAAAACACAGTGGGTGTAGAATGCTGCTTTTAAGATGTTCTATAACAGCCTTTGTTGCTCCTTACCAAATCCCAAAAGCTGAAGGATGACAGCTATCTCAATTTCGTCATCTAAATCAAAGATTCTACTGATTTTATTCTGTTGCCAGTACAGAGCACTTTGCAGACTGGTATCAAGGTTAATTGTCACTCTGAGTAGTGAAGCACAGTCTGTCAATCCATGCTTAGCTCAACTAAGAGGGATAAGTAGTTATTCAGGTAATATGTAGATGAACTCAAAATGTAGATATTTTGGTTCTGTATATATGCATACATTTTATTTTTATTCTTTTAGCTAGAAAATTAAGTTATCACTGTGTATAAATGTTTAATGGACATTGTAGTAATATGCCAAACATTCATAGTGCTACAGGAAATGGGATTCTGCCAGAATGACCTCAGGGGAAGCGATTGCTTTAAGCTTCAGTTCCTTATGGCAACAAAAACTAGTTTCTTTTATCATGTCTGTGCCTGTTTTTAGCAGTTATACTATTCTATTATACAGGATTCTCTTCTTATAGTGTGAACAACCCTCACTGACTCATTAATTTTTATAATTTATGCTAAAACTTGCAAATCATTTGGATTATTTTGCATTCTTTATGTATATTTCACATATTCATTGCGAAGTTCACTTTTTGATTCTAGAACCAAAACACTATATCACTGTTAAAACCTACTATAAACAACCAAACATATATCAAAACTATACATATAAACTAAAATACTCTCCATTATATTGGATTGGTTTCCTGTAACCTTGGTGACTGCACAGCATTCTGAGGGATTGGGTATGACACTTTGACTTCTTGGTGGCCTGAATGCAGTTGTACTGTTTCAGTCTGAAATTGATTGCCCTAAATTTACAGATCCTCTGTAGCCTAGGGCCTTCAAATTAAAACTTTATCAAGTAGTTCTTCTTCTTAAAGTATTTTAATTGAAAAGGATGCAGCAGCTTTGTTCCTCTTGTGGCCAGTCTGGAAGGTTTACTTTTTAAATCGGTATGAAAATTATAATGTTGCAGGGGTCTTTCTTAGCCTTGGGGATTGCTGATTTGATTTGTTTTGAAGTGGTGGTGGCTGTACTTAGCTACTCATGCAGCTGTTTCCCTTCCACGCAACCACAATGACTTTATTCACATGAAGGCTTTTGTTTGTATGTTTGAAATGTTAGCAGCAGCAAGAAAATTGTCAGTCAAGGGTGATTTTTTTTTTTTTGTTAGAAATGTAAAAGTGATGTCCTGATTGAGCCAACATCAAACCTGGTGTAACTGCAGTGAATCCAGTGGAATTACACTAAGCGTGAATGGCCCAATATACTTTCACAAAGTATATGTAAAGGGAAAAATTCTAGAACAGTTTTAAGATTTCAGAAATTAAAGATAAATCACTAGTTTAATGTAAACATGTTTTGTACAGCCTTTTTAACAAAAAAGACTTTCCTGTAATCTATTGTCTAGCTTGCTAGTGAAGTTGAGCTTCGTAGGAAGGCAATTTATTAGCGACTTAGTCTATTATCTTCTGTGTCTTTCCTCAGCTAATTTAATTCATTTGTGATATACTCCTGCAGCCAAGGAATTCAAAATTTTAGTGTTTTTTGTACTGATAAACATTTTCATACAAACTTATAAAGCATTGACACTCTGTGTGGCTTTAGTAGCTTTACTAATGAAGTTTTTACCAAACGAAATGGAAAAGGGCCAACTTATAATTGTTAGTGCAGTAGCATAATCAACCATACATGGTTTGTTTGTTATAGCTCAGCATTAGAACAATGTTTCAAAGGGAAAACATGCAGAGATGATTAGTAAATAACACAGTACCATAGTGATGTGAGGTTGCCCAACGATAGCAGTGATCTAGTGGGGATATTCATGTGAGTGCTTAAATATATACTTTTTTCTTATCCTAATGAGTACTGATGTCTAATTTTAGTAGCCATTTATGCAGAGATGCTATAAAGAAATAATAGAACTTTTGGTTGAATAAATGACTGTTGTAGAGGTATAATGAGCACCATCTGGTAGTTTGCTCCAGATTGCTTTGAGCTTACATAATACAAATTTGCAATACTGAGAAAAGGTGAACCAAGCCTACTATAAAGACATATTTTCATTAACATTTTGAGTCCAATGTGTATCAAAGGTATATTTCATTGCATTCTACAGGTTTCATAATACAATAGCTACAATTGGCCAAATTTTTACAAACTGTGCATTTCCTTTGTATTGTTCAAATTTCCTTTGTATTGTTCATATTATTCTGTCTGGTCCACATCTGTTCAATAGTTAGTGGCCCTTAACAGAACTGTCTTTCTCAAAGACAGATTGTAGGCACCACTCCTCTGCTATTTAGCACAAGTATGACACTGGGCCAGAAAGGGTTAAGCAACTTGCGGACTAAATGACCAAAATTCTACCGTTTAAAGACATGCAGATGCTGCCTGGGTTACGCAAGACCCAACTTATGCAAATTTGCACGTACGGAAAAAGTTCCATAAGCCAGAAATAGGATTTTTGAGTTGCCGAAATTTTTGCATAATGTACAATATACATTTTGGACTGACACAAAATTCGAGTTACGCAAGGCTTTCTGGAATGGAACAATTGTGTAAGTTGGGGGCCGTCTGTATTAGAAAAGTTATATAAATGGTAATTAGGGCTGCTATTTATAAATGGCTAACAAAGCCATGTTAGACTAGAACTTTGAAATGTTAACTTGTATTGTTAGAAAACTGGAAGAAGATAGTGATTGTATTGGTCTGTGTTTACCTATATCTTGTTAGAGGTTAACAATGTAACCAGTTTCAGAGGGGTAGCCGTGTTAGTCTGTATCAGCAAAAACGAGGGAGTCCTTGTGCCACCTTAGAGACTAACACGTTTATTTGGGCATAAGCTTCCATGGACTATAACCCACTTCATCAGATGCATGGAATGAAAAATACAGTAGGCAGGTATAAATACACAGCACATGAAACCAGACGATTCCTGTCACTATATTCTACTGATTCAGAGATCAAAAGGGGATATTAACATTAGGATGCTAATTGGGTGTAATAATATTTTCTGTATTTCTCTTTGAAGTTTGTAGTAAACTGTCTATGAACTGATTAATGGATAATTACCTTATGCTGATAAATGCAACTAATTACCTGTGTACATTTAGGAAATTGGACATTTTACTTCAAAACCACAATGCTTCACCCGAGGAATACCTGCTGTCAAGAGGCCAACAATAGGAGAGCCCACCAGAGATCTATAAAAACTCCAGGGCCCTAATTCTCTATCTCAAATCTGCTTAAGCTTGGTCAGGGGAAGCTCGAGTTGCAAGACTGAGGTCTCCAACTCCAGAGTGGATTACCCTGCTAATTCTCATGGAAGAATCTGAACAAGTTCTATATATAGATTGCCTTTTGAACTGATTCTGCAAAGAACTTTTTGCAACTCAGCAGCTCATCATCTCTACTGTGAAACTGACCTAAGAACTCTATTCATATCCATATGTGTGGTGATCTTTTAACCTTAATACTTTTTTTGTAAAATAAATCTTAGATTAGTTAATAAATACATGCTTGCAGCCAATTCTTAAGTAACATCTGAAGTATTCATTGGCCTGGTGAGTAATATATCCGATTTCCTGGGATTGATGAAACTTTATATATGATGAACAAGATTTTCAGTAGTTCTCCTCATATTGGACTTGGCTGTCTGGGTAGGAGCCCAAGACTGGATTGCTTTAAGGCAGCTGTGGTTTTGGCTTCTGGGTAACCAGTAAGTTATTGTAAAAGCTGTTTTGTTGCTGACTTGGTGAATCTAATGATTAGAATAACCACCGGTTTTGGGGATCGGCTGCCCCATTCTTTACAGTTTGCCCTAATTGAGCAATATCAACCCCCCCCCCCCCCCCAAGGTGCCAACAGTCACAACAAGGACCATGAGGCAGTAGATAGTGAAACAGACACAAGACATGAGAAAGTTGTTAAAATCAAATTGGAATTCCAGATTCCACAAATCCTCACAATCATAAATGGAAAATAGGGAAAATAGATAACTTCTAATTTATGCTGATTGCTGTGAAGTGTAGAAAATAGATATGGGAAGCTAAAGACATCAGGGAAAATCCATGGCTAAGGACAACAAGGGTTATGTTTTGGTAGGAACAAAAGAAATCCTGGCATAGGGCCATTACTAGATGGAGATGGTAAAATTGTTAATGATACGGAACAGGCAAAGTGGTCAATAAATTTCTGTTTTCAAAGTAGGATGATATGCTTGTGTCACACGAGGATGATGATATACTTTCCAGTCCATTGTCAATAAGAAGGATGTTAAAATAGCATTTGCTGGGATAACATTTTTAAATTATCAGGCTCGGAAAACTTGCACCCAAGAATCCTAAAAGAACTGGCTGACAAGATCTCTGGCCCACTGATGTTGTTCGAAAATTTATTTAAAATTATGGAAGATAGGAAGAGTGCTAATGTTGTGACGCTATTCAAAATGGGCAAGTGTGATCTGGGAACTACAGGCCTACTAGCCTGACATCAGTCCTGGGCGAAATAATGGAAAAGCTGAAATGGCGTTCAGTTGATAAAAAATTAAAGGATAGGAATATAGTTAATGCCAGACAACATAAGTATAGAGAAAATAGGTCTTATGAAACAAACCTTATTTTATTCTTGGATCAGATTACAAGTCTGATTGATAAAGGTAATGATGTAGATGTAATGTAGTTAGATGTTTGTAAGCCATGTGCCTTAGTCCCACATGATCTGATTTAAAAATTAGCACTATACAATGTCAACAGAGCATACATTAACTAGATTCAGAATTGGCTGGTTAACAGTTCTCACAGTAGTTAATGGAGATTTTTCTAGTGAAGTTCTGCAAGGCTTGATACTAGGTCTGATAGGTCTGATGCTATTCAACATTTTCATCAATAGTTTGGAAGTAAATATAAATTCACTACTGATTAAAATTTGTAGATGATACAAAGACTGGAGGAATGAGGAAAAATGGTGAAGACAAGGCAGTTATACAAGGTGATCTGAAAGGCTTGATAAACTGGGCTCGTTGGAACAAAATGCATTTTAATATAGCCAAATGCAAATTTATACATCTAGGAACAAGTAACGGAGGCTATGGCCACGTTTAGGCTACGCGCCGTATCGGCGGGTTAAAATCGATTGCTCGGGGATCGATATATCGCGTCTCATCTAGACGCGATATATCGATCCCTGAGTGCGCTTATATCGATTCCGGAACTTCACCAACCCCAACAGAGTTCCGGAATCGACATGGCGAACCGCGGACATCGATCCCGTGCGGTGAGGACAGGTGAGTAAATCGATTTTTAGATATTCGACTTCAGCTACGTTATTCACGTAGCTGAAGTTGCGTATCTAAAATCGATTTTTTTCCCCTGTAGTGTAGACCAGCCCTATACCTACAGGATGATGGACTTTGTCCTGGAAAGCAGTGATTGTGAAAAGAGTTTAGGAGTTAAGTGGATGAGCCACCGAATAAGAGTTCCCTGTGTGATGCTGTGACAAAAAAGGCTATGTCAATCCTTGGATGTATAAACAGGAGAGTAGGAGTAAGGGGGTGATTTAATTTCTGTATATAGCATTTGTGAGACAGATACTGGAATACTGCCTCCAGTTCTGGGATCCAGATTTTAAAAAGGATGTTTGGAAAATTGGAGAGTGCAGAAAAGAGCCACAAATTATTTGAGGGCTGAAGAAAATGCCTTATGGTAAGAGACTTAAAGCTCCATCTGTTTTTCTTATCAAAAAGAAGACTAGGAGGAGATTTGATTTACAGTGTACAAGTACATTAATGGGGAGAAAATACCAGGTACTAAAAGGCACTTTAATTTGGTGGAGAAAGACAAATCCCAATTAGAAATAAGGCAGAATGTTTTAACTGGGAAGGTAACAAACCACGAAGGGAAGTAGTGGAATCTCCATCTCTTGAAATTAAGACTGAATGCCAATTCTGGCAGATATTCTTTATCCAAACATACATTATTGGGCACAGAACAGGGGTGATTGAGTGAAATTTAATAGTCTGTGATTAGACAGGAGGTCAGATTAGATGATGTAGTGGTCCTGTCTGGCCATAAAGTTTATGAATGTTTTGTGCACCTGCATGATCTAAAAATGGTGAGGGTTACACTCCACTTAATCTGTTTTGCTTTCATCTCTATCATGGAAGATTAGTCACTTGGGAACTTATTGTTTGAATAGAAGGTGCTTGTACAGTCAGTGGAAGAAGCTACATTAGTAGCTTTTATCTTAGAAGAGACATATATTTGTGTGTCTCTTTCAAGAGCAAATGACATTCACTAAGAGGACCAAAAAAAGCCACCATAGCTAAACAGAGTAAAAGAGGTGGTTAGATGCTAAAAGGAGTCCTTTAAAAACTGGAAGTCAAATCCATAGTGAGGGAAAAATGAAGCATAAACTCTAGCAAGTCAAGTGTAAAAATATAAGGCAGATTAAGAGAATTTGAAGAACAACTAGTCAATGACACACACTAACAAAGCAAATTTTAAGTACATCAAACCAGGAAATCTGCTAAGCAATCACTGGGAACCACTGGATGATCGAGTTGCTAAAGGAGCGTGCAGAAAAACAAGGCAGTTGCAGAGAAGTTAAA
The DNA here is from genome assembly GCF_003597395.2 of Chelonoidis abingdonii. NCBI lineage: Eukaryota > Metazoa > Chordata > Testudines > Testudinidae > Chelonoidis > Chelonoidis abingdonii. The sequence goes on from NC_133770.1 coordinate 74,092,119, forward strand.
ATGATTTCTTTGTATTGGTCTTCATTGCAGAGGGTATGGGGGAGTTCCCCACATCTGAGCCATTCTTTTTAGGTAACAGATCTGAGGAACTATCCTGGATTGAGGTTTCAGTAGAGGTTCTAGAACAAACTGATAAATTAAACAGTAAGGAGTCACCAGGACCAGATGGTATTCACCCAAGAGTTCTAAAGGAAGTCAGATATGAAATTGCAGAATTGCTACTGGGGTGAACAAACTATTGCTTAAATCAGCCTCTGCACCAGATGACTGGAGGGTAGCTAATGTGACACCTATTTTTTTTTTTTAAAAAAGGCTCCAGAGGTGATCCTGGCAATTACAGGTCAGTGAGCCTAATTTCAGTACCTGGTAAACTGGTTGAAACTATAGTAAAGAACGAAATTATCAGGCACATGGATGAACATGACTTACTGGTGAAGAGACCATGTGGCTTTTGTAAAGGCAAATCATGCCTTACCAGTCTATTAAATTCTTTGAGGGGTTTGTCAAACATGTGGACATGGGTGATCTAATGAAGTGGCTCTCAGCCTTTCCAGACTACTGTACCCCATTTAGGAGTCTGATTTGTCTTGCGTACCCCAAAGTTTCACCGCATTTAAAAAATACTTGCTTACAAAATCTCACACACAAAATACAAAAGTGTCACAGGACTTACTCTCATTTTCACCATACAATTATAAATCAATTGCAATATAAATATTGTACTTACATTTCAGTGAATAGTATAGAGAGCAGTATAAACAAATAATTGTATGAAATTTTAGATTGTACTGACTTTACTAGTGCTTTTTAAGTAGGGCTGTCAAATGATTAAAAAAATCATGATTAATTGCATGGTTGAAAAAAATGATTAATTACACTATTAAACAATAATACCATTTATTTCAATGTTTGTTTTCTATATTTTCAAATATATTTTCAGTTGCAACACAGAATACAAAGTGTACAGTGCTCACTTCATATTTATGTATGTGCATTATAAAAAAACAATAGGTGAACTGAAAAATACTAATGCAAGTACTGTAGTGCAATCTCTTTATTATGAAAGATAATGTAGTTATGTACATAAAATGGCTTCAAAAATAAAGCAGTGTAAGATTTTGAGCTTGTAAGTCCACTCAGTCCTCCTTCTTGTTCAGCCAGTCGCTCAGACAAATAAGTTTGTTTACATTTGCGGGAGATAATGTGCCCGCTTCTTGTTTGCAATGTCACCAGAAAGTGAGAACAGGCGTTCTTATGGCACTGTTGTAGCCAGCATCATCAGAATCACTTAAATTCATATGTCCCTTCATGCTTCAACCACGGTTTCAGGGGATGTGTCCATGTTGATGATGATTTCTGCTTGATAACAGTCCAAAGCAGTGCAGACTGACGCATGTTCATTTTTCATTATTTGAGTTAGATGCCACTAGCAGAAGGTTGATATTTTGTTGTTTGTTTTTTTGGTGGTTTGGATTCTGTAATTTCTGCATCAGAGAGTTTCTCTTTTAAGGCATCTGAAGGCATGTGCCACATCTTGGCCCTCTCAGATTTTGGAAAGCACTTCAAGCTTGGGTCGAGTGCTCTAGGTATCTGTAGAAATCTCACATTGGTATCTTCTTTGCTTTTTGTCAAATCTGCAGTGAAAGTGCTCTTAAAATGAACAAGATGTGATGGGTCATCATTCGAGTCTGCTATAACATGAAATATATGGCTGAATGCAGGTAAAATAGAGCAAGGGGCATACAATTCTGACCCAAGGAGTTCGGTCACAAATTGAATGATGACATTTTTTAACGAGTGTCAGCATGGAAGCACGTCCTCTGGAATGGTGACTGAAGCACAAAGGCATGTGCATGTGTAGCATAACTGGTACATAAATACATTGCGATGCCGGCTACAAAAAGTGCCATGCAAATGCCTGTTCTCACTTTCTGGTGACATTGTAAATAAGAAGCGGGCAGCATTATCTCCTGTAAATGTAAACAAACTTGTTTGTCTTAACGATTGGCTGAACAAGAAGTAGGATTGAATGGACTTGTAGGCTCTGAGGATTTAAATTTGTTTTTGAGTGCAGTTATGTAACAAAAATAAATCTACGTTTGTAAGTTGCATTTTTACAACAGTGATTGCACTACAGTACTTGTCTGAGGTGTACTGAAAATACTATTTTTATCAGTTTTACTGTGCAAATATTTGTAATAAAAAATAATATACACTTTGATTTCAGTTACAACATAATACAATATATATGAAAATATAGAAGAAAATTCAAAATATTTAATAAATTTCAATTGGTATTCTATTGTTTAACAGTGCTATTAAAACTGCAGTTAATCATGATTAATTTTTTATTCATGATTGATTTTTTGAGTTAATTGCCTGAGTTAACGGCAATTAATCAACAGCCTTACTTCTAATGTAACCTGTTGTAAAAGTAGACAAATATATAGAAGAGTTGTAACCCTTAAAAACCTCTGTGTACTCAACCAGGGGTACATATACCCCTGGAGGAACTACTGATCTAATGGATATAGTGTACTTGAACTTTACAAAAGCCATTGACAAGGACCCATACCCAAGGTTCTTAAGCAAAGTAAGGAGTCATGAGATAAAAGGAAAAGTCTTTTCATGGATCAGTAACTGGTTAAAAGATAAAAAAAACAAACAAACAAACCCACAAAGTTTAGGAAGAAATGGTAAGTTTTCACAGTGGAGAGAGGTAAATAGCAGGGTCTCCCTGTGTTGTTCAACATATTCATAAACGAGCTGGAAAAAAGGGAAGTGAGGTAGCAACATTTGCAGATTAAACAAAATTACTCAAGATAGTTAAGTCCAAAGCCGACTGCGAAGAGTTACAAAGGAATCTCACGACTGGGTGGCAACATGGCAGATGAAATTCATTGTTGATATATGCAAAGTAATGCACACTAGAAAAAATAATTGTAGCAATACCTACAAAATGATGGGGTTTAAATTATCTGTTAGCACTCAAGAAAGAGATCTTGGAGTCACTGTGGATAGTAAGGGATAGATAAGACAGAAAATATAATTTCACTATATAAATCCATGGTACTCCCAAACTTTGAATGCTGTGAGATGTTCTGGTCACCTTATCTCAAAAAAGATGTAGAGAAGGGCAACGAAACTTATTAGGGGTATGTAGCGGCAGAGAGCTTAAAGAGCTTGGGACTGTTCATCTTAGAAAAAAGATGACTAAAGTAGGATACGATCAGGGCTTTGGAGCTGTGCTCTGGGTCCGCTCTAGCTCCAGGCAAAAACCTGCAGCTCCACTGCTCTGGAGCTGCTCTGCGCTCCAGCTCCGGACTCCACTCCGAAGCCCTGGATATGAAATCATGAGAGTTATGGAGAAAGTGAATATGGAAGTGTTGTTTATGCCTTCACATGACACAAGAGCTAAGGTTCAATTGATTAAATGAATAGGCAGCAGGCTTAAAACAAACCCAGGGAAGTGCTTCTTCACATGATTCGCAGCCAACCTGTGGAACTCATTGATGGGATGTTGTAAAGGCCAAAATTTTAACTGAGTCTTAAAAAAAGACTTAGGCTTTGTCTACACTTACAGTTTTGCAGCGCTGGCAGTTACAGCTGTGGTCGTACAGCTGTGTACGGCCAGCGCTGCAGTGTGTCCACACTGACAGCGAGCAGCGCTGCAGTGTGTCCACACTTGCACCAGTTGCAGCGCTGTTGTGAGTGGTGCATTGTGGGCAGCTATCCTACAGAGCACCTCATCCTATTTTGTGTCGCTGTGGGAAGGGGGACGGAAAGGGTGGCGGGTCATTCTGCTTGCTGTTCAAACGACCATGCTGCCAGGGATCGGACCCCACGCTAAGACGGGCCCGCCGCACCTTAGGCACCTTTTTAATTTTTTCTTTAACTCCCCGTCCCCGAGCTGCGGTCCTGCTCCAATAGTCCCGCTCCTTTGAGTGAAGCGCCGGCGGGAGCGCGGCAATGGCCACGCGCTCGTCCAGCTACGAGCTAACAGCCGGGCTGCGGGGCTTGCGGTGCTCCAGCCGGGGCTCCACCATGAGAGTGGGGCGGCGGGTGCTTTGTACCGGCGCTCACGGCCAGGCAGAGCGACGTCGCGGAGCTTCGCCACGCTCTGTCCGGGGCTCAGCTGAGAGCGGAGTCGGGCGGAGCATTGCCTGTCTGGAGCTCGCGGCCGGAGCGGCAGGCAAGCCGCTCTCTGCCGTCTGGAGCTCTGGGCCCTTTAAATAGCCCTCCCTGGGGGCAGTGAGGGGGGTATTTAACAAGTACTGGGCTCCCAGCATGCCCCATCCTCTGCCACCCTGGTCTTAAATACCGGCCGGAGCCCCGCCTCCCTCTTGCATTCCCCAGCGCTCCCAGCGGGCTATTAAAAGTCCCTGGAGTAGAAAGGGGGTTTGGGGGCATACTTAAAGGGGGCTGGGGTTCAGCTGGCCTCTGCTGCACCCGCATGACCTGCCCAACAACAAGTCCGGCCCCCCCTGCTGCAGCCAAGCGTCTGCACCCCGTGCCCACAGCCACCTCTGGCCAAAGCACCCTGTCCTGTCTCCAAGCCAACCCCTTGCCACACACCCCTGGCAAGCCCTGCCCAAAGCCAGCCAACCCCCCCCACACTGGCGGCCCGCACCAAGCTTGTGGCACACTCTGCCCTAGGCCCGCACCCCCTGCCCTGTTTCCAGTCACCCAACTGCTGCACCCACTGCCTGAAGCCAGCCCGCCCCACACCCCTTGTCTCCAACCAGCCCCACATCCCTTGCCTGCCTGCAGCCAGACCCTACCCCCCCATTTAAAGCTTCCTGCCCTTGGGGGCCTTCAGCCAGCCCGCATGTCCACGCTGCCCTGCAGTTTCCAGGGCAATTAACCTGCCAGGAGCAGCTGGAACCAACACATGTGCACACCCCCAGGGAGTGGCGGGGACCATGCACACATGTGAAAAACAGGCCAGTCATTAATAAAACCAACTCAACAGCATATCATGATGCAATGTATATAATTTTATTATGTCATATAGTTATGGAAAAGTAAAATAATACATGAAAGAAAATGAGAGGACTTTTTTTCCCCAACTTTTTTATTAAGCTCATCCCTGCCGATCTGTGCTTCTCTTGGTAGCAATTCCTTTCTCTTGGCAGCCTTATCCTTTATCTTGGCAGCCTGTTCCTTTTCATGGTTTCCTTATCATCCAGTCTTGCAAGTTTTTCATTTTCTGTGGAATATCTCTGCCCCTCGTC
>NC_133770.1:74098253-74213091 GCF_003597395.2 Chelonoidis abingdonii
CTGCAAACAGGGAGTTGCAGCGCTGGCTGAGCTTTTAAGTGTAGACACCTGCTAAGTTGCAGCGCTGTAACCCCCTCGCCAGCGCTGCAACTTGCAAGTGTAGCCAAGCCCCTAGACCTATCCTCCATGAACTTATCTATCAACAGCTGTTAGCTAAAATGGCCAGGGTCACAACGCCATGTTTTGAGTGTTCCTAAACTTCCAACTGGCAGAAGCTGGGACTGGACAACAGGGAATGGATCACTCAAACATGCCCATTCTATTCATTCCCTCTGAAGCATCTGGTACTGGGCACTGTCCAAGACAGCATACTGGGGTAGGTGGACCATTCGTCCAGCCCCAAATGTCTGTTCCTATTCATTCCTAAAACGTGCATTAAGCTCATAATTTCCATTTTATATACTGTACGTTCTGTTTGTTCTGCAATAAAGTAATCAGCTTGTCTTCCTCTATTTTAGTCTTTTTCTTACACTCCCCACCCCCAACCATATTCCTGTATGCCCCTTGACCTACAATGACTGGATCTAAGATTTTCTATAACCACAGGAGTTGCACAGGTTTAACATAAATTAGTTGTTAAAATTTGTTTTAATTAAAGGCCACACAACCTCAAGTAGACCTTATTTCACTTTGTATGTCTTATTTAGGCTTATAGTAAATCTGTTCCTATTTGTTTTAAACTAAATCAGTATAAATTTGACATATATATCCATTTTAGCAATTTGCAGTGATTTAATTATGTAGATTTTTAAATCATACCACTAATTGAAACAGTGCAACTGTACATGTAGACGAGCCCTTGGTCAGATGCCTATGCTCTTCCCCCAACTATTTCTGTCTAAAGGAAAGTTGGAAAAGCCAGAAATGGAATTGTTCACAAATGAGGATTCTAGAGCAATGAGGGATAATCCCAGTAACACCCTAAAGTTCTTAAGAAATCTGTCACTCAGTGATTTGATTTGGCTGACTCCTTAACATGCTACACTGTTACTGTGAGTGTGGTGCAAGAAGATATGTCAGAATGAGAACTTATATATGAGAACTTTCTCAGGAAAGTGTGTGTGTGTGTGTGTGTGTGTGTGTGTGTGTAATGTGTATATATATATATACACACACACACACACACCCCTACTGCTCTGAAACATACACACACACACACACATATAATGAGAGAACTTTTCTCAGGAAAACATTCATATCCTAACTTTTTTCAACTAACCTAAGTTATTTAAACTTAATTTATTACATGCACTGAATATTGTATGTCCTTTCCTGAAGGAGCAGCAACTGCTCTTATCTGCAGTTAAAAAAAAAATCCTGGTATTGACTAACCTGTACATCTATCCCAGGACCTCTTGCCTTACTTTCTTTGGAAATTCCACTGAATGTACACGTTGCACCTTAGGGAGAGCACCTACATTATTTTTACTGTATGTGCTCTTCTAGAAGTGCAGCATGATTGCAAATAATTAAATGAAGCCAAAGGATGAATTTAGGGAAGTATTGGGATGAGTGCACAAACTTTCTTCTCCTAGTCACTTGCCCTAGTCCTAGTTACTTTCTTCTCCTAGTCCATTGACAAGAACAATGAATCAAGTTTCACTTTCAGCCTTAAAGAGTGCCAAACAACTTCTTCAGTGGGTAATAAGTAATTATTTTACTTGCCTGGATCATATGTTTAGTTTTTCAATGCTTCCAGTCAATAACGTCTTATGACTGTTGTCCTCAACAGCAAATCTTAAGGCTATGTCTACACTTGCTATTTAAAGCTCAAAAAGTCCCTTTTTTGCACTAAAACCACAGAAGCATCTAAACTTTTTAATGACTTTTTGTGGTGGAACTCAGACGTTTCACCGCAAAAAGAAAACCACCTTTACCAGAGGCATGCAGCTCTTTCTTCTGTTCATTTTGCGCTGTTGTGAAAGTGAAGACACGTTCTACCCGTGTAAACATCTTTTGGCCTCCGGAGGATATTCCTCAGTTCCAAAAGTGACCACTCTGGCCAGCATCTCTGCTGCTCTGATGCCAGGTAAGGGATGTCCGGCCCTCCCCCTGTAAGCCCTGGGAAGTTTGAAACTCCCTTTCCCTTTGGTCATAGATGTGGCAGGGAAAGCAGCCAGACAGCAGGAGACTTAAAAAAAAAAATGTCATGAAAGAAACAAGGAAGTACTGGGGCTGCTGGGACATGAAGCAGTGTATCATAGGGTGCAGGGCAGGGACACAAAATGCCTTCCACTCACCCCCACCCTTCCCACAAGACCTATCGAGAGAGCTGCACTGCTGCTCTACAGTGCTGCTCTCATCAAGTGCTGCTAGTGACATCTGAGGAATTGTGAGTACACAAACCAGCACTTTTATTTCACCAGTTTCCTATCACCAGTGAAACTTACAGTGCAAAAACTCTGCAAGTGTAGACATATTCTAAGTCTATCAGATACTTTCAAACCCACTTGCTCAATAGATAGAATAAATAACAGATGTAGGACACTTCTGGACAATGTTTCTCGACAATGGGAAGCTACTAGAGTGCCTTGCATTTACGGACACACAATGCTCTTCCTGCATACAGAGCATTAGATCCAGCCAACTTAATGCTGTCTCAAATCCACAAAGCTCAAACACTTCAAAATATGCTTCCTGTTCAGTACAGTCAAATGTTTTAACCTCAGTATAGGAAGTGATATATCATCAACCAATCTGTGAGTGGTTTTTTATAACAGCACAGTGTTGTCAGAGTTTTCGTTTAATAAAACTGGTCTGGTTCAAAATGTGTAAGTCTGAGGATTGTAACCTCTAACCTCCCCTGCTAATACTTGAAGTATTTTTCCTTGATAATTTTTACTATACAATTCTGGAAAATACAAGTATTATCTGTGCCCTTCAATATCAGAACAATAACTACCTCAGGCCAAGACTACACTACAAATGTATAACAGTATAACTACGTTACTCATGGGTGTAAAAAATCCACACCCCTGAGCAATGTAATTATACTGATTTAGCCTTGGGTATAGACAGCAGTAGGTCAATGGGAGAGGTTCTCGTGTCAACATAGCTACTGCCTCTCAAGTTGCTGGATTAACCTGTCAGCATAATAGCATCTTCACTAATGTACTATAGCTGCACGATTGTAGCTGTGCTGCTGTATGCGAAGATAAGACTTGATCATTTCTCTGAAGAGGCATTTTGTTTCTGGAGATAGTAAATAGTGCAGTAAAACGGGGAGCAACCCTGCCAATAAAGTATTTTAAAAATACATTTGAATGCCATCAAAACTTGGGGCTTATTCAACAGCATGTCGGACATGACATTCTTTATCGCCTCTCATTTAGGAGCATCAAAACAATTCTCGCTCCTCCAGCTTATGCAAATCTAGACACTAGATCCCTGGGAGGTATGACATGTTTTGAAATTCACTAGGGATGCAGAAGAATGTAGATCACTCTAAGAGGATTTAAAGGTCACTAGTTACTTCGTTATTATTTGTGATGGTCCGATCTGCCTTTGTCACTGTCCAGATTTGGATTTCTATTTTTTCCAGAATTTAACAGCCAATAGTAGAATCTCCTACTTCTTTTATTTCTAATATTGAAGTGATTTTTCAATTATAGCCAGTTGGAAAGCAGCCAAATTACCCCACCATCGATAAGTTATAATGTATAGTGTGTGCCTTGTTGCTGTTAGTTTATGTACTACTTAAAGTGAGCAATTTCTTTGGTTAATGCTGTCTGAAGAGCCACATGCTTCCTCTTGTGAGGCAAAGACTTCTGCAAAAAAACCCAAAAACAGCTTTTAGATTCACAGCAAATTTGAAGTAACCTCTACCAGAAGATAAATTTATCAAGAATCCCTCCACCTCTGACTTGTTCTTGTGTGAAAATACTTCTTAACACATAGTGATATGTTTAAGCAGTAACTTTATTTAGGCCTCATTGTTGTAGGACTTCTCAGAAAAATTGCTGATGATAGGGGAGCACCACTGGTATGTCACAGTCTCACTCACAGAAACATAAAGGACTCGTATTTACAAACATACATGCATAGATGTAATCATGAGGAAAAAAGTGTGAGCTTAGCTGGTATTTCACAGGGAGCTCTGTGAAAAGGGCAAGAATACATACTTGAGCAACTGCTGAATAATTCACATAACTCCATGTACCCTGAGAATCTGAAACTGAGTATCTTTATTCTCTGAGAAGTGCTGCACCTCTTTTCTTCAATACTTTCTTAATTTTTCATTTCCTTAACTGCTCTTCCTCTTGGCTGCAGAGTTGTTTCACAGCCACTTTTGTCCCCTCTCACTGACAGCTCCGTAGTCCCAGTGTTTTTAATATTCTCCCTCTATGGGGACAGTAGCTTTTCTGGCCTGCTTTTGCCTTGCTCCACTGTTCCACATACATTACCATGTAAGGATCCTGTGCATATCTGGGCTCCATTCCACATGAGAGGGTGTTCACAATTTGACTCCCCTCTTCCCCCTGCCCCTGCTTCTAGACTTCCTCTCCCTACCCAGTTCTGCTGCAAGAAGATCCTTCAGACTCTTGGCTGGGGACTGAATTTGCCTCAAAATGAGGGCGACCGACAGACACAACTCAGCAGGCTCCATGCAGCCAGTGGGCTGCAGGTTGTTATTAAATATCTAAACAGGAAGTTTTTCATAGTTTAACCCAGTCTTCTGAATGCTGTATTGTCTTTGGTGTACATCAATATGCCTGCACAACAGTCACTCAAGTACAAACATTAAACTGGGTAGTGCCTGTGTTAGAAGCTCAGGGTATCACAGAATATCAGGGTTGGAAGGGAACCTCAGGAGGTCATCTAGTCCAACCCCCTGCTCAAAGCAGGGCCTATCTCCAGACAGATTTTTACCTCAGTTCCCTAAATGGCCCCCTCAAGGATTGAACTCTCAACCCTGGGTTTAGCAGGCTAATGCTCAAAGCACTGAGCTACCCTTTCTTCCTCCCCTGTTAGGGAGGCTTGTTTAATATAGCCTCCCCACACCAAGTAAGGTAGGTTAGACAGTGACTAGCTAACTGATTCATCAGCAGTTTTCTGTTAAGCATTAGAGATGTTTCATTGGGTGTACTACAGTGTTTCTCAAACTGGGGTCTCCGCCCGTGTAGGGAAAGCCTGACTTAATAGAAACTGCACATGTAATTTTCAAACCCTTATGTGTAGAGAAAAGAGAAATTACTAAAACAATTTAATTTACAACTTCTGAGAGATTTGGACTTCTGTTCTGAAATGCAGTGGGCTGCCAGGATATACTATCCATACCCAAGACATTTTAGGCTGTTACCATTGTGAGAAGACATGGTCAATGTTGCTAACCTTGCACTGCTTAGATGAACTTCCACAGCTGCCAGTTTAACAGTGTGGTTATAAGTTTTCAAATGCAAATTGTATTAACAGGTACTATGCAAAACTGATCTTAAAAATATGATACAAATGTTGTATTGATTAAACTTCTGCTGACCAAAAATATGTGGCTTGTTTTACTACTACATGAAAATAAACTGAAAGCAGTGGTAAGAAGGAATTTACTTAAAAGCTGAGTTTTTCAGGTACAGATCATTTTCAAAAGCATGGGGGTAGGGTGGTCTTTTTTGTTGGTTGGTTATTTTTAAGTTGAACAGTTGATAACCTGGTTAAAAGTTACTAAGGTATCTATGATTATTCTTTAAATGGCTGTTTCAGTGACATTTTACATGATATCATAATTGATGGTGTCAGATGTAATAAATAATTCAGTAGTTTTTTAGCTCTTTGATTGTGTAGCAGGATTTGTGGATGACAGCGGTCTGATGACTGACTGACTTGTGAAAATGGATGGCTTATTACTATCCATCTTGTCGCTATTCACCCCACATGTAAAATTGGAATTTGAATTACTTACCCCACAGAATAGTTATTTTTGTCCTACCACTGTGTTAAGAACAGAGTTGCTCAAAAGACTATTACGTTTCTAATACCTGAAATTAAAATCCTAGCAAAGCTGCAGTGTTGGTGTGGTTGACATTTATTTTGGATTCCAAATGGTTAAAATAATCAATAAAGGAAACAGTATAACAAATAGTTTTGGGATTTTGTATTTGACTGAAGTTAAATTTCTTGTAACTGGGCTAAGGGGGTACATATATATTTAAACTTTTCTAAAGCCGAAGTATACTTAATCATTTCATAGAACAGAAAAAGATTATGTGACTGACTAGTGCTGACAAATACCTGAAATTAAAAAGATGTTGTCAAATTAAGTTTTATAATAACATTTCTGCTCCTGCTCATTCATCAGTTTAGATGATGGGATAACCAGCTTTGGTCTCTGCTAATTAGATAGAGCCACCCAATCTGATTTTTTTTTTCAAACGCATTTTTAGTCCACCATTCATCACTGCCAGTTTCCCAGTCTTTGTTCTTCTGTCTCATGGGGACTGTCGTAGACTAAGCCCCATTCTTAAGCCTGTTTTCACATACAACGGAGCCCAGCAGCCAAAGCATGGTTGGTTGTCATGTTTTAAAAAAGGCGTTAATAAAGAGAATAAATGTTATTACTTCCTGGTACCTTTTCAGTTCTGTAAAGCAGGACTTTTATTCTGCATTGATTGCTTTTTCATAGGCCATGTCTATACTGCCACTTGTGTTGGCATGACTTACGTTGCTCGGGCATGCGAAAAAACACCCACCCGAGAGATGTAAATTATGCCAGCATAAGTGGCGATGTGGACAGTGCTATATTGGCAGGAGAGCTGCTCCCATTGACATAGCTGCTGCCACTTGGGATGATTTAATTACGTCAAGAGGAGAGCTCTCCTGTCGGCATAGAGCGGATACATGAGAGATCTTACAGTGGCGCAGTTGTATCGTTACAGTTGTGCAGCTGTAAGCTCTCTAGTGTCAACATAACCATAGTGTTTATTGAAAATATGGTCACAGAGGCCACCTAAAGGCTGCATCCATTTTATGTGGAATATTACTAGCATGAGGTAGTACACTGAAGAGTCCCTTTTGGCCCCCAAAATAAAACTGTTAGTGCTAATGTTCATACAGTTGTGGGTAAAATTAAACTCCCTTTTCTTTTAAAGGGTGCCTAGGTCCTTTTTTAGTTACTTTTAATAAGGATTCTTGTTAGGAATTCCAGAAAGAGCTTAATGTCCTTTTTAATATGAGGTAATTCTAATTTGGATACTTTGCCATTTTTGTGCTGATGGTAGGTGATGGAGTGAGGTTTCTCCTGAAGAAGAGTGTATTTATTGTTTCTTGAAAATTGGTCTCCTCGTCTAAGGATTGTAAATTATGCTTTTTTTCCTCCTCTGATTTGGGTTATGCTGGATATGTTTTAATAATTATTTGTAGTGAGCTAACTTTCAAGGGTCCTACTACAGATTGAGGCCATTGCTTTGCAAACACATAAAATGTGGTCTTACTTAAATTCATCTAAGTCCCTATCCTAAGGATCAATCCTGAAGAGACTTGCATAGTTTGAAACATTAGACTCTTAAACAGAAATGGCCTGACTTTTCACAGAGAAGAAAAATGCAAAATCCATTATATGGCAAAATATTGCAGTCCTTACTCAGGCAAAATTCCTGTAAAAGTCAGTAGAAGGTTTGTCTGAGTAAAGGCGTCAGGATTGGACTCTGGATTACGTTACTAAGTTATTTGCGCATTGGGGCCTCAATCTGTCTGATGGGGATGTCTAAATACTATTGCAATAAAAACAGTAAGTAGTACTTGTAATGCATTTCGTGTGTCATATAGCAGAGTGACAAGCACTGTAGAAATACCTGTTTTTGTGTTGCTTGTTTTTTTAAAAGTGATAATTCCACTCTTTGGTATAGTTTTGGCTTCTGTACTGAAGTACCATGTTCCATTTTGGCCAACAGAGTTAAGGTATGTCTACACAAAGATAGAAAATCCGTTGCTGGCCCTGATCAGCTGCCTTGTGCTCATGGGACTTAAAAATTGCCATGTAGATGTTTGGGCTCAGGCTAGAGCCCGAGCTCTGGCACCTTATGAGGGTGGAGGGTCCTAGAGCTTGGGCTGCAGCCTGAACCTAAATGTCTTTGCCGCAATTTTTAGCCCTGCAGCCTGAGCCTGGGGAGCCTGAGTCAGCTGACCCAGGCTAGCTGTGGCTACTCTGCAAGTCTTTTATTCCTATCTAGACATATCCTTAAATAACAGCAGCAGTGATTAAAGGTGAGAAAGAGAAACCTTGTAGAATAAAGGTAAGTGGGTTGGGCCTGTTAAATCTAGAGAAAAGACGGCTGACTGACTGGGGATATTTTTTTCTCCAAATATATAAAGAATTGATTTTTATGAGTAACATGGGTCAATTATTTTCATTAATGAAATAGGACAGAATAAGAAGCAGTGGACTTAGTCTATGTGAAAAGACAGTTTAGCTATAAGCAGCTGAGCCATGGAGCAAGTTACCAAATGGAAGTTGCTTAACAGCTGGAGGCAGTAAATGCTAGAACTGTCACCCATCTGTCAGTTTTATTGGCTATGAAATAGATCGTACCATGGTGCTAGGGTGTCGACTAGATGACTCAATAAAGGTTCCCTTTAAACCTAATGAATCTATAATACTAAACAAAAAACAAACCCAAAACTTTTGCTGATGCTTAATAAAAAAAAATCCTTTCTATTTTTGCCAATGTCTGAAGCAAGTATGGACTTAAAAACAGTCTATTTGACTAACATTGCTCTACTTTCATGTTTTCAAGGGGAGTTTTTTTATTCTGCACAAATAACATCTGTATCTGGAAATGCTTCCTAAACAGTATTTGTGTTAACTTTATGGTCTGAATGCTATTGCTGGCAACCGCATACTTTTCCAAAGAAGCCAAACCTAGCAGTTTATGTTGGTATCAAAAGTTGCTTTCCCGATTAGCTTTGTGAATTGCTTAAGATAACTTCAGGTTAGTGGTGAAGCAAATAATGCCTGTCATTGTAAGCCTTACAGTAGTGGACCTCAATGCAGTACTGCAGGCTCATTTCAGCCTTGTCAGCAAGTTGTTGGCAGTTCAGAAAGGAGTGGTGTCCTCTTAGGACTTCCAGGTGGTGGGCCAAGTCAAGCTTGTCATGTAATCCTGAGGGGCCAAGCTTTTTATTTTCAGTTTATATTTTAAAGAAGAATTTATTGGAGTTGAACAAGAACATGTCCTTTGAATTTTATTACCGAGATAAGACAATTGTGTGGTCAGTCGTTTGGAAGCTGTAGGATTTATTACTCTATTTTCTTATGCTTTAATTGGTACTGCTTTAGGATAGGGACTTCATTGTGGGCATGATTTTACTTAGTGTTTTTAATAAATGGAAACTACAAAGGGGAAGAAAGTCACTAAACACGTGGCTGTAAAATTTATTACCCAGATTTACAGGTAAAATATCTAAAGTAAGGTGGCTTGTAGCAAGGGGGCCTCACTCCCCGCCACACCTAAGAGGAACAGGCCAGAACAGGCACGGCAATGGGCGGAGCCACCACCACCTGTCCCCACCCCCCCGGAAGTCAAGGGGTGGGACAGGAAGTATAAAAGCCCAGACCCAGGGCTCAGTTGGGAGGAGGCTGCCGGAGAAGGCAGACGCTGGGGCCCGAGCTCCCACTGGGCCCAGCCTACCCCGTGCCCGGTACCCAGAGGAGTACTGGCCTGACCTACCCTGTGCCCAGTACCCAGAGGAGCTGCCTGAGCTTCCCGATGCCTGGGCTTTGGAGGAGCTGTCTGAGCTTCCCCACGCCCGGTGCCCAGAGGAGTGGACTGGACCTCCCGACGCCCGGTATCCTGAGGAACCCATGGTCTGGGACCCCCCGGACGACGCCGGCAGATGGCAGGTACCCAGTGAAGTGGAGGTTGGAAGTGGCCCGGGGGCAGCCGACTCTAGTCAGGCTGCAGACTCACCTGAGCCGATGTCAGTGTGTTTCGGTCAGGATCCCCCACTGACCGTCAGCGGTGTTGACTGCTACTAGGGCCCCAGCCTGGAACGCAGTGGAGTGGGAGGGCCTGAATTTAGCAGCGTTACCTCGATTTAAACCTGGACTCGTCCACATTACGAAGCCCTTTTTTCCGACTTAAAGGGCTCTTGAAATCGATTTCTTTACTCCGCCTCCAGCGAGGGGATTAGCACTAAAATTGGCCTTGCTGGGTCAAATTTGGGATAGTGTGGATGCAATTTGACGATATTGGCCTCCGGGAGCTATCCCATAGTGCTCCATTGTGACCGCTCTGGACAGTGTTCTCAACTCAGATGCACTGGCCAGGTAGACAGGAAAAGGCCCGTGAACTTTTGAATTTCATTTTCTGTTTGGCCAGCGTGTTTGCAGAGCTCATCAGCATGATGTGCACATTGCTGGGGCAGATTGCCTGTCCCATACTTTGTGAGAAGTGTATGACCATGTCCCTCTCATCACCACTCTGCCATCGCCTCCTCGCTTGGTTTTATGTAAAACAGTTGTCTGCCATTCTTCTGACGGAGGGAAAGGTGACTGACGACATGGCTTACAGGGAATTAAAATCAACAAAAGGGGTGGCTTTGCATCAAGGAGAAATCGCAATTTCACTGCAGCACATTGTAGCAGTCAAGAGACACTGGAGGAGGGAGTTGAGACACAAAGCTGCTTCTTCTCTGTCTGCAGCTGAAGGTGAGAAGAGCTTCAAAATCATAAAAGTTCTTTTAGTCATTCTGCTGTGAAAGAGACAGCTTTCTAGCACTAAGCCATCACCCATAGACTTTAGTGTTGAGAGCCCCCAAATCTCATCTTTGTTTCTGGCTAGTGGCTGTCTTTGGAACTCTCATTCCCTGGTCTAAGTTTTACTTCCTGCTCTGTTTTTGGGGAGTGGGAATGGAGGGGAGGTAACAAGTAAAAGGAAAGAAAGCAATTGTTTATCATTGTGCAACAATCTCCATTTCTCCTTTCCAGTCTGTTTCTTTCACAGTGCGGTTAGTTTAAAAGATTGTTGATGCCTCTGTAAATTTGTTTTGATGCTCACTAAATCTTTTTTCCTATGAAATGACAGTGATAACTTTTTTCAAATAAGTGTTTGATCTCCGTAACAAATACACAGGTCACACTTTTTTCTGTGCTATTGGAATAATCTTATGCTGTAGCTGTTTTGTGACAATTTGTAATTAGAATAAAGTGCTGGTGAATCTCAGTTCTTGAACAAGGCTTAATCAAGCAACAAAGGACTATTGTGATTTGTTTTATTCTTAGGATGAATTTTTTTTTCATAGCAGTTAACATTAATGCTTTTGTTTTAAGCTATTACTTTTGAAGAATTGGAGGCAAAGAAATAATACATTGGGGTTAGTTTACAGATTAATTTGTGATGTAAAAAAAAAGTTTGGCCAGTGCCAGCATTTTGTCCGCAGATCGTTTTAACATGCATAGGTCTACAATGAATAACTTGTCCTACTCCAAAATGAAGAAACTCTGCCTTACTTACGTTTATGGTTTCTGTGGTCAGGGCTCCAAGATCATTCTTGGACCTTGCACTTACCAAAGCAGTATGTCGTGTAAAGTAGAATGCTAAGTAATGTCCTATTTCAAATAGTTTCTATGTCTGATTCCACCATACATTGCACAGTGCTCAGGTGAATATCCTCTGATATTGGCAGATTCTCATACAAGAGAGGTACACTGGTTTTCATGGCTGTAGTAACTCCAGTGGAAGCTTGATCTGGGAGTGCCTGGCCTAGAAAAATGTGTGGTACGCAATTTCCACTGAACTTCCTAAGAGCTTATGGACTTTCTCAACCCCCTGGTGTGGGAGTCTCATCTTAGTTTTTGTTTGTTTTTTTTCTTTCTTTTTTCCCTTTTATACTTGCAAAACAGGCTGATTGTTCCTCAGTTAGACTGGCCCAGTCTGTAGGATTCCTGGCTTTCTGCTGCACATCTTGGAGACTACAGATGTTTCCTTCTGGGATACAGGCAGCTGGTAGTGAGGGATGATGGTGTCAGGGGAGTTTGTGGATACTGAGTATCTGGGGGATGCAGCTGGCTTGGGGATAGTGGGTTCCAGTGAGAGGCAGTGGGGACTGTGCAGGAGGCAGAGAATAGTGTGTGTCTGGGCGAGGCAGGGAGTTGGTGTTGGGTGCTTGTGGGAGGTGGGGAGGCAGGGGTACCTAGATTCACTCTCTCGTCCTCCCCACCGCCATGCACGTATGCCTATCAGTAGTGGTTACAAGGTGCCCAGCTTTAGGGGAGCAACAAGAATTTTCATAAAGAGAGGATCAGATAGGCCTGCGTATGCAGATGGAGTTCCACCTTTGCATTGCCTCAACTTCTTCTTCCTTCCCCTCCCCTTCCACCGGAGAAACCTGTGGCAGCTGAGACCTTTTCTCACCTCTGGACTGGCAGAGATCTTTCCTCCCCTCCCACTGGACAGACCCAGACCAGCTGGGACTTCTCTCCCCTTCCCTCTCTTCCTCTCCCTGTCTATGGCTGGCAGGGGAGGGGAATGGGTTCATTGCTAGCACCCCATTGCACCCCACCTGGTCATCCTTGCCTCTTTCCTGTAGAGCCCATCAAGACTGTTAGCAGCTGGAGGCTCCGTCCTCCATGCTGCTGTTTCCCAAGCATTAATGGTAACAGGCTAAAATGTGGCTCCTACATGCCTCTGCCTATAAATACATGAGTGACCGCAACCTTGCCTCCCACTCCTACCAAATCTGGTGCCCCTGACATGCATGTGCACCTCCCAACTCCAAGCAAGGCTGCCTAACCGGAACTGAAGGCCTTTGCCTGTCCTGAGTGTAAGCAAAAGGAAAAAAGTCACCAGAATGTTGGCTAAGTTCATTAGATCTCAGGTTACAGACTTGACACAGCAAAGACTGAAAACTCTTCAGTAAACCTCAAGTCACTCGATTTAGCGATATTGTCGCTAAAATGGCAACACTGCCTGTGCCCTGTCTTGTTCTCTGCAGTTGTACCCTATCCTTATGCAGTGGAACAGCACTGGTTTTGGGTACTGTGATGCCCTCAGTACTACTGAGCATAAGAACAGCCATACTGGGTCAGACCAAAGGTCCATCTAGCCCAGTATCCTGTCTTCCAACAGTGGCCAATGCCAGGTGCCCCAGGGGGAATGAACGGAACAGATAATCATCAAGTGATCCGTCTCCTGAGCAGTGAAAAGGATTTGCTCCATAACATGTGTAATGATATTCATCTCTTTATTCAGAGTGCTGAAGCTTTAGGACTAAATTCAGCCCTGATATAAACAGGCACAACTCCATTGACTCCTTTAATAGAATGTAAACAGATACAAATACAGCTGAATTTGACTCAAAAAGTCTTCAGCATTAAGCTAGATCAGTGAAACAAGAAACTGTTGTATATTACAGTTGTCAAACCTATCATCCTTCAATTTGCATTGGATGTGTGGATGAATACTTGAAGAATTAAACTTTTTTGTGAACAACCAGGCATTTGTCTGATACACCAAAGCTTTCAAAGTGCCTCTTGGTGTTACATATGTAAGTGCAAATATTTTTAAACACTTAGAAAGAAATCCATACGGATTCAGAATGGTGTTTATGTACAAGGTGTTTCATTTGTACTGGAGGGCTCCAGTGTGCATATTATAATTTTTAAAATAAATGTTAAATTAATCCAAATGTTTAATTTGAAAAACTGAAGGAAATTGTTATTGTACTAAATGGCTGTATTTTAATAGAAAAATAATGTACAAATGTTTTGAGATAAACATAAAAAGGACTGTTTCTATCTATTTTAAGCAGCTTCAGTACTTTGAAAACAAAGGCACTGGTGTACATGCCCCTGATAATAGACAGTGTGACCATATCATGTGTGGTTCCTTAATAATATCTGACATTATCAGATTGATTAACTCAGCATGAGGCCTTAATCAGATTTAACTACAGTTGGCAGCTGTACAGTAGTAGAATAGTAATACATCGGGGAACAAATGAGACTTCTTTTATAAGCTGCATTAAACATGAAACTCAAAAATGTACCATAAAAATTTTCATTATATCTAGTATCAATACAATGGAATGTGATACCATTATGATGTTCACACTGTAATGTTCTCAAATGTGTGCCAGCTCATCTTTTCCAAGATTTACTGTTGCCAGCAGCTTGAAATGGTGATCTTAAGTTTATCTGGAAATTGATGGGAGTGGATTTCAGGTAGTCATGATTTACTATAGAATTCAAAGACCAAAGCATTTTAAAACTTCTGCATTTCATTCACTGTGTAAGCCATCTAGGAATGAATGACTTAGACACACTAACAGAAAATGAAATTAAAATGTTGCTTATTTATCTACAAAATTAAGCTATCTGTATGTAAACCTACTGCGACAAAAGCAAATGTCAGTTTCATCTGGCTGGCTGTGGTTTTTAGCAGTATGGTTTCAGACCAAATGCCATATTGTGACACATTGTTTCAACCTCCTCTAATATAGACAGTTGATATTAATAAATTAAATGCAAACTGTAACAGTGTTAATGCAACATTCATTCATAGATTACAATGCCAGTAGGAGGACCTTTGTAATCATCTAGTCTGACCTCCTGCATTAACACTATAGGACTTCCTGAATTAGTTCTTTTTTGAACTAGAGCATATCTTTTAGAAAAACATAAAATCTTGATTTGAAAATTTCCAGGAATGGCGAGTTGTTCAATGGTTAATTTCCCTCACTGTTAAACTATTAGCATCTTATTTCTAGTTCGGAGTTTGTCTAGCTTCAACTTCCAGCCACTAGATCTTGTTATACCTTTGGCAGCCAGATTAAAGAGCCCTTTATTATCAAATTTCTGTTTCCCATGTATGTATTTATAGTCAGTGGTCAAGTCACCCCTGAACTTTCTATTTGGTAATCTAAATAGATTTGGTTCCTTAAGTCTGTCACAATAAGGCATATTTTCCAATCCTTTAATTCTTGTGGCTCTTCTCTGAACCCTCTCTAATTTTTCTAACATCCTTCTTTGAATATGGACACCAGAACTGGACATTGTATTTCAGCTGCAGTTGTTCTAGTGCCAAATACAGAGATAATATAACCTCTATACTCCTGTTGGAGATTCCTTGACTATATACCCAAACATCATTTAAGCCCTTTTGGGTATCATGTCAAATGAGTGACTTGTGTTCATCTCCTTATCCACCATGACTCCCAAGTCTTTTTCAGTGGGTTTGTTTCCCAGGATAGTCTCCCATCGTGTAAGTATGGCCTGAATTCTTTATTCCTAGATGTACAACTTTATATTTGACCATTATGAAACACACATTGTTTGCTAGTGCCCCTTTTACCAAATATTACAGATTACTCTGTAGCAGTGACTTGTCCTGTTTATTATTTACCTCTCTCCCATCTGTGTTATCTGCAAACTTTGTCTGTTTTGTTTTTCTTTCAAGTCACTGATAAGAATTTTAAATAGAGTAGGGCCAAGAGCTGATCCCTGCTGGACTGGCTGGGTCAGAGGTGAAATGCTCTGTACTAAAGCTGACTGCTGTAGCTAGAGTGACCATATTTCCCAAAGGGAAAATGAGACACCGTGTGGAGCTGGCCTGAGTTGCTTGCCTGCCCCCTGCACGTGGGGCTGGACCATACCCTCTTCCCCCAGACCCCATCCCCCAAAGGGTCTGACCTGAATCCCTGGCCTGAGTCCTGCCTCCCGCACAGGCAGGCTCTCATTTGAGCTCAGCCTGCTCCCTGCATGGGGCTGGCATCACACCTCAACTGAGCCCTGCATGCTCCCCGTGTGGCTGGCTGTTACTTGCTTGAAGCCTACCTCTCCACTAGGCGGCTGGTGTTGCTGCTTGCTAGAGCCCTATTCCCCAGACCCCTGCAGAGCTGGTGTTGCCTCTCACCCCTGCATAGCCCTCTGTGTCCCGCTAGGGATGTGCTCCCACTTTTTTGGCAAAAGTGGGCATTTGTCCCGTTTGTTCTTGCCAACTGATCATTAGTCAGCAAGAGCAAACAGGAAAAATGCCCACTTTTGCCAAAAAAAAAAAAAAAAAGGTCAGGATAGCCAGAACAGGGCTTAAAAGGATTGTCCCGGCCAAAATCAGATGTATGGTCACTCTATCTATAGAAAGATTTCATTACTTTTTTTTCTCCACTAGATAGAGGCCTCCTACTTGACCTGGATGGGAGAGGAGGTCCTTTACCTACCTTCTCTACATCCGCAGACTGACTGTGGGAAGGCAGAAGGGCAACCCTGACCTTCCCCGCTGACTGTATTCCAAATTGTAGTCAAAATAAGTGTCTGCAGTGGACAGGATTTATGCTGCATTTGTAAGTCTGCATTGTGGACTTGGGGGTTGGGGTGTAGGACTATGGCTTCAAAGTCATGCACCCACTCCCTTTCCCCCCTCCCCAGTTATGGCTCACATGATTAAAGACAGATCAAATGAGAGTGGATTTAGTATGGAACATTTCTTGAGACATACTCTGGGTTTTGTACATTGTACTGAATGCAAGTTGAGTCAGAATTTGACTTCTGTAATAGGGTTGTTTATCTTTGGACCTTTCTGAGGTGCAGTCTTGCCTCAGAGTTCCCTCCTGCAGTGCCTCTGGGGTAATTGAGTAGCATATAAGTAGTGCTCCAAATCAAAATATCCCATTTAAGTATTAGGTTTATTATACTAAAATATAGTCAACGCTTTGTCCATGCATCCAGGCTCCACAAGTCCTTCCTGGACTTTCATCAGGGCGTTACCATTTTTTCCCTAGCAAGGTCTGCCACTGGTCTTTCTTTTGGGGTCACTGCCCCAGCTCCTTGTGCATAGGGAGTTCTGTGTCTCACTTCAGACCCTTTGCTGCTGGCTTTTCCCAGACAGCTGTTTTTCTGCCAGTTTTTATGCAATGATCTCCAGCTGCTCTTTAATGTATCCTATGGGTGGTTAAAGATGAGCAGGCAATTAATTGCCACTGGACATATCGTTGATCATCAGGTTTTGTTGATCTGGCATATCATCTAGTTCAAAGTGGATCAAGTATCCGTATCAGCATTGCTTTGGAAGAGAAACAGGATGAAACAACATAAGGCATCTTTATTTGTGTATCAAAGGTAAACTACCATAAGAAAAAATTGCCTTGAATAGGAAATTCAGTTCCTACAGAATCACATAGGCAAGCACATTAAGAGGTCTGTGCAATGCAGAGTGACATTGATCACACAATAACGGAGATGGAAGGGTAATCAATATTAAAAGAAAATCTGCAGTTTGTTATGACTAACAGCCAAACTAGAATCAACCAAGTAAATATTCTTCTGCATTTAAGCAGCTCAGAAATATGCTTTTAAAAGGAGCAGTAAGAATGTCCTACGCTGGCATTCCTCCAGTCTTTGTACATGTTTGACCTAAGGGGAAACTTCAGATTGAGTTGGTGAGTGTATCATGGAAAAAGGGGAAATCCTTCTGCAAAGAAACAAACCCTTTAAGGGTATCACTAATTCCAACACTACAATAAATATCGCTGTATGGTAGATCATATATGTTTCGGTAGCAATTGCCCCTAGAAAACAATAGCATTTAAAGAAAAAAAGAAAAACCTTATTTCTCACATCATTACTTATTTGTCAGTCCTGCATTGAGAGAATTGCCTATTTGCTTGCACATCCTGGAAGAGGTTGAAGCTATTGCTGACTGGCATTCTTTTAAAGACCATATATATCTTGGAATCTTGACAGAAAGCTGTACTTCCACTGTGGTCAGATGGTAGATGAAAAAGCTGTCAATCTAATGTTGTAGAGGAGAATGGGGATTGCTGATTGATTATTTACTTACACACTTTTCAAGAATTCTGTTTGTAGCTTTTGCACGTTGTTTCTTGTCTTAAATTCGTTTGGAGACTTCCTGGAGAAGGAGGTTTCCCATGTATTTGTACAGAACCGAGTAAAATTTGCTACTGATACTGATGAGGGCCCCAGGATACTATTGTAATACAAATAATAGTTTGGACTGAAACAAATCTCATGCTCATGTGTCCCACCCAAGGTTCCTGAGACTGGTATGCTAAAACCAGTGCTGCCATTTATATATTATTCATGTTGGAACTTTCATCTGCACTGTAAGTATTCAGAAAAGTTCTGATAGCCATGCAAATTCAGGGTCTGCACACTAGTGAATTTCTGGGTGATATCCTAATTAGGACAAACTCATTTCGTTCAGCTCAGTAAGCAACACTGAAAGTGTTCAGTATGGATTCATAGTAAACCAAAAGAATTAATTGATACCTTCAACAGATACTATCAACAGTGGTGATCTCACCAGGGAGAGTGCAGAAGATTCACTGACTAATTTGTTACATAATGGATGGCAAAAAGCTTAGATGAACAACGTCTTCAAGTTGCTTGTAATTGATATCTTGCATGCACAAAATAAGCTGGCCTAGTCTCATAATACTATTAACATTCCTGCTCTTGTGAAAACCACCAGCAGTGGAGAAGATGAAGAATAATATTACCAGAAATAGTAAGATTATTATTTCAGTAAAGACAGGAGAATAGTAGATTTCTACACTTTGCAAAAAAATTAAAATTACCATATGTCTTATAGCTGGAGGACTAAACCAGCTAGCCAAAACTAGTGAATGATGAGAAGGAGTGGCTACACCAACAAGATCTAGGGAGAACGCCCCGGTGGGTAGCCCCTACACCTTGCCATCTTGACTCTTCGGGGAAGATTGCCTCGGAGTACAAAATATCTTAGGAATTTGAAGTTCCATTTGTCTCCAGCTGCTGGAAGGGAGAAGCTGTTTCTTTTTTTTTTCTTGTGGCTGCTGTGATGGTATACACTACACATCAGTGCACTTCTCTTGTTACCTGTCTGCTGCTTTACAAAGGGGATTTAAAAAGTCTCTGATCCTCTTCTTTACTTTTCCTTGGGATCTGTGTTTGGATCATCTTCACTTTTGAATAACGGCAGTAACTTATCGCTGTTACTCATCATAAAGTTCTCCAGAAGTAGCCTAAAATTGATATCATTGACAGTTTGTGCTTTGTTGTATTGTTTTGAATAACAGTAGTAAAAAGATGAAGTTCATGTTAAGTTTCATTCTGCTCCTGTGTGTAGCAGCATTTTCGGTAGTACATATAAAGTATATTTGCTTTATATTTGATTCTTGGGTTTGTTTTTGGAAGATTATCATCAAAGAGGTGAAAACTTGCTTTTATTTTAATACAATCATAATTCTGTGTAAATTATTGACCTAAGACCCAAATTTATCAGTGAAAGTTTTCCACCCACTGCTGCTAAGTGGGAGAGTGGATTTTTTTTCAAGCTGTATGACAAAGTATTGTGAAATCATATGCAAGCCTGTTCAAATTAGAGATAGGTGAAACATACTGACTAAAACTTTTCAGTAAAAAATGCAGATTTTGTAACACTGAAACCTTTCATGAATCATGTTATTTTTGCCAAATTATTCATTTTGAAAAGAATCTAAAAACTTGGAAACTAAATATTTTGATTTTTTGTTCAAATTGATTTAATTGTCTTAATTTTATTAAATTCAAATATTTAAAAATGCTCATTTGAAAAAAAATTGTTTTCAAGTTGAATGAAACAGTTCATGTCACCCAAAATGATTTTTTTTAGCTTTTCAATATTGCTGACAATAGTCGGATATTTGCTCAGCTCTAGTTCAGATGGGATGCGCACACAGGGCAGATGAAACCAGGAAATATAATCCTGAGCAGAAAGTCATAATTTCCTAGAGGAACCAAGGGCAATTGCTATTATCAGAACCTTTTAGCCAAGGACAATACTTGTTAATTGTCAAATGACACAACAGTGATCACTTGTATAAATAATCGGATACAAGCATTAGGTCACTGGATCTGAAAGGGCACAGACTGAGGGCAGTGCAGTACTGCTATCAATAAAAGCAGTATGAGCAACTCAACATAATGGCAAATATGTTGAACAGGCATTTGCATTCAGATTTTTATACGAATACAAGCGAGCTAGTTAAATTGAAAATCTGCACAGATCAGCAAAACTGCATTGAAAGGGAAGGTTCCTTATGTCTCAGGGTGTTTTTTTTAAATCGCTTCTAGAATCTGTTTTTAAGAAAAAACAATTTGATTCAGGTAGACAACCTCTCTCAGATTATTATTCTGGTCTTTATTTTAGCAGATTAAATCAGTGAAATGGTGTGACAGATACTACAGCATCAGACATCTTTCTCCAGTTTTGGCATTCAATTAAGATTAAAATACTTTGATTTTTAGTAGTTAAGGTCTTTTTAAAGGCTGAAGAATTGTAATTTTTAAATAGAATCAAGAATACTCAAATGCTACTTTTGAATTCTATTGAAAAACCATCCATGTGCTGTAGGGCAGTCAATTATCCAGCTGCCCCATACGTTTACAGATTCTTGAGAGAGGACTGCAGATTAGGAGGTGGTCCTCTTAGATCTATATATTCTGTATTTGCAAGAGGATGTATAGAGAAGGAGGTAAGAAGTAAGGAATCTTTGAATGCATTCAGGAAACGTTTGCAGTTTTTAAGGTAAATGGTGGTGTGCTAGAAAAATGGCCAGATTCTGATCTTGGTTACTCCAAATTTACACTGGTATAACTTGATTGACTCAATTTTATATAGTGTTGGGGAGAAAAACGAAGGTCCTTACCCTGCATCTCTTATGCTTACATAACTTTTATTTAAATGTCTAATCCTGAGTTTTTTAAAACAAAATCCCCATGGACTTCAACATGTAAATACACCAAATATTAATTTTACTCTCTTCCGTAAAACCCGAGCAAACTCAAAATCAGAATCGTCATAGTTCTATCTTCAACTGTGGCTGACGAACACTGCAAAAGGCTCTAAGAAACTTACTGAATACATCAGTAGTTTCCATTTTGACTTGACTGACACTAGTGTGTTTTAAAAAAATCAGTATTTTCAGGTAACAATTATTTTACATGAAAGAGCTGTTGAAGTTTGAAGTACAGTCAACATTCAAAAATACTGTAACTATTCAATTTTTAATTCTAAAAATGTTGCAAATGCTTAAAGAACTAAACCCACGTATACCATTTGATACAGTTTTTAAATCAGTTTCAGTGAGATTAAAATAAACTGCAAATATATATTAAGAAATATATAAATATATAAATATTATATATATATAAAATAAACTGCAGATATATATTAAGAAAAACTAAAGCAAAACTTGAATTAAACTTGAAGATCAAAGAAGCTTACAACACTTATGCTGCAAATTTAATTACAAATGGTAGGAAAAATTGAACTGTTTTTAGTTGGTTTTTTACACTTTGCTAAAATAGTATGTGTAACATTGTTGCATTATTTGAAACTTTTTATTTGTAATCATATTGCTATGAATTGGCCCAAATGATTAGTCAATATTCGGGATCTTGCAGGTTATTTCCCTTAGCAGGGGAAATTGATGATGGATACAGGTATTTCTTCAATGTAATTCTATTTATTTAACAAGGGATGTAAACAAAGTACTGTTTTCCTGAGCACAGTAGGAATCAAACAGGAGGCAGTTTCCTTGCTCACAATTGCAAACTTCTTTCCAGCTAGTTCTCTGCCCATGAAACTTTCTTGGCTTTTTTTTCAGGGCCCCTATACCAGTGCTTTTCTTGCAGTATCTTTGGGTTTCTGTTGCTTTCTCTGTACCCTGGCTGCTTCTGCACACAGATACACACATCTACATCGAAAAGTACCCAGCCCCCTGTATTTGCATTCAGTCTCCACCAACATAGCTCCGCTTCTGACCAGGCTTGCGTGTGGTCTGTGTTTTGGGTAGTGGCTCTAGTTGTTTCAGTAACTTTACTCCAAAAAGGAGTTCAGCTGCTGCTTACATTGGTTCCAAATAAAGGACAGCTGTCTCATCCACTACCTTCATCAAGATTTCATCTGACATCCATCATAACAATAGGCTTGAGATCTTAAATTTAACATTGGCCTTATAGCTAGAGGCAAGCAAAGGTGTCCATTTGCCTAGTGACACAACATTACTTCAGCTAGATTAAAATATATTTGTATTCCTCCCATTTACACTAATCTTTCTTGTTTGTACATGCTAAGTACACCTACGGGCTTGTTTACATAGCACTGCAGGAGTGCAGCTTAGAGAAGATGCTACCTACACAGACTGTACTCCACCTCCTTGAAAGACATTGACATAGCCCTGTCTATACTGGGGGTTAGGGTGGTATAATTATGTTGTTCAGGGGTGTGGATTTTTCACACCCTGAGCAACAGTTATATAAACATAAGTTGGTAGTGTAGACCAAGCCTCAATGTTGAAAGATAGCATGAAAGTCTGGTCTTTTTTAGGCAATTGCACTACTGTAGTTGATTCAGCTTGATTTTAAGACATGTAACAATGACATTCTATCTGATGAAATTAACATGCTGTTTTTAAAAAAATGGTCTGCTTGGTTTGATGTAAAGATAATCTGTCATGTAAGTGGTCATTTGGGTTTCTTACATTATATACAACAACAATATTGTGTTCTATCACAACCTGACTGACCCTAATTCAGATGTATACATGTCAGTCTGTTTGAGGATTTTTATTAAGTTATATTTTGCTGTAAAATAATGTATTGATTTTGTTTGTCCTGGACTGTAAATGCTTCCAGAAACAAAATAAGTAAGGTTTTCATGGCAAATGTAGGTATAAGCAGAAACTACAGTGAAATTTTTGAAATTGAATTGGTATGTCAAACCTTCTACTTGCTAAATAAGTATACAATTTATACATTAATGTTTGTAAAGTACTTTGAAAATGTTATGTATCTGTTAAATGGTTTTATTAGACTTTGTGCTGATCCTGCAATCCTCATTCCTGTGAGTAGTTTTGAAACCAATGGTTGAGTTAAGACTACTTATGTAGATATAGGTTGTAGGATTAGTGCTTTTGAGATAGATGTTCTGTTCTAAGGGCTAAATCCTGCTCCCTTACTCGCATAGTTGGTGTCAAACATGCTTTCTGAAACAGTATTGAAAATGCATTTATCTATTTATACAAGTGCTTAAATTGTTTTTGGTTCATTGGGAACTGCTCAACCTCCTAATGCACACCAGACTAATGAATCAGAATGTTTGCTCAGATGTGTTGAGGTGAGCAGGATTTGGCCCTTGGTGCTGCTCTTGAGATTTTCACACCATACACAATGACAATTGTATAATGTTTTGTCTTTTACTTCAGTATGCATACTTTAGACTTAAAGATCCCTATTTCCTCTCTTTAGTCTACTGGGGGAAGAATGTAAAGTAATTTTATCCTTAGTAATACCTTAGTTAATTCTTTCTCTGTAAAGCATGATTGTGAATGATACTGGCTCAACAGTGTTCACATAATGAAGGTTCATTACTTTGGCTGACATTCCTGGCACACTCATCTCATTAGAATGTTTAAAAAAAACAAAAAAAAAACCCACCCTTCAGAGTAAGAAAGCTGTTTGACATGCTGCTGCTGCCAACATATATAATTTTTCAAGTACGTAGTATGACTAGAGAGTAGCAAACAAAAGCAGTTCAATAGAATTTAGCTGCTGTAGGTGTCATTTTAAAATGCTACACTATTACCACTAGAAAATAAAATAGTAAAATATATCTAGTGTTTTCTTAGATATTTGAATGTTAAATTTCCAGCACAGATTACTCTTTAAACATGCTGGGTAATGAAATCATTTAAGTATTTTATAAATATTTTCTTCTCTTAAAATCATGTAATTACTACATAACTAGGTAAATTTTTGATGCATTTTCAAACTTTTGTTGGAAATCAGTGTTTTGTAATCATAAACTCCACGTGGAGGGAGGAGGACTGGATTAAGAAAAGTATAATCCATTTTGTACTTCACATTTTTGTTAGAATACAAAAAAGAAAAAATTAAGATTCAAAATTCGAGTATGCAATATGGATTATGCTCTTTTGGTATTTTCAATAAAGTAATGGAAAACGTTAAATAAGATGAGAAAAGTGGTTTCTGCAAATGTATGGAAACTCTTTTCACAAATTAATTACTGTACATATGCTGAAGAAGAGTTGATGAAGTCATCAGTAAATATGTACTGTATTTACACCATACAGCGTATGAGCTGCTGTGATCATTTGGTCAATAAAACAATATGCGTAAACTTTCATAATATTCATTTACATGATAGGTTCATTCTGTTTTTCTCCTTTAAAGAAATAAAAACTGACAAGCCTAGGAAATCAGTGGAAGTCAAGTGAGTTAAAGTGATGTTTCAGCCTTAATGCCTAATTATTCAATACATCTGCAAGAATGTTTTTAATGCACCCATATCCATTAATGAAATTTAGGAGTTGCATATGTTTAACAGTAAGGACTGTCCCCATGACCTATAATAGTGCTCATTAATCCAAGGAATTCTTTCCTTTCTATACCAGCCTCTGAAATTTTGTGGACCTATTTCAAAACATTAGTAGTGTGTTTTTTTTAATACAAATAACTTTAATTATTTTAAATGAGTGATAATTTAGAGAATGTGAAATAAATACACGATCATCATTTACAAAGAGGAAAAATATTGCTTGTGCAACTGAGTACAAAGCTAGGAATCAAAATACTTTCAAAGTGAAAATGTGAAGATGACTCTTGAAGATGTTTGGGTTTTTTTCATATAGTAATCCCAAAAATGTGTAGGTCTGACAGTCCCCTCAGCTTCTGCAAGTGGAAGAAACCCAGTAATGTCCCAGGGATGTAGAAACTAGGGAGTGCCAGTTCTGCATGTGGTTTCCCCTCACTTTCTTTCATTCTTTGGGCACAACATGGGGAACAGGCTCTCCCTTTTGCAAGAAGAGCTGGTATTGGTGGTCCTTCTCTGTGATGTAATTCTTGTCCAACCCTAAGGAAAATTGCATGTGTAAGATAATATTGAGCCCATTAGTGTTGTTTGCATGATTTGTTCCAACACTTTGTGAATCCTGTCCTCCTGTAGGAGGTTGTTTTGGGGGCATGGTGAAGCTGCAAGAAAAGGGTAGCACAGTTCATATAACTATCTTACAATGAAGTCCAGGGAGTGGAAAAGCTATGTATGCAGAGCAACAGAGTCTCTGAGAATGGATCCAGTGTCCACAGATCTCCCAAGAACCATGTTTGTTCTTTTTACCACTCCCCATGTATCTGTGAATCTAGTTGTTTATCTTGACTATTTATTTAAATGGCCCTTTTCTAAAGCTGATGGAATTTGTTTGTGTTTGTTTTTAAATTAGATCCTCCCTTCTTTATGTAGCTGGCCTTTCCTAACTTTGCTTTTATTTCCCATACAAAATGTTTTGGATCAGATAATGCACAGCTGATTTGACTAAGCTGATTTGGCATGTGAGTCACTACTACTTCACTTTCTAGTTCACGTTATTTGTGATCCCAGGTCACTGGTTGTTTCCTTGCCTGGTCCATTATGGTTCTTTTATGCCAGTAGAATGTGTCAGATAATGCACCATTCTTTCTCTTCTGTACTGGGCTTATGAACTTGTGGTAACAATAACAAACAGAGGTGACTTCACATGAGGCACTGTACATTGGCATAGTTCCTGCACAGAGGGCTAGATATAGGAACATTTCTATTTTGATGATGAGTAGTGGTCTGGGCCACAATAGGACACTCATGTAGCTGCCCCTTTATACCCATTCTCCTACTAGCCAATGTAGAATAAACTGGTTCTTTTTCTCTTCCAAATGTCAATCCCTTTCAAAGTTTCCTTTACACATTCCTTTATGGAGATCAGATAGTCCTAGCCTATTTTTAAATTTTGTGAATTTCATGTTTCAGTTATACTAGGGCCTGAATCTCTCCCCTGAGCTATCTAGTTCAGAGGTTCTCAAACTGTGGTCCGTGGACCACCAGTGGTCCGCGAGCTCCATTCAGGTGGTCCACGGATAGTTTCCTCTAAGGTGCATGCCTGGGTGGCTGCACATGAGAGAATGAAGGGCTATTTGCCTAATTAGTGGAGCTGCACAGGTGTGGCTCCACTAATTAGGTGCCTGGACACTGGAGAAGACACATATGTAAGGTGAAGTGGTGGCCTTGGGGGGAATAAGGGGTAGGTGGGAGGGGACAGTGGGATGAGAAGAGGGGGAATTTGGGATGTGCAGGGCTGTGGTGGCCAGAAAAAGAGGCGACTTTCCCCAGCTCAAGGACTGCAGCTGCCTGGGAGAAATTGCCCTCCTTCTCAGCCCCAACTCTGTGGTTGCTATGGTGGGGGAGAAACCCCCTCCTTCCCGGCCCCAGCTCAGGGGCTGCTGTGGTGGGGGAGAGAGGGCACATCCATAGCATTAGAAAGGTAAGGTTACTAATATTAAAATACGAGTTGTGCTTTTTTTTGTAGAACAAAAGAAGTTAATTACTAAGGTTTTTTATATATATAATGCTTTTATCCAAAAGGCTTTACAATAGTTACCTAACAGTACAAATAATATTTGAAAAGATCATTAAGTGGTCTGCGGAGACCCTCAGCAATTTTCAACTAGTCCACGGAAAAAAAGTTTGAGGATCGCTGATCTAGACACTATGTCTAGTCAGCTGAAAATTCCCCCTGCAGGGGTAGGGAAACTCTCAATTGGTGTAAATCTGACATAGTTCGCTCCTGTGCCACCAAATCTCTCAGCCTCCCAGTGTAGTGGATGAGCTGGGGATGTGGCCAGAGCACTGCTGTGCTCACACAGTTTTCAATTGGCAGGCCTTTTGGAATTGTTGCTAGCTTGTGTAGATGGGAGCAGTCTACAGACCGCCTCTACCTTACAGACTGGAACTGGTCAGAGTAGAGAACTGGCGACCTGTAGTGACCCCCTGGAATTCTGCTGCCACATTTCCTGAACTGAACAGATCTCTCTGAAGTAGAGAATCTGACCCATCATATTCATAGATGTTGTTCTTTGATGGCAGTATTGTCAAAGGAGTGTTAAGTTACAGTTAGACCAGAGCAGCAGAAATGACTATGCTCTCACTGGTTTGTCTTGTTGGTAATTATAAGATGGAAACTTGGGGGAAATTATACATCTTTTAAAAACTGCTGACTTGCCGATTTATTGCATATCAAATACAGCTTGTCTGTGTTACCAAAGCTGCTTTTCATGTTCATCTCCATTTTATTCCATTCCTTTTTTCCTCAGGTTTATTTTGTTTGGTTCTGTATCACCATTGTATTCTGTTCTGTAGTTTTACATAAACATATTTTTATTTCTATATTTTGTGTAAGAAATATAAATAGCCAGACTAACATGGCTACCCCTCTGATACTTAACATTTGTTCAACATCAGTTTTGTTTCTTATAACTCATTCAGCACTCGCATTTCTGTGGTCGTCAGTAATGGTGATCTTTGTGGAATATTGACCACTTGTGCCCTGCCTCTTGTTTCAGAATAAGATATTATGATAAGAAAGGTGGGGTTAGAGGCAATTAAAAACAGGCTGAATGCACCCTCAAAGCAGGGGTGAAAGTAACTTACAGGACTTACCAGTACTGCCGGAGTCCTGAGGGAGGCATGGCCTCAACCGGAAGAGGCGTGGCCTCTCAAGATGTAAAGGCCCTGTGGCTGGGAGCTCTAGAGCCTTTAAATCAGCCCGGGACTCCCAGCTGCAGAGGTGACTGGGAGCCCCCAGGAGTCACAAGCAAATTAAAGGTCCCGGGGCTCTGGCCGCCACGGAGCTCCAGGACCTTTAAATCCCCACTGCAGCTGTAGCTGGGATTTAAAGGGCTCGGGTCTCCTGCGGCTAGAGGGAGCCCCGAGGCTTGCCGGGCTGGGACAGGGATTTAAAGGGTTCTGGGCTCTCTGCAGCGGCGGGGAGCTCCGAGCCCTTTATATCTCGGCCCCAGCCTTGCCGCCACAGCTGCGGGTGGGATTTAAAGGGCTCAGAGGGAGCCCAGAGCTTTTTTAATCCTGGCCGTGGAAGTCGGTGTGGTCCAGCACGGCATACTGGTTCTTGCCGGTACGCCGTACCAGACCATACCAGCTTACTTTCACCTCTGCCTCAAAGTGTGTATATATATATCTGGTAGTTCTGGTGAAAGGGTTTTTAAGCAGTGCTTTCTAAGCATCACCTGATTTCAGTGTATAAACACCAGTCACCTAAGGGTGTGGATTTATAAAGTACGTTAGTTTCAAAGAAAGATGGCTACATGGAACTAATTGATTTCCCTTTTGTTCTTTTTTATCTTTGCTTAAATGTATGTAACTTATCTCTTCAAAACTTTCATTTAAAATATTTAGTATTAATTGACTCTAATTTCTGGTAAGAAAGTAAGTGTACTTGCCTGGTAAATTAATGAAGAGATTGTTTTAAAGCAGACATTCTCTGGCAGTGGCAGGATAATAAATTTGCTTTAATTTCCTGTACTTCTCAGAAAATCCTTGGCAGTCACTAATAAATACACAGCACGATGAATAAAAATCAATGATCTGTTTTTAAAAATGGATTTTTTTATTTGATTTTGTTTAAATTAGTATTTTTCTTTTAAAAATAAAACAGTTTAAAAGGAAATCTGAATTTAATACAAAATACATTGACTTAAATGTATTATTTCTTAACATTTAAATTAAAAACAAATATGCTGATTCCTGGAGCCTCTACTTAAAAAAAGTGAGTTATAGGCTGCTTTTCTATGTAAAGAGATGTTTTCCCCTGATTCTAACTTTTGAGGTCAACCTTTATTAATAGGGCCCAATAGTTTATGTACTGTATTAAGATCTTGGCTGTTGGGGATCTAGGGTCTTTGCTACTGGGTACAAGAGACTGGCAAAGTCACCGGTGCCATTGGGACCTGTCCTCTGACTCCAGGAGACTCTATCAGGATTATCCACTGAGTCCAACTGGGTGGTCTCTACGCCTATTTTATAGCTTTTCCCTACCTGAGCTCTGACTCTGTTCTCAAATTATGAATATTTATGATTCCTTCCACGTTGGAAATTTCCTCTCCATTTCATGGAAAATCACTAAAGTTTATGTACCCAAAACATTTACGGTTGTTTAATAAAAATAGATGTTATAAGCTGTTTTGTGTTTAATTACATTTTAGTTACTATCCTAATGCAGCTTTACACAAATCAAGAGCAAAAACTTAAATATCTTGTAAGCAAGCAATATCTCATTCATTGTCTTCTGACATACTAAAAATACACAGTTAAATGGAATCTGAAAATATTAAGTTGTATAATTGCTTAAATAAATGTATATAGTTACAGTGCATGCTCCTAGCTAGCAAAAAGATGTTCCAGTTCTAGGTTAAAGGCTCTCTTTAGTTGTAGTTTTTAAGGTTATATCAACTAATGAGACTACACCTTTCTTCAGAAAATAATTGAAGTTGATTATTTAAATCCAGGCTTTCCACTTCGTGATTTAAATTGCCTTGATTTTAAATCAGTTTACCCTGACACGGTTTTTCAGAAGCAAAGAGCATCGATGGCCATTCCAAATTTTGAACTGAAATGTTAACAGCTTTAAACTATAATTTCTTATGAATCTGTAATTTGAGACCTGGTGCGACATCTACTAAAATAATTTATGTAAACGCTTAATGGTATATCTTAAATGCATATACAAAAGTGTGATCCAGATTCTCTGCCCATCTGTTTCTCTTTTGGAGAAAAGTGTTCTGGTTCAGATTAGACACCAGATGGACACTGATCAGAATAGGGAAAAAGAGGTGGATGAATTGTGTAGTTCCAATCCTTTCATTTCCACTGAAAATGTTGCTGTCACGTAAAGGAATTGATTTATGGTCAGACACATTTTTCTCCAGTACTTCTAGCTGGCTGTCCTGTAGCACCATTCCTTCCTCTGAAACAACAAGCAAATATGCAGATGTGGACTACTACTCAGGCAAAGCCAATGCGAGCTTCTCAGCCTGGCTCAGCTGGTGAAATGTATCATCTCAACAGCACGCTCAACTTGTATTCTCTTACTGGACCTGACACTGTTTACGTAATCAGTCTGGCTTGCTTTCAGATCACTTTCTGTCATTTAATATTCATTGAATTAGAAGGTTAAGAAAATCTTAATTGATTGAATTGACATTTGAAGCGCTATAGGTGAATTATATTCTCCTTCTCCCTAATGCATGTACAGCATTAAGTCATAGGCTGTGTGTGCGCGCGTGTGCATGTGTTATGGTTGCCACCTCTGAGGTGCAAAAAAACCTGGATGTCCAGAATGAGCCCAAGCCCATAAAACTAGACAGTTGGCAGTGTGTATTGAACATCCTTATGGATTTCTAGAGACAGCTACCTCAAAAAGGGCATGAGCCTTGGAAAACCTGGATAGTTTGCAACCCTAGAGAGTAAGAAAAATGATACCAAAAACATAGGCTGTAAACAGGGGAGGAGCAACAAATGTCTTGAAAATATATTCTAAAATATTACAAGTTCAAAAACACAGATGTTTTTGAGGTGGAGCAGGGAGTGCTACTCACAAATGAGTTAGACTGTTTGGTGAATCCAGCTTACAGAGATGTGTTGAGCCTCATCACTATTTCTCTAAACAAAACAAGAATGAGAGGATTGAATAGAGATCATGAAAACCTCATCTCATGTCTAGCGTGTATTTTGGTTAAGGCAGTATTGAGAGAGGCAATAACCAAAAAAAATATCATCTAAACCAGGGGTTCCCGAACTGTGGCACATGAGCTTGTTGAAAGTGGTATACAAAAAACTCGTCTTTTGGTTTCAAATGAATTGCTGCACTTGCTGCAGGATGCCAGAAAATGCCTGAGAAGCAAAATGCACTCTCCTGGCTGCATTCAAGCATCATGATGAATAACACTTGCTGACTATGCCACCTTAATAGTTCTGTATAGTTGTATATTGTGCATTGTGGCTATGCAGATGGGTGCTGTACTAATCTGGTGCACAACTGGCTGGCTTTCTGTAAGACCTAGACTTCAATTTGTGCTGAGACACACAACTCAAGGCAAACTCACAAAGTTCCATATTGTGTAATGAGAACTTGCCTTGTCCCAACGGACATACACAAGCAGGGTTGGTTCAGAACGACTGCAAAACCTGCAGCTTCAGGGATCCCTGAGATCAATGGGATTCATATAGAAAGTGCTCCCTCTGCACTACAGGGTTGGGAGGCAGGGGGTGCCTTCCCTTCTGTCTTCTCAGGGAAGTTGGGGATATGAATGGCTGGTTGAGTCCTGTAGATAAAAGCCTGTCTATAGCACTTAAGATATGTCTGCACTGCAATCGGAGATGTGATTGTAGCACATGTAGACATACCCACTTTAGCTTTGTTTTAGCTAGCTTGAATAACAGTACCAGTGGAGCTGTGTCAGTAGTGGTGGAAGCACAGCTTTGCTGTTCAAGGCTGGTTTTTGAATGTTATGATTCCTGATGTCAGGTGTCCATTTATTCTTTTGTGTAGAGACTGTCCTGTTTGGCCAACGTACATGGCAGAGGGGCATTTCTGGCACACGATGGCATATATCGCATTGGTCAGCAAGGATCCAACTGAAACATGCTGATTCAATGTCTGGTTCTATAACAGTCCACTGTCTAGTTCCCCTCGGCCACTTCCTGCTGTATCTCTTCAGGATCTCCAAGTTCCTCATCCCATATTGCTCCCAGTGGTTCCAACCTCCCTGGGGAGTCCACAGGTACCTGGTGTCTGCCTGGATCTCGGCACCTCTAGCTTCCAAGGTCTGGGGCTTCAGCTGCTCTCGGGCTGCGGCCTGCGATATGCATCCTTTCTCCTCTGCAACCAGCTCAGATTGAGCTGAACTGTTCCCTTTTATACTGCATGCCCGGCAAGGGGGTGTGGCTTCGTCTGCTCAGAGTGTGGGGTTAACTCCTGCCAATCCAGTGTGCAGCAACTGCACCCTGTGTCACACTGTTGTAATGTGAAAACCTATGGGGTAAAGTTAATTTAACATAGATTGTTATTTTTCAGAACAGCCGCAATGTCTGTTTAACATGGTATTATTAACATGAGCCAACAAACTCATTGTTAACTGAAAAGATCCAAAAGGATCACTGAACCTTAGTTTTATTTGTGCTAGTGAAATGCGATAAATCTCATTAAGAAGAGCTATGTCTTACGTATTCTGCTATAGAAAATTCAGTTTGAGATGTGTTGAGTACTCTGTAATGATCTCAATAACATGCATGATTACCAAGTAGAACAATAAGCCTAATTCTGCTCACATTAGTTTTAGACCTCTTTGTTACTTCCTTACCTTAAGTAAAGTTAATCCTGAGTATTCGGTGTATTTATGAAATATCTAAAACTGAAAGCTTTGAAAATGTCAAAACTACGTAAAAAAAAATCCATCTACATTATTGTAGTTGTCTGAGTTGTGTCTGTCTATAGAGAAACAAAGTGAGTGGCTGCTGAATTATTAGACACACAAGGTGAGTGAGGTAATATGTTTTATTGGACTAACTTCTGTTGGTGAATGAGACCAAGCTTTCAAGCTTACACAGAGGTCTTCGTCATCAGTTCACATCCTGGAACCAACAAGGGGAACAACAACACTGCAAACAATGCTTAATTGTTTGTCAGCTTAAATGCAGTTTCTGAAATTCTCTTAATGTATTCACGTGATTTGATTGTATTCAACCCTCTTTCTCTGCATATAGCTAACATTAATGTTGGTGAGTTGTTTTGCAGGTTGATCAAGACAAGAAGAAACTACTAAAAGTGTGAATCTAATACAGGGCAGTGTTCTGATCTCTAATGTATGTGAGGGCCTCCATGGAAATCAATTAGAATTGTGCACATCTGAGGAGATAACTCATCTTAAATCAGCAGTAGAAAGTTTCAGGCTACATGAACTGTCTATTTTCAACAACTTCTTGGAAAACAGAAAATTGTAGTATTTATGAACTTCATTCCCAAAGTCGTCTTGAAAGAGCAAAACTTTCTGGTTTTAAATTTAACCAAACAAAAAGACTAATATTTCATTTTATGAGGAGCAGTCTGCCCAGTTAGGAGCCTGGGAAGCAAGGCTCTAATTTACAAAACTAGAATTTCCTTTTTTAATAGTTATTCACCACAGACATTGTTACACAAAAATTCATGATCACTAGATTGGGAGACATGAAAACATAGCAAGTGTTCTAAGGACCAAAGTCTTTATTTTATTAGGGCCTGATCCTTACTCAGGCCTGGGGGAAAGGTCCAACTGAAGTATTGGCAATAATAGTATTGCCCAGAAGATGGAGAAGTTACAGGAGAGTGTGTATGCAACATACTGTTCCATTGTCTCTGTATTGGTCTGCCCTACACTTAAGTCACCATAAGGTAACTTATGTCGATCTAATTATGTCAGTGTCTACACTGTAATGCTGCTTCTGCCTAAATAAGTGGCCCAGTACACTGAAATAATAACTCCACCTCCATGAGAGGTGTAGCGCTAATGTTGATGTGGTTAGGGCAAGGCAGTGTGTTACTTACATCACCTGTAGGCTGTCATCCCTGAGTGGAGCTCCTCCACCCCTGTGCTGACACTCTGAGCTGGGTGCTGGGCTCATAGCTTCCCCCCACCCCGCCCCGGCGCTGACAGCCCATGCTCTCAACCAGGCACTGGATTCACAGCTGTGAGCTCTAAGCCCGTCTGACAGCTAGGGCTGTCTGCACAGGGTTGGAGGTGGGAGGCACAGCTGTGAGTCCATCATCCAGATGATAGCTGAGGCTGTCAGATTTGGGGTGGAGGAGGCCTAGCTGTGGACCCTGTGCCCAGCTGATAGCACTAGTGTTGGACAACCTTAAGAATAGGCGGTGCTAACAGCCATGCCTATATTGAAAACACAGTTCAATGTCAACTCAACTCAAAACAAATCTTTACCAGAATCTTTACAATTCCTGCCTGAAACTGGGTTCTGCTGCCTGGCCTAATCTTATAGCCTCTGCCTATTAAGGCGTTTACCCCTGTTCTCTGCATGTATCTCCCACCAAGCTGTCCATCTTGCTGGTGCAGAGACCCACCTCCTAGCTCCTTCCCCGACCCTGTTCAAAGCAGCGCTGTCTTATAGAAAATCCTGCCTCCAGGCTGCCATCACATGACGCTTGGTCACCTAAAACAGCCATTGGCCTGACTCTACAGAATACTGGAGCCTTGCATGTGTGTCAGAATTAGTGCACTGTTGATTTTACAATAAAGGATGGGTTGGAAGACAACTGTATTTACCAGTCTGTATCATACTTGCTGTATGCGCTCTGTATCCTGCTCTGAGCCGTCTCTTATTTCTTAGCTTAGACCTGGTCTACACTACACTGTTAAACCGATTTTAACAGCGTTAAATCGATTTAATGCTGGACCCGTCCACACTACACTGCTCTTTATATCGATTTAAAGGGCTTTTTAAATCGATTTCTGTACTCCTACAAAACGAGAGGAGTAATGCTAAAATCGATATTACTATATCGGAATAGTGTTAGTGTGGACGGAAATCGACATTATTGGCCTCATTATTTTACAGTAGCTACCCACAGTGCACTGCTCCAGAAATCGATGCTAGCCTCGGACCATGGACGCACACCGCCGAATTAATGTGCCTAGTGTGGACGCACACAATTGACTTTATAATATCTGTTTTATAAAATCGGTTTAAGCTAATTCGAATTTATCCTGTAGTGTAGACGTAGCCTGGATGTGTCTTTTGTCTCTAAATGCCTCCTCCTTAGCTTTCTGTTGCTGTCTTTTCCATGACATCCTTTTGTCTACTTTCCTTTTCCTCGCCTACTTTTTTTCTCCATCCTTTAGTGTACGCACCTTTTCTTGCATTCTGCTTGTCACCATCCCTTCTTTGCCAAACTCGTTCATATTAATTCAGCCTCTGAATGCCTGTGGATCTTGCCCTGAGCTCAGCAAGAGCTGTGTTGAGGACATGCGCACACTAAGCAGACTTACTGGGAGGCCTTGGGTAAGGCGAAAGAAGGGAGGGAACGTGTGATAGTCTCTGTGGGGTAGTATTTGAAGCTTATGGGCATTCAGATAGAATGCTGAGGTGACTGGTGGCTCCTTCACTTGAACACTTTGCAAGGGTTTACAAAACCAGTATCAACAAAAATAAATAAATGAAAGCTTTTGTATGGGTGAGTGGGATGCACTCTCCAAGTCTTTAGGAACACATGGTCACTCTCTACTTTTGTGTTCATAACTACAGATATTTAAAAATACGTGTTATTTTTAATTGCTTTCTGTTCCTTTTTTCTTACTCAACCTGATTCACTATGGAAGCAGTAATACCCAAATGAAAAGACTCCCAAGAGTTAAGCCTTTTAAAAAGTAAACATTTGAAAGCAATAATGAAAGTGTAATTAATCATGACTTTTTGCAAGTACTTTAATTTGAAAATTAATGTGAGTAGGTAGGGTTGACACTAAACAAACCAGAATTATCTACTAATCATTGAAAACACCAATAATCTGTATGGAAACTATAGTGATTAATGTATAGAAAATATGCATATACATTAATCTATTGCTATTTTAATATTCTTTAAAAATATTTTAAATGACCCAATTTAAATACTGTTTCCTATTTTCTTTTTTAAAATATAGTTTTTCAGTACAATTGTTTAAAATGTGTGTATAGATGGAAAAAGCCTACAGTAACCTTTTGTTATAAGAAAATATTATACAAATCTGTATTTCATATTTGTAATATTAAACATAATTATCTCAATAAGTTGAAATAGATCATGCCTGCCAATAATAGCCAAAGAATAGGTTTGAAAGCAAATGTTTATGTAACTGTATAGAAAGCCTTTATGTCAAAAAAATGTATTTTAGTGAATATATTTTAGTAAGCAAGTATTAGAAATTAAAGATGGAAAAGTCCTAGAAAGTGGCCATATACATTCCCTTGCAAGTGCAAGATTGTTCTGTGGATGAGCATTCCCAATCAGGCTGTTTTGTTTGTCTTATTAGAAAATAAGATACTGAAGTCTCGCTGTATTAACATGGTTCTGAACCATTTAAACCAATTGGAGAAACTTTATCATGAAAAATTTCAAACATACTTCACAAATAATCCATGATTAAATCTGATTTTTGCAGTTTCCACTGATTTGATTACAGTTCATAAACTTATATTAGACATGACAAATATTTCTGTTTGCACCAAATATTATCAGGGTGTTATATCTATTTTGACTAAATACTTTTCCCACTTGTTGTATCAGTTCTTACCAATAACCAGTCCAATGCCTTTCAGGTACCAAATGGAGACCTCAATGAAATTTAAGATACTATTTTAAAAGTCTTATATGCGATAAGCAATTTTATTTGGGCTCTTTGAACTACTGTAGGTTCTGCAGCCATGAGAGAGGTGACTTTCTTTTAAATAAAAATATCCCTTTGATTCATTTGATGATATTTGTATTTGTACAGTGTTGACAAAATAAAGAAAAACTTAAATATCCAGAGGTGACTGGTTTCTTGTGTTCTAAAGGTGGGGGGGGGGAGCTACTTCATAGTCTCTTGCACATGTTATGCTCCAAGTTGGAACATTTAAAAATCTGATTCATTCTGTAGCTAGCTGTCAAATATTTCTGCTGTTAAGACAAAGCAGGAAATTATCCATGTTCTTATTGCTGTGTTGTTAAATCAGCTAAATTAATCAACTGTTAGTTTGAAATAAGGTCATAGATGAGCTGCCTTTTAGAATGTCTCAACTGCTGTGTGTTCACCGTTTACACTGAAATATGCCATTAACTCTCCTGATACCCACGTACACATGCACCCCTGAACAGAGATGTTGAACTGCCTGATGTATTTTGACTACAGGAGAAATAAGTTTTTCATGGTGGAGTTTGTTGATTCTTCCTTTATTATGTTATAACTTTAGATAAACCCAACTTTTAGAATCTACTTGAATAAAATATTTTATCATTGTTTATCTCCTATATTTATGCTTTCTGTATACATAAGATGATGCCCCAGATTCATCCTGGGGTCTAGACCAGCTTCCATCTCTGTATTAAGGGTTTTCTATCATAACCACTGTCATAGTATCTAAATGGTTTCCTGGTAATCTGAATAGTGAGGTCCAAAGTAGATTTAATGGAATACTGGGTTTTTGTTTTCACCTTTTTCAGATTCTGGGGGGCTGTTTTGAGTATACTGTTTTTAAATAGAAAATGTAGCCTTCTACTTTTGATAGAAAAGTTGTATCATAAAGGATGGGCTTTTATCATGTTCTGAAGTTGACCAGACATTTTAGTTTAATTGAATGATCTCATTCCACAGCCAAGCTCTCTTTTTTGAGAACACTTTCTTTTGCTCTGAGATGCTTTGTCCTAGTTTCGTTGGTTACGTTTTTCTGAAGGAGCATAGTTACTTTAGGGGTCATGGACAGAGAAACAGTCTTTCATGCAGCTGGATCCTGATTCATTGATGGCTCTGAAAATAGGGACCCAAACCCTTAAACTTGAAAATTGGATAATACTGGGACCCAGCAGAGAGCGCAGAGCATGAGGTTACTGAGGCATGCTCCAATGAGGAGGAGTCAGGCTGGCAGTTTGCATAAACTGGAACCTCTAGAATTGCTTCTACATTGAGAACCGAATAAACTGAATTACAACAATCCAGTCTGGGGATGACAAATGAGTGGATCGCTGTACCCATAACCTCATTCAGAGTCTCCTAACAAGGAGGTGGGTCTTTGTGAAGGGGATTATATTGGAGAAGGGAAGTGAGGAGGTGGGGGGAAGGAAGGA
Source organism: Chelonoidis abingdonii (assembly GCF_003597395.2). Lineage (NCBI taxonomy): Eukaryota > Metazoa > Chordata > Testudines > Testudinidae > Chelonoidis > Chelonoidis abingdonii. The sequence goes on from NC_133770.1 coordinate 74,135,909, forward strand.
TTTGGATATTGTGTTGCTAGAGGCATTATGGTACAACATTCTCTTAAAACCTTGCCTTAGAAAGATTATTTTAAGTAATTGATGAGTACAGTTGCAGTAACAGTTGATAGTAAATAAATTTACTCTTAACATATTGGAAGAGTAAAGAACATCATACATATGAAAATCGTAAATTGTGGCTAAATTGTGGCTGCTTTTAGCATTGTGAATTTCAAGTTTTTAATTCAAAATGATTTTTCAAAATTTTAAATGTAGGTCACAAAGGCAACATTAGAAAAGCAAACTAGGCAATGTTTGAGTAGGTGAATAAGTAGGCAGTAATGAACTCATCCACAAAGAAGCATAATCTGTCATCTAGCAAAAAAACAGCATAGCTGGCTATGGGGCAAAAAGGACATGGGGGACTCAAGTGATTAGTGTTACTGGTTAATATTGAACAGTACTGAGGAAATAAAATAAGGGGCAACTGGGAAAGTAAAAACCTTTTGCTTGTAAATGAGAGAGAGAGAATTTTTACAACCAGCTTTTGATTTTTTTTTAACTCTGACACCTGTCTTTATTATATGCTGCATAATGGCTGATGTGGAATTATTATTTGTATTATTGTAGCATCCAGGAGCCCTAGTCGTGGGACAGGATCCTGTTGTACTAGGGACGCTGTACAAAGACAGAACAAAAGAATGGTTCATGCCCCAAAGATCTTACAATCTAAGTAAGATTGGGTGGCACTGGCAAGCCCTAATCTCTGCCAGAGGTTCAGTGTCCACACAGCTTTTTTTAGTGCACTAGTTAAAGCCCCTCCATCATGAGTCTGTCTACCTAGCTGGAGAGCTAGCTCTCAGGTGCAAGATTGTAGGAACCCCCTAGGGTATATCTGTTTGACAGGTCAGCGTATGATGGAGCTGCCACAGCAGCTGTTTTCTCCCTTCCATCTAATCCGGCAGGTAGCCAGTGGGGGAGCTGCCCCAAGGAAAAGAGAGCAGCTTACCAGAACTGCTCCTAGCTCATGTCAGCGCTGCTGCCAGGGAAGCACTAGGAGACTGATGGGGCTGATTCAAAGATTTCTTTTTAAAAATCAAAGTAAATCTTATGAATGTAGAGAGCAATTTTATGAATTTGAGGAAACTTGGACCCCATTTCTTGGTATATTTGGCTAAAGAATGTTGCGATAGCTCAAAAAATGCCAGGCTTCCACTCCATCTGAACTCTCTGCTTTTCTCCCTCCTGTCCTTTTTCCCTATTTGTGTATTTCTTCTATTATTTTTTTATTATTATTGCTACCTCGCCCTAACATGGTACATCTGTATAATATTGTCCGATTTTGTGTAGTCTGGGTTTGCAGCTTTGAAAAGTTGTAAAGTTGTATAATTATGTTATTTTATTGGATATTCTATTAAATGTGAGGTATTTGGTATCATATACAATCTGTAAGTTTATCATTTTTGTTTGTTAAAATGAACAAAATATTAACCACAAAAAATCACACACCAAATATAAATTTTCTTCTTACCACAGTCACCCTTAAGGGCCATAGGTTAGACATCACTGATGTACTATACACATGGAGTTCGGTAAGTAAGACGCAGATAGTCTATCAAAGAGAAATTGTGCAAGCTAGGTTAGGTGGTGAATTTATACTGCCCTGGACACTGCAGCTTGAAGACTGATTTAAAATTACATGAAACTCTTGTATGTTTGGGGCTGCGATGGTACGCCTGATCATTTGGAATAATATAGTTAGCATTTTTCAGGTTTAGTGTGGATAAACTAGTCAGTAGCTGCTACATAGGGCAGTAGGCTTAATGGTGTCAACAAACATCAGTGACAGTATTCAGAGCCGTCAGATTCTCAGCTGATGGTATCACTAGCTCATGCATTAGGTAAACATATTCATTGTTTAGGAGTTTGCTGGATTAACAAACCAAATGAATATTGTTACCATAATTTTCATACTGCTAAAACTTTGTTATTCTCTGTAATAAATCTCCAAAATCTGGAAACTGAAATGTTTCCTTGCAAAACCTTTTCTCCTATAATGTGTGGACACTGGTTTGTTACTTTTGGGCTGCTGCTTGAATTGATATTTCTTTTAAAGATAAACGTTGAAGCATTTATTTCAAGAAATAAAATGAAACTGAATATCCCAAAATACAGTTATGTAGACTTTGTAAACAGATATGGTATAAGGAAAGAAACTAGGCAAAATGTTGAGACTTTTTTCAGTGTGTTTAAGCAGGTTTGATGCCAGAATTGGATTATTTGGATTATTTTTTGTTTTCTAAAGTATCAGTGATGAAACATAAACGACTAGAATATTTGTTATACTGAAAAACATTGTCCTCTTGGTTACTGTATATTGATATATTTCAAACAAATACCAATAGAAATGGGTAAAGCTATATAAGAGTACTGATCCTGAAAAAAAATCTTGTACCGGTTTCTCTTACTAATTAGAATGTTCAAATAGTTAAAAAGTCACTGTATTGTGAACCCTTCCTGTTTGGCAAGAGAATTTCCTCTTAATTCCCTTAAACAAAACAACTGATGTGAGGGAAAACATACCCTTTCCTTCCCTTCCACCCATGTGCACCAATGTACCCAACCATAAACACCCTCTTTGGTATCATGGGTAGGCGACGTGCGCCAACAACCAATCATTTCTTGTTTATTCATGGCTAAGGCTAAGATTTTGTCACGGGTATTTTTACTAAAAGTCACGGACAGGTCGTGGGCAATAAACAAAAATTCACGGCCTGTGACCTGTCCATGATTTTTAATATATAAATATCCCTGACTAAAACTTAGAAGCCCCTGGGTGCTGCTGCTCTGGGAGGCCCTGGGGCTGATGAATAACCTCTGCACTGGCCGCGGGGAATGACTGCCCCCAGCCACCGCTACTCCCCAGGCACTCCCCGGGGCCAGCCGCACCAGGGCCACTGCTTGGGTGCTTCCCCCGGATCAACCGCCCAAGCAGCTGGCCTCAGTGCTGCCTCTGCAACCACTGCTTGGGTGCTCCCTGAGACTGCTCCTGGGACCGCTGCTCTGGCGCTCCTCGGGGCCAACCAGGGCTAGCCTCAGGGCTGCTCCAGCAGCGGCTGGTGCAGCAGGCTGCGGGGCACCCAAGCAGCTTGGATGGCTCTGGGATCAGCTGCACCGGACATTGCAGCTGCAAAAGTCATGGAGGTTGTGGAAAGTCACAGAATCCATGACTTCCACGACCTCCTTGACAGAATTGCAGCCTTATTCATGGCATATGGCTGCTTTTTCCTCTGTTCGAGTTGCACAACAAGAGCTATGTCAATTCTAGAATTGTGTTGGGGTTGGAGTAGCTCAGCTAAGTTGCATTTTGGAGGGGTAGGATGAACAAGTTCCATGTAAGGAGCCATTTTAGATGGAAAATAACTCATCTGCATGAGTTACTCTCAGCCCAAGTATTTCTGCAATTCTGGGATATGTGTGAGGGCCCTGTGAGCAGGTCAAGCTGTCACTAGGAGCTACAATCCCCATCCCTAGTGTTTGAGGGCTTATATGACCCAGAAGACCATAAATACTTCAGTTTGGTGATAGAGCCTCTAGAGTTGGACATTTTAAACTCACTGGTAAACTACTAAAGGAATAGTAATTTTTAATATAAAGTTAGTTATGTGCTTAGGATTTGGTGTTAGGTATAAGATAGCATTCTGTAAATGACTGGGTCATAATAAGGAAATATGTCAGTGAGAGAAGTATGAAGGTCAATTCCTTCACCACTGCAAAATCAACAAGTTTGTATTATTTTGCTCAAAGTTACACGGTTGTTTTGTAGCACAAAGTTTAGGCTGTGCAATTTTTCTTAAGCGTGGAAAAATGATTTGATATGGTCTAATGGCTGTAAACTACATGTCTGAAGTTTTATAGACATTCCACTTCAGTGAATTAAAAAAATAATCATGTATGAAGCTCTGAATTCAATGTACAAATGAGTCAATCATAGCTTTCCATATTCCTCCTTTCCCTTGTAACCAAATGGGAATAACCTGAAAAATTCATAGAGATGGGAGAAGGAAGAGCGATGAAATCTAGTGAGAGAGAATCAATGCTTAAACTGTGCATAGAATCATAGGACTGGAAGGGACTTCGAGAGGTCATCTAGTCCAGTCCCCTGTACTCATGGCAGGATTAAGTATTATCATTCTAGACGATTCCTGAAAGGTGTTTGTCCAATCTGCTCTTAAAAATCTCCAATGATGGACATTCCACAACCTCCCTAGTAATTTATTCCAGTGTTTAATCACCCTGCCAGTTAAGAAGTTTTTCCTAATGTGCAACCTGGCGAGTGGTCCACGAGAAGTTACAGGCCAAGCCAAAAAAAAAAAAAGTCCAGATTAAATTAAGTCAGGTAGCTAAGTGGTTTACTTCAATCACTGTTTTACCAAAGCTGCTGTTTCTAGATTATGATACATCTTCCCCCTCCCCTCCCCTCCCCAATCATGTAGGCTAAAATTGGAAAGACTAAGGTACAAATTAGATTAAACTAGCTAGGGACATACAAGGTAACAAGAAAATATTTTACAAATACATGAGGAGCAAGAACCAAGGATTGGGTCGGCCCATTATTTAATGAGGTGGGAAAGACCAATAACAGAAACTATGGTAATGATTGAAGTGTTAAGTGCCTTTTTTGTTTTATTTTTTACCAAAAAAAGTTGGCAGTGATCGGATTGCTAACATAGTGAACATATGAATAAATGGGGTAGGATCTGAGGCTAAAATATTTATATAACAAGTTAAAAATTACTTAGAAAGTTAGATGTCTTCATGTCAGCAGGCCCTGAATAAATACATCCTAGAATATTTAAGTAGTGGGCCGAAGAGATCTTGAAACCATTAGTGCTTATCTTTGAGAACACATGGAGGACAGGAAACAACCCAGAGGACTGGAAAAGGACAAATATAGTACCCATCTATAAAGAGGGGAATAAGGACAGCCTAGGGAAGTATAGACCAGTCAGCTTAATTTTAGAACTCAGAAAGAATCAATTTGTAATCACCTACAAGATAAGGTGATAAGTAACAATCCCATGGATTTGCTAAGAACAAATCACATCAAATGAACCCAATATCCTTCTATGGCAGGGTAACAAGCCTTGTGGATAGAGGGGAAGCAGCAGATGTGATATTAGTTTAGTAAGACTTTTGATACTGTATTGCATGAACGTCTCATAAACAAACTGGGGAAATATAGCCTGGACGAACCTACTATAAGGTGGATGCACAAGTGTTTGGAAAACTGTACTCAAAGTAACCATCCGATCAGTGGTTCACTGTCAACCTGGACAGATGTATTGAGTGGAGTCCCGCATGGATCTGTCTTAGGTCCAGTTCTGTTCAATATCTTCCAAAATGATTTGGATAATGACAGAGAGAGTATACTCATAGTTTGCAGATGGGAGGGGTTGCGAGCACTCTAGAGGACAGAGTTAGAATTCAAAATGATTTTAAAAAAATGGAGAAATAGTCTGAAATAAATAGGGTGGAATTCAATAAAGACAAATGCCAAAGTACTATACTAAGGAAGGAATAATCAGTTGCACAAATACAAAACAGGAAATGACTGCCTAAGAAGGAGTACTGCAGAAAGGATCTGGGTTGATGGTGGATCAGAAATTAAGAGTGCAGCTCTGTGGCAAAAAAAGTGAACTTCACTCTGGGATGTACTGGTAGGAGTGTTATAAGTAATTATTCTTCCTTCTATTCAACTCTAAAAAGATCTCAACTGGAGTACTTGTGTCCAGTTCTGGGCACCACACTTCGGAGAAAGATGTGGCTAAAAAAGAAGAAGTCCAGAGGAGAGCAACGAACATGATTAAAGATAGGTCATGTTTTCTACACAAGGAAAGAGCGGAAAAAAATGGTTTGTTTAGTATGGAGAAGACAACACTGAGTGATGACATAAGTCTTCTTGTACTTAAAAGGTGTTATGAATGGAGGATGAGGGCAGGGCAAGAAGTAATGGGTTTAAATTGTAGCAAGGGAGATTTAGGTTAGACACCAGGAAAAATTTCCTAACTGTAAGACTAGTTAAGTGTTGGCACAAATTATCCAGGGAGATTGTGGAATCTTTGTCATTGGATTTTTTTTATGAACAGTTTAGACAAACACCTGTCAGGGATGGTTTAGATAATGCTTAGCCCTGCCTCGGTGCAGGGGACTGAACTAGATAACCTATCGAGGTCCTTTCCAGTCCTACATTTTGATAATTTGACAATTTTCCCCTAGTTTTAATGCCATTAATTGGACAAAAGAATTATTCTAGGGACATTTTAAAGAAAATATATTGATGCTAATAAAATGTGAAATTATTCTTTCATGGTGATAAATAAAAACTGTTCAGTGCTAACTCTAATTTCCTGTTTCTAAAACCAATCTAAATTTGAATTTTTTTCTAGATACAAGGTCTACTTTTTTCAAAATCAATTATTATTTTTTTTACATGAGGACCTAAATGACAAAATACTTTAACTACTGTTCAAATTAGGTTATTCAGATTTTCATTAATTTCACTGTCTAATTTAAATTTAACCTGACACCTATTGTACATGTGCATGATCTCACCAGATAAAATAGCCTCACTTTCTATTTGAAATAGACAACAGAATAATCATTTTAACTATGAATACCTTACCTGGGTCTCACTGGATTCCTGCCAAAACCCCAAGACAGTTATCAAGCGCTTTCTTCCAATTATTTGGAATAAAAGTAAATCTAGGATTAAACTATCTGTTTAGCAGCACGTAACAGTGACATCAAGGGGATTCGGTTGGCCATTTATTATAATAGATTCTATAATATTGTCTCTTTGACACTAAGCCTTGTTTTATGTTTCTTCCTCTTTAGCAGCTGTTAAATTAGGTTTATTCTATTGTGGATTTCAAAGGTCATAGTTTTAGTGTTTTTGCTTGTTAGCTGTGTGACTGAAATATTTGTGAAGTGTGAGCAAATACATATTCCTTCTTGCTGAAGGGATGTGTGTGTTGAATTCCCTCTCAACCAAGAGTAAATGTCAAGACTACTCTTCACTATTTCAGACCATGAATCTGGATACTTCATTGGGTTGGTATGAGTGGAGGATTCGTTGTCTCCTGTTGTTTCATACTGTGTCACAAGAATATTTTTCCTCCTTTTTTACATGAGCAGCCATATACCCATGATCACTTTGAGCCACTCATGATGATAGTTCCACAGCTCTGTTCATGAAAACAGACTGTTAAGAAAAGCAGTAGGGTTGCTTGGGAAAGAGTACTGTGTCCCAATAATGGTTGTGCATTAATATACAGTGTTCTCTGCTTCTAATAGAGCATTCAATCTCAGGAGCTGAAAGTGCTTTGCAAATATTGATAAATTAATTGTGACAACGCCTGGTGAGGTAGACATGTTTAATTGTTTTTTTTAAACGCATGTCCAAGGTCAAATAAAGAACTGAATCAGAGCTAGGGATTTGTAGATTCTGAGGCCAAGATGGACCATTGTGATCATCTCTCTGACCTTCTGTATAGCACAGAGTGTAGAACTTCCCCCAAAATAATTCCTAGGGCATCTCTTTTAGAAAAAAATCCACTCTTGAACCTAGATCACCTGGGGTCATGTCCTGTGCCTTAACTGCACTTCTACCTCGATATAATGCTGTCTTCGGGAGCCAAAAAATCTTACCGTGTTATAGGTGAAATTGCGTTATATCAAACTTTGATCCACCAGAGTGCGCAGCCCCGGCCGGAGCACTGCTTTACTGCATTATATCCAAATTTGTGTTATATCGGGTCACGTATCGAGGTAGAGGTGTACAAGATTAAATTGTCCTTCCTCAACACGTGACATGGTGTGCCATTAGCGATCAGTGTTTTCCCAGTCTAGGTGATTTGAATAATTTTTTTTTAAACTAGTAGTATCCTATATGGGTTACTGATGCAGCTTGAACCCAGAACCTTGAGATCTACAGCACAGATCACTAGCACTTGAGCTAAAGGATTAAGTCCACTAGATGTTGGTAATAGTGCTGTTACCTATTGGGCTACTCTCTGGGGGTGGACATAACACACACTTTGTCAAATTTTTACTTAGAATTTCAGAGAGGGAACTTTTTATAAGCAATTTTTAAGAAGCATATTAAAATTTATTATTTGTATTACTGTTGCACCTCAGAGCCCTTGTCATGGTCTAGAAACCTATTGTGCTAGTCATTATATAAACACAGAACAAAAATGGTACATGTGTTCAAAAATCTATTTATTCAGAATTCATATTGACATTATTTTAAATACATTTATGTAGCTGGAAAGGAACCCTCCCCACCTTTTTATTTTACCGGTGAGCACTCATACTCCAGTTGCTCCTGTTTTGTCTAGTGAGGGAGAAAAAGCTCCCTCCCTTTCCTTACTGTGACAGAGAGAATATATTATTGCCCTTATATAAATCCATGGTATGCCCACATCTCGAATACTGTGTACATATGTGGTCTCCTCACCTCAAAAAAGATATACTGGCACTAGAGAAGGTTCAGAAAACGGCAACTAAAATGATTAGGGGTTTGGAGAGAGTCCCATATGCGGAAAGATTAAAGAGGCTAGGACTCTTCAGCTTGGAAAAGAGGAGCTAAGGGGGACATGATAGAGGTATAAAAATCATGATATGATGTAAAGAAAGTGGATAAGGGAAAGTTATTTACTTATTCCCATAATACAAGAACTTGTGGTACCAAATGAAATTAATAGGCAGCAGATTTAAAACAAATAAAAGGAAGTTATTCATGCAGTGCACAGTCAACTTGTGGAACTCCTTACCTGAGGAGGTTGTGAAGGCTAGGACTATAACACATATTAAAAGAGAACTGGATAAATTCATGGAGGTTAAGTCCATAAATGACTATTAGCCAGGATGAGTAAAGAATGGTGTCTCTAGCCTCTGTTTGTCAGAGGATGGAGATGGATGGCAGGAGAGAGCACTTGATCATTGCCTGTTAGGTTCGCTCCCTCTAGGGCATCTGGCATTGGCTGCTGTCGGTAGACAGATACTGGACTAGATGGACCTTTGGTCTGACCCAGTACAGCCGTTCTTATGTTTTGTTGTCATACCTGTTCATTTATGATCTAGCATATATTTTACAGTTTTACTATACCATCAAAATACCTTGGACCACTGGGTTCTTATGATTGTGATCAAGGAGTATCCTATCCAGTTTCAGACTGTTCCACCTCTCTCCCCTCTCTTCTTCAGAGACTGTTCTCACAAGATATTTTTCATACAAAAAGTCTACTTTTTTACTGGTCCCATTTTGTGTGTGTGTGTGGGGGGGGTGTTCTACTCCCAGTATTGCTTAGCCACAAAGAGGAAAGGGGAATGCAGATCCATCCTGGATCTTCAGCATCACAATGCCTTCATCCGTCATTTCAAATTCAGAATAGTCATCCTACCTTCTGTCATCCCCTCTTTGAATCCTGTGGACTGGTCTACAACTCTCAACCTGTAGGACATCTATTTCCACATTTCAATGCATCCAGCACACACAAGATACATTTAATTTTTGGTAAGAACATTCACTACCACTAAAGGGTCCTCCCCTTTGGCATATCCATGGTCCCAACAGTGTTTACCAAGGTTTTCCTTGTAATGGCTACCTACTTAAGAAGTCCACTAGTCCAGGTATACTGTTATCTGCGCCGCTCGTTTATTGGACCTCTGCCCTGCAACAGGTCATGGACTTGATTCATAAGACCCTGGACCTCTTTGGACCTCAGGGTCAACAATGATAAATCCATACGAACTCCAACATAAAACATCAAATTCGTACGGGCAGTGTTAGATTCCAAACTAAGAAGACCATATTTCCTTCAAAAAAGTTTCATGCTCTGATGGACATCATGTGAGAACATCAAGATCAGTGTACCACTGGGTAAGAACCTTCTGAAGTTTTCAGGTTATTTGTCAGCATTGAGATTAGAGGGGGTGAGATCAATTTACTGCCCAGCAGTGACAGGACGAACAAGATAGTCTCTCTTCCCGGAGAAATTTTGTTATCATTAAATTAGTGGATACAGCCCTGCATGGATAAAAAAAATGATATTAGGGATGTTAAGTGATTAAAAAAATTAATCGCAATTAGTCACGCAATTAAAAAGATTACTCGCACTGTTAAACAATAATAGAATACCATTTATTTAAATATTTTTGGATATTTTCTACTTTTTCAAATATATTGATTTATGTTACAGTACAGAATACAACATGTACAGTGCTAACTTTATATTTTTTATTACAAATATTTGCACTGTAAAAAATAGTATTTTTCAATTCACCTAATACAAGTACTTTAGTGCAATATCTTTATCATGAAAGTTGAACTTACAAATGTAGAATTATCTACGAAAAATAATTACACTCAAAAATAAAACAATGTAAAACTTTAGAGTCTACAATTCCACTCAGCCCTACTTATTATTTACAGTATCACCTGAAAATGAGAATAGCCATTTGCATGGCACTTTTGTAGCTGGCATTGCAAGGTATTTACATGCCAGATATGCTAAACATTCATATGCCCCTTTCATGCGTCGGCCACCATTCCAGAGGATATGCTTCTATGCTGATGATGCTCGTTTAAAAAAAAAGTGTTAATTAAATTTGTGATTGAACTCCTTGTGGGAGAATTGCATGTCTCCTGCTGTTTTACCTGCATTCTGCCATATATTTTGTGTTATTGCAGTCTCGGGTGATGATCCAGCATGTGGTGTTCATTTTAAGAATACTTTCACTGCAGATTTGACAAAAAACAAAGAAGGTACCAATGTGAGATTTCTAAAGATAGCTATAGCACTCGACCCAAGGTTTAAGAATCTGAAGTGCCTTCCAAAATTGGAGAGGGAGGAGGCATGGAACATGGTATCAGAAGTCTTAAAAGAGCAACACTCTGATGTGAAAACTGCAGAACTTGAACCACCAAAAAAGAAAATCAGTCTTCTGCTGGTGGCATCTGACTCAGATAATGAAAACGAACGTGCATCGGTCCACACCGTTTTTAAAAGTTATCAAGCAGAACCTGTTTTCTGCATGGAATCATTTAAGAATGCCTTATGCAATGCCCAAGATGCCAGAATCCCACAATTGAGGAAGAAGGGTCTGCTGGCTAAAAAAACCCAACCTGATTTAGAGAGGAAGTGAAGGCAGCTTGAAAAAATAAAATATATAACAAATGGAAGAATGGAGAAATTGATAATAATGAATCTAAATCTGAAGTTAGGAATTGTAGGGAAGCCAAGGGACAAAAGAAGAATTTTTTTGGTTGACAGAGGTAAGGACAATAAGGGATTTTTAAAAATATATTGGGAACCAAGAGAATCCTGACAATGGTGTTTGTCCATTACTAGATGGAAATAATAGAATTATCAATAATAATGCTTAAGAGACAGAAGTAGTCAATAAATATTTCTATTCTGTATTTGGGGGGAAAATAGTGTGATAGTTTCATCATATGTTAACACACTTTCCATTCCATTGGTATCTCTGGAGGATGTTAAATAGAGAAGCTACTAAAGTCAGTCATTTTTAAATAAGCAAGTGCAGTTAACTTGCATCCATGAGTTTTAAAAGAGCTGCCTGAGGAGCTTGCTGGACTCTTAATGTTGATTTTTCAGTAAGTCTGAGCACTGGGGAAATTCCAGACGACTGAAAGAAAGCTAATGTTGGGCCCATATTTAAAAAAGAGTAGATGGGATGACACACGTAATTATAGGCCTGTCAGCCTGACATTGATCCTAGGCAAGATAATGGAGCAGCTGTTGCAGGACTCGATTAATAAAGAACTAAAGGTGGGTAATGTAATTAATGCAGATCAGCATAGGTTTATGGAAAATAGATCCCATCAAACTAGTTAGTTTTATTTTTTTCTTGAGGTTACAAGTTTTGTTTTAGTACTGTAAAGGTAATAGTGTTGATGTAATAGAGTTCTGTGAGGCATTTGACTTGGTACTGCACAACCGTTTGATTAAAAAAACTAGAACAATATAAAATTAACATGGTACACATTAAATGGATTAAAAAAATGATAAATGATAGGTCTCTTAATGTATTTGTAAATGCAGAATTGTCTTAGAATGGGTGTATTTCCAATTGGGTCCCGCAGGGCTCAGTTCTTTGTCCTATGTTATTTAGCATCTTTATCAATGACTTAAAAAAACATAAAGTTTGTAGATGAGACACAAATTGGGGGAGTGGTAAGTAATGAAGAGGGACAGGTCACTAGAGGGATCTACAATGCTTGGTATATTGGGCGCAAGCAAATAATGAGTTAATATGGAACAAAGAATGTGGGCCATACTTAAGGATGGGGATATCTATCCTGGGAAACAGTAACTCTGAAGGTCATGAGGGCCAATAGGGTGCATGTGCAGCCCCAAAGGACACTGCTGTTCAGAAGAATCTAATCTTGCATGCCTTGTATGCATGAACACCTACAGTGAAATCTGTATGGACAACACATCACAAAGAACCACAGATACTGTAGGGTAAATAAGTGTTCATTCTTAATATATACTGATCAAACAATGTGTTTGTGCATCTCCTTATCTAGCTGTGAAGGAAATTAGCTGGAATTTGTGTGTTGCATTTTGGCCCTCATTTTTAATTTGTAAGACTATTGCATTTATGTGCATTATTGGGGAATATTAAGGTATAGGAGCAAACATACAGCTTCCAGAAACTAAAAAATTTTAGTGACATTTAGTAAATGTTTATTTTATGTTACTATTTAAGTAATGTATGGAGAGTTTGTTTTCTAACAAGGTATCTATATGAAATTTGAGAAAACATAGCAAAACTATTTTGCATAGAATATATTTTTAGAACATGACAGATTTATTAATAGAGCTTTGCTGTGTCTCCTTACTAACTGCCCTTTAACTTTGTTTTATCAAGTGTACCAAGTAAAAAATGAATTGGCAGTAGGAAATTTTTTGACAAGCCCCATTTGATCAGGTGCAGCCATTACTGAATATTTGGCAACTTTACATTTATTCAATTTCTGTAACCTGAGACACTTTAAGAAAACTAAGCCTCATAATATCATTGTTACTGTACATTTCAAATATTTACAGAAATATTTTAGCATATTACAGAATAGTTTCACCTTTAATGTAATTAATATATCCATGAAGGATTTTTTCACCTTTGCAACAATCAGTAAAGTTCATATATCAGTAGATTTCATATATTGTATATACGTGAATTTGGCCCAGTAATTAAAGTAAACTGATATACTGAACTCCATGGATTCTGATTGTATATAATTTCAGAAAGCTTCTCATGTCGTAACACTGCTAAGAAATTGTTCTCTGTTACCAAAAATAAAGAGTCTCTCTCATTTACATGAATGAAAAATTCTATTAGAAGACTAAAAATCAGTTATGATGTAACACATAGATACACTTTCGGAGCACTTATGTTAGGTGGAGCTGATAAAGTAAAATGTATCAACTGTACAAGCGGTGCTACTTCACTTAAATGTGAATGCTGACATTTTAATTTGTATGGTTCTGAGTCGCATCTGTAGCCTTGATATATTTATGTCACAGCTAAGTTGGTAGTTATGCCCACTACTTGTCCAATTGATTAGCATTAATGTTGCAGTTAAAATGTGGGAGCATTTAGGTTTTCTGACCAGAATACCACCTGAGGTATAAATAATCAAGATGATCAATTCTTGAGATATAATTGTTGTACTGGTAACATAAACCAGTGCTTAAATATACATTGTTATCAATTGTAATACACCCCAGTCATTTTAAGGGCATAGTACTTGAGGGTTAATGTAAAATGATTTGAAGCATGCTGTGAATGGAGGAAGATTGGCCCATCCTCCATGAGTTACAGTAAACACATTATTTGTTATCCAGTCAGATCTTTTTTAAAAGGTTTGAATACTATTCTGAACTAAGAGCTTAAGATTTTTATTTTTTGCTGGGTAAAGTCTTTATAAAAGAGGTTATAGGCACTTTGGTTTTACACTCCTGCTCATGACAGTGATGTGTAGAAAAGTCCCATTCATACATATTAACTTATCCTAGTGCATAATGCAATACCACTGTTCAAAAGGCTTTTATAGGAGGAAAGATAGCCATGGCTCCATTTATTGCAGTGCCTGTCAGCATTTTATTCGTCTACAGAAGCATATGACACAGCATTTCAGTTTACTGAAAAAAGCATTGCGTGTTCTACAGCTATGGAGAACGCTATATTAGGAAGTAGGTCAGTATTTGAATGTAAAAGTCTCTTGTCAGTTCCTGGATCTTTGCAGATATTTTGAGTCTTTGAACTTTTCCCCTTCCTAAGAAGTTGGCTGCTATTTAAAAGAAAAGGCAAAACAAAAACTTGTGTTTTGCTGATTGTCTAATCTGTTGTGTGAATGTATTGATTTTATTCCCAACTTTTTAAGCTTGCATTTAATAATGCTGTCTTTGTGTACATTTTGCATTTTAGTGCTATGAGTGTGCTGACCAGCTGATTAATATAAATTTAATCTTATTGGACAAAGCCAGCATTATAGAAACTACAACCCATTTGTTCCAGAAATGCTGAAAATTTACATAGTAAAAATGCCATTGTGGGGTTTTGTATTTGTCTCAATCACTCTTTATCAGATTTATTATCTTCATAAGGAGGTAGATTTTTTTTTAAATTGGCAATCCTGCTAACTCACTCTGAGATCCAAGGTCTTGTCTTCCACTACACAGTTTTGTTGACAAAAATCAGCTTTCGTCTACAAAATAGTGCAGGTGTACACACTGAAATGCTCGTCCCACCGATGTAACTCCCCTGCTACACCAACAAAATAAAGCCACCATGGTCAGAGATGCAAGGCTTTTTGTGACAGTTAGTGACACAGCATCAGTGTAGACGCTGCACTTGTTTATGTCACCCTAATTGGCCTCCAGGAAGTGTCCCAAAATGCCCATCATGTCCACTTTGGTCAGCAGTTTGAACTCCACGGTTCTGCAGGTACACATGCATGCGCCTCTACTCAGTTTAAAGGCTCTGGAATTAATGAAAAGTGCATGAGATTAGTTAACTATCAAAAGTGATAAATACCTAGTATAGTATGGTAGCATCAGAAGGTTGATATCTCTAACAGTATACTTCCCCCAAGCACAAAATCTTGAGTTTTAGGCTCATTGCTAACCCAATTCAAGAGTCATTAGTACATCTTCCTGAAACAATTGAGTTTTCCTTATCCAAATGTTGCTCATATCTTGCCCATTTTAATTTGTGAGAACTGACAAGATCAGAGCCTGAAGTAGCATGGTTGCAAACTTGCTAATTTTCTTCTCTACAGTACCCCATTTGGATGCTTCATTGATTCATTATATGACATGGGCACCAGGCAGAAGACCTAATCAAATTTCACCTTAAGATTTGGTCTCTGAGGTAGCTCCCCACCTTTAACTCTACTTTTTCCTTAGTTCTAGAGCAGATTGCAGAAGCAGGTTCCTGCTCCATAATGTTGCCTTAAAAGTTTTCTCAAAATGAGTCAGAAATCAAATACCCAAGAAGAGGGGATAAAAATTCTCAGCTGTAGAGAATCATTTCAACATACAGCTGTTAATTCGGTTTATTTCATGGCTCCAAACACTCATGTGAATGTATCACACAAGCATTGTTAACTTGGTACCTATGGCCTCAAAGGGTAGCTCTGAAAAGTCCTTGTCAGCATACAGAAACCTTCAGATATAACAAAATTTGATTGTTTTGCACCTAACTTGTTGCATTCACTCTTGCCAAATGTGGCTTTACAAATTGCAAAACCTTGTGGAAGCTAAGTTCAGACAGGGCCTATTGCTTAACCTTCCTTGCTAAGTTTCCGAGGCTTCAGTCGCTGCTGTTTATCCTCTCAAGGCCATTTTGTTAACTCGTTAGCAGAAACTTTGATAATGAAAATGACTGAAAGATTGACCGAGGAATCACTTTTTTTTTATTGAGAGAAGGGCTATATTGCTTATTTCCTATTCCTCTCACTTCTGCTGTAGTGGCTGGAGTTTCCTCAGACTGTCGAGGGTGAGGAGAGTATTCTAACAAGTCTGTAAAGGGCCAGAAGAACCATGTTTTTCTGGGTGGAATTTAAGAGGACTTTTCTTTCTTATGCAAAGCTCTGAGTTTCTCAGAACAAAGTTGGGTACTTCAGCTTTCACATCTGGAGAGGCTGTGAAATTGGGTATACAGTTATGCCTAATCTCTCAGTAAATGTTGTCATATTAAGGATAGCTGTCCAATCAAATCCTTAAGGTATATATGCTGACTGTTGCTAAGGCAATGGTCATAGCCTCAGGCCATGGCTACACTGGCGCTTTACAGCGCTGCAAGTTTCGCGCTCAGGGCTGTGAAAAAAACACCCCCCTGAGCACTGCAAGATACAGCGCTGTAAAGCCTCAGTGTAAACAGTGCTGCAGCGCTGGGAGCACGGCTCCCAGCACTGCAAGCTACATCCGTAGAGGATGTGGTTTACGTGCAGCGCTGGGAGAGCTCTCTCCCAGCTCTCTCCCAGCGCTGGTGCTGCGACCACACTCGCACGGCAGCGCTTTGAAATTTCAAGTGTAGCCAGACCCTCAGTTCCTAAAGTTGTGACCACCTGCTGTGGCTAATCTTTCCTACTCTGTGAAGACATCTCCATTCCCAGAGACTTTCTTGAAAGGATGGAAGGAAAGAAAATGAGCCAGGTCTTGTGTGTCTGATATTTCTGCTTGCTTAGCAATTCCAATTCATTACACATATGCAGTACCGTCCCCAGTTGAATGATTTTGTGAGTTTAGACACGTATGAAGAAGGTAGGCCCAGATCCTCAAATATCCACTTATATATCATTGAGGATCTGGGCCATAGTGTCTAGTTATTGAAGTGAATCCATCTCTTGCAACTTAGACTTGGTTTGTGTCTCAGTCCGTTACAGAGCTATCTTTACTGATCCTGAGTACAGATCTGAAATCCAGGAACTTACGTAACTCTCTCTGCAGTCCAGGCAAACTGCTTGGCTTCTGCCCTCAGTTCCCACTTGTAAAATGTAGGTAATTATCTATCTCCCAGTATTGTTAAGAGAATTTATTATTTTTGTAAAGCACTTTGAATCTGAAAAGCACTAGATGAAGGCTAATTATTATTACATAATGCTGACCAGTCAGGAGAAGTCCAGTTCTTTCAACATTTCAATCCTTTGCTGTCTGTCCTATAAGAACTTTAGATACGCTTTCCAAGACAGTTAATTTTTAATGATACATCTTAATTTCTAACTTTCTAGTAAGTGGCATGTAACAGGGCACACCCTCCTTGATGTCACACTCTTGAACCGGAGGCCCATGGCCCCAATAGTTCCTTTTGTCTATTGTAAGAGCACGGAGCTTCAGTAATCAGTAAATCTGACACATTTGAGATTTATTACATGTGCAGATAGATTGTAATGATGTGTGCATGTTAGCTGAGTTGAGGTATGAGATGATGCATGAGCTAGAAAGAACCCAGCTTGACTTTGCGGAGCTGACAGTTGGAGGAATAACATCTTTGTACTTGTAAAGTGAGCAAGTTTGATGCAAAATTGAGAAAAACACTGGACTCCATTAAACCATTTTAAATCACATCGTAGTGCTTGATATTTTGTAGTAGATAACAAGTAAAAACACTACCATGGAGTATATTAAATGACTAAAGCGGAGTAGTATGTATTTGTTGTTTTCTCACTAGTAATTTTCAGAGTTAGTTTACATATAATTTTACTATTTAAATATAATTGCAATGTGGAAAAATGTGTTTTGTTGAAAACTAGCTCTATGATTTCCATTAAGTATTAGGCTTTGCCTTGTTAATGACAAAATTGCTTTAGTGGCACATAAATTATGTAAATGTGAGCTGTTCCCTATGAGGAAAAATGTTCAGTGGTTCATAAGGGCAAAGAAAACTTGCTTTGCCTAAAAGAACCTGAATTAGATTGGAATATTACTTTAATGCAATTGTCTATTATTTATGCCACAGCAAATTGATTCTTTTAAGTATTTTATTGTACTGTTTCCTTCTAAATGTTTCATCAAGTGTCTTCTCCCTCAGCTCTGTTAACTGCTGCCTCCCAGCACTATCCAAAGAGCTGCAAGATATAGGGAACAGCTGCTTTCACCAGTGCCAAGTGCCACTGCTTGGACAGTTAGAAAAAGATGCTGATTTATGGAGTGATTAGTTTCCTCTGTCCCAAGGGCTGGATGAGTCATTTCTGCTAGGTGACTTGTGCTCATTGTCTCAAGGTCTGATTTCATACTTCCCCGAGTTCATGTTTCCTGTTGCTATTACAAGGAACAGTTACCCAGGGGCATCCTTTGCAGGGGGCAATTTGTACCCTCCCAGGCACAGCTTAAAAGAACAAAAGTAAGTATTTTCTCTAGCATTCAGCTATATTTATTTTCAGTTGCCTCCCTGCTTTTCAGCAGCACTAACACTTTTGACGTTTCTGAACTCTTTATTTTCCATCAGTTGCCAGCTTTTTGAAGGCTTTTCTCCTTTTTATCAGTTACAGTGAGAGATACACACAAAGTCTTCTGAAGTGTATCAGGGCCATTGCCGAAAGGCCAGGAAAATAAATGCATTTGGGAGCTTTGGAGATATCTGGGTTCGGGAGCAACTGGAACTAGAAGACATATTAAGAAAGAGTAAAAGGGTATGTAAGTGGGAGGACAAGAATAAATAAAGAGGCAGGGATGAGTATCAGCATTCCAGGGATAGGGCTAATTAGTTCCAGGCTCTGGCTTTCTGTCATGATCTGATAACTGGTAATTTTCTCCTCTTGTTTCTCACTTATTTAATGGTGTTACTGGGAAGGATTCTGAGTATATCGGAAAGGGTTTTTTGGGGTGCCGTGACTCAGCCTCAATAACGGTTTCCATACATTTGATTTGAAAAAAAACACCCCCACCTCACTCGTCACAAAAAAACCCTTCATTATTCTTCCTTTGTCTGTCCTCAGGACTGTGAGTTTCTCAGGGCAGGTGCTTTTTCTTCTTGAGTGTCTGGAAAGCGCCTAGCACCTTGTGGGCACTACCAGAAAAGAGGACATAAACTGAACAGTTTAGAAACTGATATACATTTGATAAAAATTAAAAACATTTTTCTTCTATCCTTTCTGTATCACACCTATGTCCACTATCATTTTTAAACAGTGTCCCTGCTCTTAATACTCTAGTGCACAATTAAAAAATATTTTTGTGTCTGTATGATAAACAGATAAAATGTCTGACCTATGCAGAGAGAAAAATATGAACAAACAAAAACAAATACACTCCATTATTATGGACACATTAGAATGATAGTGACATCTCTCCCACCCCACACCAACCTCAGGATCATACAGAATCAACTTTTACTCATTTGCACCCATCTTCTTCAGTGACAGATGGTAGTCAGTAATTCCACACAAACACATACAATGCTGTTGCCAATATATGCTTCAGACAGAGGAAGCTAGATTTCCCATACTTAAATCTTTTAAGGGCAAACAACCTCATTATATCAGTACCAATGCTTTTGAAAAACTGTAAATGAATATGCAAGTCATAAAATGAATTTTGTGTAATAGTAGGCGTGAGATCAGATCTCCTAATATCACATTACACACTTGTAGACTTAGGTGATGATCTAGAGAATGATGGCAACAAGAAAATCACTTGCCCATAAGAGGAAATAACCTGCAGTCCCTGTACACACTCTGACCTACCCGAGGAAATCTGGGATAATATGGCAAAATGTAAGTTATAATACTACTTTGAGGTGACCTCTGCACATCCTCAGTTGGGAGAGGTGCACATGCACACACCCTGCAGCACTACTGTAGTTTGGGATCTGTCTAGAAAGTGGCTGTGGAGACTGCATGCACTAAATGTTCATAGGTGAAGTTATAAGAGGTCATGTAGTCCCAGTTACGTCCTTTGCCGTGTCTTGCTGTGAACTTAGGAACCTTTATTATGTGAGAGCATGGAAAACTTCTCTTGATTTTCACCAAAAGCTCCTGTAAATTATTTGTTGTTGTAGTTTAGACATTTTAGATACATTTCTGTACTGTTGGGCAGTTCAGTTTTTCAGACCATCTCTGATCTTGGGGGTTGTACTAAATGCAAAAGAACTGGAAAAAGATTTTAGGCTGTGTTTTGTCCTGTGTTTTGTCCATCTTCCTGGACTCAGTGTACATTTATGTGCTGTCTGAAGTATCTGAGGGAGGGCCATTCCCAAGATGATTGTCCGTGTAGATGTCCGCTGTTGGGGGTGTGCCCTTCTCTGGGGTGGCTGGGAGCCAGGCCGCCTCACTACACACCACAACAAATGACAGTTCCGGGCTCAGGCCCTAGGTCAGGGCGGGGCAACAAGCAACCGTTCAGGGTTCAGACCCTCAGGCAGGGGCTGAGCACACAGTTCAGCATATTAGACCCAGGCCCTGAGGCAGGGCATGGCAACAAGCAACTGTTCAGGGCTCAGGCCCTCAGGCAGGGGCTGAGCAAACAATTCAGTGTATTAGGCCAAAGCCCTGAGGCAGGGCGGGGCAACAAACAATAGTTCAGGGGCTCAGACCCTCAGGCAGGGGCTGAGCAAACAGTTCAGTAAGGTAAGCCCAGGCTCCTGGGCCTGAGCGTCGGGGCGAGGGGGAGACTGCCACCCGTGAGTAGGGTGGCAGGGGGACGCAGGCCCGCCCACTCCTCTGCGTCCCAGCCTGGGGCCCTAACAGAGGACCTGCTGCTGTGTCAGTGGGGATCCTGGCCGCAACACACTGACATTGGCTCTGGTTGTGCTGCAGCCAGACTAGGGTCAGCTGCCCTCGGGCTACTTCCAGACTCCCCCTCAGGGCTTACCTGGATCCTGGGGTTGTCCTCCACAGGGTCCAGGTGCATGGGTTCATCACGGCCGGGGCTGGGTAGTGGGTCTGGCAGCGCCTCCGGAAAGTTGGCCCAGGGTAGCTCCGGCAGCTCTTCTGGGTAGCAGGCGTGGGGGAGCTCTGGTGGCTTTTCCGAGTAGCAGGCACGGGGGAGCTCGGGCCACCCTGGGTCGCAGGAGTCTCCCAGTCCCGAGCTCCCTGAGGGACGTCTGCTCGCTCTGGCTGCTGGGGCTTAACTGAGCTCTGAGGGCCCGCCTTTATAGTTCCGGGTCGGCACCTGACCCTTTGCGGGGTGGGCTCAGAGCTCTTTAGCTCTGCCCAGTCCGGCCTCTGGCTGGGCTCTTCCTCCTCTGAGGTGTCTGGGAGCCAGGCCACCTCACTACAGTCCTCTTTGCTGGGCCTTCACATATCATGTCCTGAAGGACACAGACAAGGCTCAAGGCCCTTCCTCACAACAGGCTCCCTGTGAATCAGACCCATAGAGTTATCTTCAGGCCAGTGTTACTTTGGGCATCATTACACTGCAGCTGGGAGTGTGCCTCCCAGGCTGTTCAAGTAAGTGCACTAAAAATAAGTGTAGAATGTGGCATGGGCTAGCCACCTGAGTACGGATCCATGTGGTCGGGCAGGATTGCACATGGGAGGCCAGTCAGTGCAGCTGCTCATTCTGCAGTGTTCATGCATGCTATTTTTAGCATGCTAGCTCAAGCAGAGCTAATGCATCTGTATACCTGGGCTGGGATGTGCACACTCAGCTGCAGTGTAGACATACTTAGAGGGTCCACTTTCCCTTTATACTGGGTAGCTCTAGGAGGTCTCCTAGTTTTGAGACATAATACTTCCCCCTCTACTATGGACTGCCTAATCTAGTATTTAGTTACCAGATACCAGCACATATTTTGTTAGGTAAACTATGTAATTACGTGATATACTTTGAAAGTTTCAGAGCATTACAAAATAAGTCTTTTTAATAACTATTCTGTATTAACGTTTTTCTTTACAATACAGCAGAAGTGTAAATACATTAAAACTAGAAACTTGATACTTGTACAAATCTTATATCTTTATCAATGATAAGGCGCAACATCAACATCCTAATTAAAAATACATTGCAAGCAGAATAAGTGAGCAACAATAAATCAAGGTAATTTATTACAATTTTTCTGGTACTAATTAAACAAGATACATTGTGATCTGATTCCTGATGACATTCTAATTTTCCAGTATTTTGACTCTGCCTTATTAGCTTAGTATTTTAGTAATAACTTGCTTCAGATAACACATTTAATGTTCCAGTACTGTGTATCATTAAATATCTGAAGGACAGGTTTGTGCTTCAATGTTTGTTTGCTATTTGGTTTGTTTACATAGTGTTATTACTTGGGCAGCAAGCATTTAAATCCATTCAAAAAATGAATGTGGATGCAGCTCATAGCCAGTTACAATAATGTATTGATTTAAATTATGCAGACTTTGCTCCAACACTGTACAACAGATTACTTGACAATTTTGATATTTCAAAGACAGAATTCAATTTTGTTAGTTTAGTGAGGTTAGAGCTCAATCCTTTAAAGTTTTATACCTCTTCAAGTGATTGCTCATATGGATTCCAATTAGGTATGTGTGCACAGTAGTTGGAAAGTTTTTCCTTTAGTAGCACCCATTAGGTTGGCTGTGGAGCCCCCTGGAGTGGCACCTTCATGGTGCTCAATATATGACCTTCCAAACCTGGTGCCTCCTCAGTTCCTTTTTACCGCCAGTGACAGTCATTGGAACTGTGGCGTCTTGTTTTGCAAGCTCTCCACGTTTCCCCAGCATTTTGACTGTTTGTACTTGGTAGTTCTTAGTTATTATAGTTAGTAGTTAGTTAGCTGTTGGACTGGGGGGATTACCCTCCGCCCAGACCACATTCTCCTTGGGGGACCTACATGCCTAAGTCCCAGGGGTTCAAGCCCTGCAAATCCTGCACCAAGCCCATGCCAACGGGCGACCCCCATGACGCTTGTTTAAAGTGTCTGGGAGAAGCGCACCAAATGGACAAGTACAGGATTTGTAAGGGGGTTTCGCCCCAGAACAAAAAAGGGAGCAAGACTTTCACCTCAAGCAGCTTCTTATAGAGGCAGCACTCAGACCGCAACTTACATTGACGCGGCAAGACCCGGCACTGAGCTCATTGGTGCGTGGTGTCCTGGCGGCAGTGGTACAAACAGCACCATGGAAAGACTCTGGGAGAGACCTGCGGCACCGCTGCTCCCAAGTGCCAAAACCGGCAGGATCGACCTAGCACTGGTCCCACTCCCTGGAGCAGAAGCAGCACCAAAAGCAGGGGAGGAGTGGCTCTCCAGCTCAGAGCTGACCAATGAAGTGCTTCCCAGGAGGAGCACCTAGTGCCAAAGTTTTCGGAGACAGCACTGTCGACCCGCAAGGGGGACCGTGGGGTCCGATGCTGTTGGACTCCCCTTGCCAAGTTATCAAGGAGGTGGATTGCCATCCACCCAGGACACCTTTGAGGCTGCAAGGGACCTCATCACTGTAACAGTGCCAAGGTCCCACCCTTCACGCCAAGCCTCTGATATTGCAGCGTGTGGCACCGTCTCAAGGCAAACTGGTGATGCTCTGTCCCTCAGCACCACTCAGAGTCCCGGCACCACTCCGAGTCCCGGCACTGCTCCAGGTCGTGCTAGTAATCCCACTCACGATGCAGATCGTCACGTTGATCCCCATCACACAGCAGGTCCTGCTCCTGGCACCAGTCATCCGAACACCGCTGCTCACCCGTCCAGCTCTGCTTGGCTCTGCTCTGGTCGTCGCGGTCCCGATCCCCATCTTCGGAGATGGAGTGTAGATACTCAGAGTGGGGCTGGCACCGGTGGGGCCATTAAAGGCCTGAGGTGGGGGCAGGGCCGTGGCCTGCGCAGTGGCCGGGACCAGTGCAGTCACCATTTTGGACCCCGTGGGCATACCACTAGGCCCAGGGCATCCAGTCTAAAGGCTCCCGGTCAGCGACCTCTGAACCGAGGGTGCTGGAGGCTTCCGCCAGTCTCCTCACCCCTAGGAATGCTGAGGAGGTACCATTTCCTTGCCCTCCCCTGGAACCAATGCCAGTTCCTGAGCCTGATGCAAGTGTGGCTGGCCCAGCCAAAGAGGCAGGACAGGAGGCCCCTGGAGTCCAAGAGGGTCAGAAGGACCCTGTTCCCCCTTTAGCCTCCTTGTCTCCCTCTCTGGACAAGGCAGTTGCAGGCCCTCTGTTTTGGGACCGCCCCCCATATACAGCCATGCCCACCAGGACCTCCTTCTCAGGGTGGCATGAAATATGGGCTTGCAAGCCGAGAAGGTGGTGGAGTCAGAGGACCCAATGGTCAACATTCTGGCCCTGGAAGGTCCATTGAAGTTGACTGTACCCCTCATCAAAACCATACAGGCCAATGCTAAGACTATTTGGCAGACCCCGGCCTTCATCCCTCCCACTGCGAAGGAAGTATTTTGTCCCATCTAAGGGGTACGAATACCACTTCACACACCCACAGCCTTGCTCATTGGTGGTGGCTGCAGTAAACAAGAAGGAGAGCCCCAGTGCCTAAGTCGGATTTATTTGGGGGCAAAGTATATTCTGCTGGGAGATTGCAACTCAGGATTGCCAACCAGCTGATGATTCGGTGTCAGTATAGCTTCAACTCCTGGAACCCGATGCTCAAGTTTAAGAAGCTGGTGCCAACTGAGTCCAGAGAGGAGTTTGGAACTATAGTGGAGGAGAGCAAGGCACTGGCCCTGTCCTCTGTTATCACCATGAGGTGTAGCTCATGGCTGCAGGCCTCGGGACTCCTGCCCGAGGTTCAACAGACCATGCAGGACCTGCCTTTTGATGAGGTCAGCCTACTTGCAGAGCAAACTGACCCTTGGCTGCATAGCCTAAAGGACTCCAAGGCTACCATGAAATCCTTGGGTATGCACACTCTGGCAATGCAACACAAACATTTCAAGCCTCAGCAGCAGCGCTCCTATCCTCCTCAGCCGAGGCAGGACATTTATAGGAGAAGGGGCAGGAATGGCAGATGAAAGCCTTCCAATCCCCCATCCAGGCAGGGCCCAGGCCCAACTAAACCATCGTCAGGTTCCAAGCAGGCCTTTTGAAGGGGCACCCGAGGACAGCACACCTGCCTTTTTTCCGGATCCTTCCCCATCTTTTTTTAATCATCTGTCCCACTTCTACCATGCTTGGTCCTAAATAACTTCGGCCTGCTGGGTCCTCCATATGGTAGAAGTGGTATATTCCCTCCATTTCTGCTTGGAAGTTTAAATACAAGAACTAACCTTGATAAAATATTAAATCCCTGACTATGCAGTATTTGTGCACATGCTTAACTTTACACAACGTAAGTAGTCCCATATACTATTCATAAGCGGAAAGTTAACCATGTGCATAAATCTTTTCAGGATTGGCCTAAAGCAGGAAGATCATACTGACAAAATATAGGAAATTTCAAACAAGTACCTAATTGAGTCCTACTACTGATTTAGCTCTAATAAATCAGAATGTTAGTTTTTACATGCATTTTTGCACTACTATAAATGATTCCTCGAGGCCCAGGGCAATTGGAATGTAAGTTTGCTTTTGTAACATTAACTCTGCCACACTTAACAGTGTGGGTAATGTCTTTTTTTATTCCTCTTCCTGAATCTTTTACATTCTTCTGGCTAACAAATTTATAAGGGGTTTTGTTCGTCTGTTTTTCCCTTTTGTTTAAGTATGTTTTCAGAAGGGGAGAAACTGATTGACTAACAAAGCGAAATAGTGATGCTACACAAAATGCTGTCATGAGCAAAGTAAATAAACTAAAATAGGGAATTTCTTTCTTGCTAATATCTTTCATTCACAGTAATATTAGATAGTATTTGCAAATATAGTTGGTAATTTTTTTCAGACAGTAATGTCTAAATTGTCCCTTTTAATATTGCATTAGTACTAATCCCTTTACGTTTTTTAATTTTTCCCCCCTATTTAGTCAAGAGGATTTCTTTGACAAGTTATGCAAATATGTAGTACCAGTTCTGGGATCTTGAAGGCATTTTGAGGCCTGATGATGATAAATAAAAGAAGACGTTCAGTGTTTTAAATCAAGCATTTGAAAAACTTCCTTCAGTCTGATTTCTAAATGAAATAAATCAAAAGATGGCTTACTGCAGCCCGTCTGAATCTAATCAAAAAGCTTTGCAGCTAGCTTGTCCTCTTTTCTGTTATAAGGGTCACAATCCCAGGAGGCCAGCTACTCCCTTAAACATTAGAACCTCATCCTTTTACTTAATTCACTGTATACTAAAACTACATGCAACCATATTTCCCTTATGGAAAGGTTACTAGATAGTCCATTCATTGGACTGGAATCTTCCTTGACTCAGAGCAAGAGAGTTACGGTAAGTCTTTCACTGAATGAGATGTATACATGTCATTGGGATCTTTTTAAAACTACACAGTGTTCCATTTCCTATGGATAAGTAGTAGCAAGGCCATGCTCGGAGCATAGAAAATGGGCATGAGTATTGCCATAAGTCAGTGCACTTACTTTGATGCTTTTGCCGCCTTTGAAAAAATATGTTGTATCTGTGTCCTCTGTTCCATGTTCCAGTATAGAATCTTTAACGTGAACCCAAGGCATAATTTGAAGTTCCACGTGATATAATGATAATCAGTCTCTAAAGCTAGAACCACTGTTGGAAAGGATCTATAATTGCTTTGGGTTGCTGTGTGGCACTGGAGTCTTGATATAGGGGACCCATTAAAAGAGGCAAAAATATGTAAAAGGAATTGCATTTGTCACTGCTTAGAACATAGAACTTAGGACATAGAACTCAGACTTAATAGTGACTGGGATTTTTTTTCCATGATCACAATAAACACCTAGTTTTCAGTAAAAACAAAAACTGCATATCTGAGAATTTAGTAAGTTTTTTTGTAACTCTTATATTGGAGAAATTGTTCAACTCTAATAAATTTGTGTGAAAGTGAGACTTCTAATATTGTGAAAATAGTCTATACTGACTTGCTTTGTTAATGCCAGTTGTGGAAATAAAAAACTTCCTAGTTCATTAATTTATATACACCTTTACCCTGATATAACGCAACCCAATATAACACGAATTCGGATATAACACGGTAAAGCAGCCCTCTGGGGCTGCACACTCCGGCGGATCAAAGTAAGTTCGACATAACGCGCTTTCACCTATAACGTGGTAAGATTTTTTGGCTCCTGAGGACAATGTTATATCAGGGTAGAGGTGTACCAAGATTGTTCAAGGTTTCAGGTATCAATTGGAAGTATTAGATGAGAGAGGATTGTTCATTTGGCGTCTGATATTGTATCTCAGTTGTATTGATGGAGGGAAGGAGAAGTTGATGTAACTTGGTAAGGGGCAGCACAGAATGGGGAAAAGCAACTCCATGGAATGCTTGTTCTGTGCCCCTGTGGAAGTCCTTCTCTGAAAATTCTGGGATTAAGTTTCCATGGGATAGGAATGCGGGTATCAAACGTGGGAAAAACTTGGCTTGGGGAAAGAAGTCTCTCAACTGAAGCCTCAGCAGCACACATCCAAGTGGAAGTTAATCCTGGTCATGGCAGCATTTATTCCTGTTCTGCAGCTGCTTGTGGAGGCCTTTGCAAATGCCTGGGCAGAAAGACCAGTCAGCATTTCACTGAAACTCTTAAAGTCTAACCTCACAGGTTTTTTGTTAATAATTTTTGCTCCCAGGGGTGGGGGTAGGGGGTGCCCTCTAGAATCAGTTGCTGAATTTCCCCTTATAATCTTCTCTACACCATTTTGGCAAAGGTCCTTTTTAAAAAAGAGGAGTGTTGGTGTTGTGGGGCCAGAAGAGGAGAGGATGAAAAATTGCAGCTATAAAAGCCTATAAAGCTTCAGTTGTCTGTATTAAATGCAACCCTTGAGAAACTAATGGAAAATAAAGTAATCAAATAAGAGTTTTGGTTGATTTTTTTTTTAATTAATGGATTTTATTGCTACTGCAGCAAGCGTAGGATTCCATAGTGTTCAACTTCTTGTCATTGTCTATTAACTTGCTGCTCCTCCACATCTAACAGATGGCCAGTTTCTAAATTTTGCCCTGACTTTTTGGTGTCAGGCACACACAGTACTTTAAAATGCTGAACAAAATTTTACAGTTCACTTGCTGCTGCAGAGTCTGTGTGGGTGGAACAAAGTAAAAAAACATGAAGAAAGGGTGTGGTAGTTTAAAGGTATGAAGGTGTGGGGGTGAGAGTCGCTGAATTCTGTAGCCTGAAGCTAAAATTTGTGGGAATCGTTTTTTTTCCTTTTTCTGTTTCTGGTGTGGATTTGTTCTATTGCGTTCTTAAGTAGAGTGTGAACTGAAAAGGAACATTTGTTGTTTTGTAATTGAATTAGAAAACTATGGATTTATTAGTAAGTGCATACTCATCTCAACTGAAATTGTTTTCACTGTTTAAGCCTACAAAGGGTAATAACTATATACAATAGTATGAAAACAGATGCTAAAGGCACAGTCCAACTGTAGTTAGAGCACTTCAGTGTGAAAAATACTAATTCACTGCTAGGACAGCTTACCACTTGGCTAACAAGGTCTGGTAGTGCCAAAGATACAACTACTTAACTGCCTTAGAGTGAGGAATTGCCTTGCATCACTTATCAGTAATTCCTCTAATCAAAGCAGTATTGGAGTAATATTTGAATGTCTGCCAAACTGAATAATACCTATCTCTTATAGAGTGCTTTTGCATAAGTAGATTGCAATGCAAGATTTCATATATAATAATAATGCTTTAGCACTTATGTAGTGCTTTCCAACCACAGATAGCAAAACACATGACAAAAGCAGATAATACTTATACTTACACAGTGTGACTGACCTTTTGGGATGCATTCACAGGATGCATTCAATCACAGTGAGAAGGACTTCTTTATCCTTTGGTCAAATCAAAGAGGTAACCTGTGTTAGAAATTATGTAACTTCTGTCTGCATAACTGGTATCTAGTGGGAGCTGCATTATTAGACTATAGCTATGTAGATTCCGTCATTCTGATGTCTGAAAAGCTGCTACCTTGACACAGTCTGCTGCCAATGTCACTGGATGCTAAGAGCCCATCTACATTACAAAGATAATCATATCAGAGGACCTGCTTACATAGAGTTTAAGTCCAAGAGGAACCATTAGATCATCATCTGACCTCCTGTATACCACCTTCAAGAGCAGATGTGCTGGAACAATTTGTGTTGCGGGGGTGCTGAGAGTATTTGAACCAAACTGTAAACCTACTATATTATGGAAACCACTTCAAGCCAGCGGGTGCGTCAGCACCCCTAGTTCCAGCACCTATGTTCAAGGCTGTAGCTTAGTTATGTAATCCTGTTATAGTATGACTGGTCTCTGTCAAATATTTTAACTGGGCCCCTGATGGTTACATTTGTATTGGAGACGGGCCCTGTAGAGTAATGGCTCAAGAAACAACTTCACCTGCAAGGTAGAAAAACAAATTTAATGCCTATTAAAGAGGTTTTAGTTTAGAGGAGTTCTCTAAAATGTAAATGAAGAACTCAAATAAGAAATGGGAATAGGATTAACCTCCTATTAGTTATGTTAAAGTGTTTGTTAAAGTGTAAACGTGCCTCAAGAAGGAGTGTGAGCTTTTTGTTGTTGCAGAGCATGCTTGTTATTAATACAGTGATAAATGTTCTAAGTTTCTAAGAGCATGTGGCTTGTCTGACTGAGGTCAGAAGCTACTCCAAGAAAGATGCAAGCAAGCCCACTATTCTTTTCTCTCAAGGTTCATTAATGGCTGAGTCATCTGTTGAAAACTGAGTAATCAGCAGGCTAGTCTGTATTTGCTGACTACTAATGTTAGAACAAAGCTAACAAGCAAGAAAAAAATCCCAGCAGGAGTCAGGATTGGGGGAAATGGATAGGCTATCCAAACTAGTTATGCTGGAAACTTTTTTAGTAAAGTTATCAGCAATGAAATAGTTACCAGTGTTGACATGAGTGGGCTAGGACACTTCACAAAGCATGTGACAACTGGGGACAGCATTCTCTATGAAGAAGATCTGGTTATGAAATGAACTTCCAGAGGAGATCAGGCAAAGCCGGAGTTTGACCTTCTTTAGGAAATACTGCAAAACCTTCCTCTTTGAAAAAATCTTGCCTCATAGTAATAATGGTACTCATAATATTGAAGCCCCTGCTACCCACATGTTCCCCTGCCCTGCCACAAAAACCCCAGCCTGTAATGAACAACTCAATCAACCAATCAAAACAAACAGAATTCCCCAAACAGAGTTTTTGTTTTAAAAAGTAAGTGCTTGACACTTGTTGACTAATATTTTAATAATATATATTATCTGCACTCTCTTCTATATATATATACACACACACACATATATATAAAGCACTAATAACATTAAGCACAAATATTGAAACAGTGATATACCCTAAACTGCCCTATGCCATAAACCTGTTCACTTATGCTAAGTATCCCATAACACCTTGTATTTGTTGAAGTAAGCATTTGGCACAAGCAGATAGGAAACTTGTCAAAGTCAAGATACATTCCTTCTGTGTCTTAGTGCAAGCTAGGGAAGTACCTTCACGGATAAGTACTTGGAATGCTAGTATCCAAAACAAAAGGAACAGAGCAACAAATAAGGGAGCTGGAGCAAATTGATGGGTTGGATTATAGTGATGTGTAAAGAAATGTGTACCTTGTAAAATGATGTAACACCAGCTGAAATGTGTAATTTTGGGAGCATGCCTTCTGCATAAGGTGAATGTAACATCTCTGCATAGGACTGCTCTTTGGAGACTGGTATTGTATAAAATCTTTTTCCTATACCTTGTTAATAAACCCGACTGACTTCCTTTATTTGGTCTGAGTATATTTTATAACAAAATAATGAGCCAAAGTATGGTCAAGTAATTTACTATACAATTTATCAACACACTCCATGAAATCTTCAGTAAAGACATTGCTTTTGCTGTTAAGTTTGCATGAAAGGCACTCGTACTACGGTGATGTGCCTCAGTATGAAATCCTAAAATATATAAATAAATTATATCTTTGAACTTCAATATAACACTCTAGTATGATGACTGAAAGTAGCTCACACCTTTCTTAAAATGTAAGTCCATGAAAATGAGGCCTTCCCAAATCTGCGCACAGATTAGAAGCCAGAATCAATGTTTTTTTTTAAAAAGAGTTCTATAGTTAAGCACCTAAATCTCTTCATTGGAGTCTATATCGAAGACATAATTCTTCTTCGAATGCTTGTTCACGTCCATTCCACATTAAGTGTGCACACACTGCATGCATGAGCGTCGAAAACTTTTCCTTTAGTGGTACCCATTGGGCCAGCAGGGCCCCCGCCTGAGCGGTGCCATTGCACCATGCATATATATCCCCGCTGGCCCAACCGCTCCAGTTCCTTCTTACCGTCCGTGGTGGCATTGGAACAACATCTTGCTCTCATTCGAGAAGCAATCTCTTAGCTTTAGAGTACTTAACTGCTATCAGCAAAGAGTCCTGTGGCACCTTATAGACTAACAGACGTTTTGGAGCATGAGCTTTCGTGGGTGAATACCCACTTCGTCGGATATCTGATGAAGTGGGTATTCACCCACGAAAGCTCATGCTCCAAAACATCTGTTAGTCTATAAGGTGCCACAGAACTCTTTGCTGCTTTTACAGATCCAGACTAACATGGCTACCCCTCTGATACTTAGCTGCTATCAGTTCATTAGCATTCAATTGTTGTGGACACTTGATAGATTAGGTGCTTGGAGGCTTCCAGCACCCACCCCGGGCCACAGGGCATGCCATAGGCCCACGGGTTTAAGGCTTGTGCCAAGTGCCGCAAGCCTAAGCTGGTTAGTGACCCCCAAAAACTCTTGTCTGCGTTGCCTGAGGGAAGCACACCAAACAGACAGGTGTAAGATTTGCAAGGTGTTTAAGCCTAGAACAAAGAAAGAGAGAGACTTTTGCTTGAAGCAGTTGTTGATGGAGGCGGTGCTGCTGCCATTGGGCGTGGAGTGCCCGATGCCGGCTCCAGCCTCCTAGGTGCGGAGTGCCCTGGAGTTGTCTAGAGACCTGGTGCTGGAGAAGCACTGCAAGCCGTTGTCCCTAGAGAAAAGTAGGCTCCAACACTGCTCATCCTCCCTGGTGCGGCTCAAGGCCAAACCAAAAGAAGGGCGTGGACGTTCCTCTCAAAGGAGATTGGGGCCATCTATGGCCCGGGCACCAAAAAGAGCGGGATGGACATTGTACTAGCACCGGCACAACAAGTCCCTCTGAGTCTGGTCATAAGTGAACTCAGTGAGGATGATGGACTCGAGGGAGTAATGGATCAGCCCTCCACGCCTGACACCTTTGAGGCAGCAAAGGACCTCATCAGGTTGTCAGCAGTGAGCCCCTTCCCAATCAGGGAAAAGTCTCCGGCACCTGGGCCTGCGGTGCCATCAAGGAGAAAGGCAGTAGTGGTGCGCTGTTTGAGGTCACCGTCCTGGCATTGCTCCCGGCATTGGTCCTGGGCGAACGTCGAGTCTGTGGACTCTGTTACTCCTGATGCAGAGGGAAGCCCCGGTACCGCAGGCAAGTCAGCACATGGGGATGATGCAAGGGACCTGACGCTCCTTGACACACTCCAGAGACTGGCACCAGGAAAAGGCGAGCTGACCATCGCCGAAGGCTTCTGGAAGTCACTGGTCCTGGTCCAGGTCTTGGGAACACTAATACCAGTCCCACAAGCAGTGGGACTGGTACCAGTACCGTTCTTGATAGGCAAGAAACTGTTCTTTGACCTCCCACCAGCACAGATCGATAGCTCCAGCGTGGACTTCATGCTCGGCATTGCCAGAATCCGGCGCCGTCTCAGGCTGGTACCATTACTGGCACCAGACAGAAGAGAATACCTGGCTGGATAGCAACTTCAGTGGGGACTGCTGGTACACTAGCCCTTCTGGACCCATTGGGCCTACCACCAGCGGCAAGGGGCTCCCTCCAGGGCCAGCTGCTCCATGCACCAGTCCCAGTCCCTGCATCGACACTCCTCCGTGCAGGAAGCTACGGCGTCCAGACCGCCTGCACCGTCGCTGAGCGAGAGACCAGAGAAACTGGCACCGAGTCTGGTGCTGCCCCAGAGTCAGCTGTCCAGGCCCGAGCTGGAAGCCCCTCCTTCAGAAGAGTGGGACCAAGGGGACCAGCAGGAGGAAGCGAACAAGCTGCTGACCTCCTCATCATCCCCGGATGAAGCAGTGGCAGGCACAGTGGTATCAGGACTTCCACCAATAGACCACAGAGCCCACCAAGAGCTACTGCGTAAGGTTGCTCATAACTTGGGGTTACAGGCTGAGGAGACAGTGGAGCAGGAGGACCCCATAGTGGACATCCTGAGCCCAGAGGGTCCATCCAGAATAGCGCTTCCGCTTATTAAGACCATACTGTTGAACTATAAGACTATATGGCAGACCCCAGCCTCCAGCGCCCCAACAGCCAAAGGTGTGGAATGCAAGTACTTTGCCCCGTCAAAGGGGTATGACTTCTTGTTTTGCCACCCAAGCCCATGTTTCCTAGTAGTCTCGGCGGTAAATGAGAGAGAGCGCCATGGGCAACAGGCACGGGTCCATAAGGCCAAGGAAGCAAAGCGCCTGGACCTGTTTGGCAGGAAGGTGTATTCCTCAGGGGGCCTCCAGTTGAGGGTTGCTAACCAACAGGTCATCCTCAACAGGCATAACTTCAGCTCCTGGGCAGCAGTGGGGAAGTTTAAGGACAGTCTCCCACAGAGTTCCCAAAAGGAGTTTACAGCGCTGGTGTACGAAGGCAAGGCCGTAGCAAAGACCTCTCTCCAGGCGTCCTTGGATTCGGCGGACACGACAGCCAGGACAATCGCATCTGGCGTGGTCATGCGACACTCTGCGTTGCTGCAGGAGTCAGATCTGCCGCCTGAGGTCCAGAACGTGCTCCAGGATCTCCCCTTCAAAGTGTCCGGGCACTTTTTGATCCAGAGGGATGCAAAGCTGCATAGCCTGAAGGACTCGAGGGCCACACTCAAGTCACTGGGTATGCACGCCCCGGCAACCCAAAGAAAGCCCTTCAAGCTGCAGCCACCTCCTCAGCCTCGATGCCAACCTCATCCTAGGCAGGAGCCCTACTGCAGGTGAAATGGGGATAACAGGAGGTGGTGCAATAATAACAATAGCAGCTCCAACAGGCCAGGCTGGAGCCAAGGCCAACGTAAGTCTCAGCCCAACCCCAAACCAAGCTTTTGAAGGTGAGCTCAGGGACAGCGTACCAGACCAATCATTGGATCCATCCCCTTGTTTCCTGGACTGCCTGTCCCGCTTCTCCCCTGCATGGTCCAGTATTATGTCAGACCACTGGGTATTACGCATGGTGCAGAGTGGTTACAGACTGCAGTTCTCCTCCCTGCCCAGCCCCCTCTTCCCTTCCCCATCCCTCTTCAGGGACCCTTCTGACAAGCACCTCCTGGAAAAGGAGGTTTGCACGCTCCTAGAGGTAGGGGCGGTACAATTGGTACCAAAGGACCTAAGGGGAAAAGGGTTCTACTCCCGCTACTTCCTCATTCTCAAGGCCAAAGGAGGCCTTTGTCCCATTCTGGACCTGCGCGGGCTCAACAACTTCCTGGTCAAGGTCTGGTTCCGCATGGTCTCTCTGGGCACCATCATCCCTTCCCTGGATCCGGGGGACTGGTACGCTACCCTCGACATGAAGGACGCGTATTTTCATATCACCATCCACTTGGTGCATCACTGATCCCTGCGCTTCACTGTGAACCAAGAACATTACCTAGCTACGGCCCCACAGGTGTTCACAAAATGCACGGCAGTGGTGGTAGCCTTCTTACGGAGGCAGAGGGTTCGAGTTTACCCATACCTCGACAACTGGCTCCTGGCGAGGCGGTCTGAAGAGGAGGTTTGGTCCCACGTGCAAGTGGCCCTGAGACTATTCCGCACGCTGGGGCTCCTGGTCAACTTCCCCAAGTCCACCCTCATTCCAACGCGGAGAGCAACAATCCTCTCTCTGTTCTCTTAAATGTAGTGGCCTTGTTGGCAGATAGGGGAGGTCTGGTGTTCTGCTTCTCTCCTCTGGTGTGTTGGGGTAGGATGGCAAATCTATTGTCGCTCTCTATCGAAAATTTCAAGTGCCAGCTTCTTCCTTTCTCTACACCTAGGGTTCTGTTCTTTCACCACCGGAACTTATCTTCTCTTCTCCCCTCTTTTTTCCCCCTTCAGCTGATTTCCACCCCATTCACACAAACACTAGTTGATTCTGTCCCCTTTTGCACATTCTTAGTTGATTGTATCTTCTTTCCCCAGGAACACGAGAATTGCCATACTGGGTCAGACTTGAGGTCCATCTAGTTCAGTATTCTGTCACTGACAGTAGCTAGTACCAACTGCTTCCGATGAAAGTATCAGACTTCTGCAGTAGGCAGCTATAGGATAATCTGCCCTCAAAATTGTCTCATCGTGATCTCTTAGAGATTTCTAGTTATAGTTGCTCTGAAAAAAAGGCTTTAACGTAATTTCTGTTTACATGTAGCATAGTTATAAACAAACCCTGTAGTCGTATGGTTTGGCTCAGTTGGGCACGCAGGACCAGTTAGACAGGCAGAACTGCAGGGTCTGAATGCATGGATGAGACAATGGTATAAGGAGAAGGGGTTTAGATTTATTAGGAACTGAGGACCCTTTTGGGAAAGGAGGAGCCTATGCAGGAAGGATGGACTACACATAAATCAAAACAGAACCAAAACAGATTGTTGGCATGTAAAATTAAAAAGAAGGTAGAGGAGTTTTTCAATGAAGGGGTGGGGAAAGCCAACAGAGACATCACTTAGGGGAGCATCTATTAACAGGGATTCTCTATATCCTAGCAAAGAGGAGAGGATAGCAGCTGACAGGTAGGAACTGATACAAAATAGTCAAATGAAAGAGTCAGACAACTGAAAGTGAAAAATTGTATAAGTGCTTGTATACAGATACTAGAAATCTAAATATTTAGATAAACGAACTTAAGTTCCTGCTATTAAATGAGGATATTGATATAATAGGCATCACAGAAAGCTTGTGGAATGATGATAATCCATGGGATATGGTAATAGCAGGATACAAAATATATAGGAATGAGAGAGTAGGTGGTGCTGGTGCAGGAGCAGCTCTGTGTGAAAGAAAGCATGGAGTCAAATATAGCAAATACCTTACATGAATGAAACTGTACCGTAGAGACTCTGTGGATAGAAATTCCATGCTTGAATAATAAGTGTGTAAGTATATGTTACTAACACTTGTAATAGCAGTAGGAATATACTATCGGCCACCTGACCAGAATGATTGTGAAACGCCCAGGAAGATTAGAGAGGCTATAAGAATAGAAGACTCAATAATAATGGTGGATGTAAGCAGTCCCCATATTGACTGGGAGCATGTCACCTCAGAATGGGATGTGGAAATAAAATTTCTAGACACCATTAATGACTACTACTTGGCTTGTCCTGGAACCCACAAAGGGAGAGGCAGTTCTTGATTTAGCTCTAAATGGAGCTCAGGATCTGATCCAAGAGGTGAATATAGCTGAACTGCTAATTAATATTGACCGTAATGTAATAAAATTTCATATGCTTGTGTGGGAGAAAATACCAAAGAAGCCCACCACAGTAGCATTTAACTTCAGAGGGGGAACTAAACAAAAATGAGGAAGCTAGTTAAATGGAAATTAGAAAGAACAGTCAAGAGTGAAATGCCTGGAAGCTGCATGGAAACTTTTTACAAACACCATAATAGAGGCTTAAATTAAATGTATACCCCAAATTAAAAAAAATAGAGGATGAAAAAACTGTCACCATGATAAGCAATAGAGTAAAAGAGGCGGTTAGAGGTTAAAAGGCGCCCTTTAAATATTGGAACAGCTTCCATCTGAGGAGAGATTAAAAAAACTAGCACTGCTCAACTTGGAAGAGAGACAACTAAGGGGGGATATGATAGAGGTCTATAAAATCATGAATGGTTTGGAAGAGTGTCACTTACCCTTTCACATAACACAATAAATAGGGGGTTCCTAATGAAATTAATAGTCATCAGGTTTAAAACAAACAAAAGGAAGTACTTCTTCACACAATACATAGTCAACCTCTGGAATTCATTGTTGGGGATGTTGTGAAGGCTAAAACTTACAACTGGGTTCAAAAAAGAATTAAATAAGTTCCTGGAAGATAGATTCATTAATTTCTCTTAGCCAAGACGGTAAGGGATGCAATCTCATACTGTGGGTGTCCCTAAACCTCTAACTGCCGGAAGCTGGGATTGGATGACTGGATGGATCACGCAATAATTGCCCTGTTCTTTTCATTCCCTCTGAAGAATCTGGAGTTGGCCACTGTCAAAAGACAGGATATTGGGCTAAATGGGCCATTGGTCTCACCCAGATGGCTGTTCTTATGGTCTTATGTTTATTGTAAATACTGTTAGCAATATACATGTGTTATGGAACTCATTCATATTTACTTCCTCTATAAATAATTCAACACTGTATTGGACTTGATTTCTTCCTAATAGTAACTGTCCTTAGATCTTGACTAAGTACTGAAAGTTAACCCCACTTCAGGAATACATTTTCTATCGATCGATTGATTGATTGAGGAGGAGTTGTTGTTGCCATCATGGGAGCAAGATGTATTTTTAATGCATTTCATGTCATATTTTTATTTAAATTGTATGGTACTACTCTATTGAAAGATATTCAGTGTGTGGGTCCAAAGGTTGTTTTCATTTGAATCTTACCTAAACCAAAACCATCAATGAAGCAATAATGTATGATTACTGGATTAATGAATCTGGCTTTTTTGGAGAGTTGTGGGTGGGATATGAGTCTTCTGTTCTCCCTATGAAACTTTAAGGCTTGGTTCTACACGACAGACTTATGTTGGTATAGCTACATCGGATTTTCCACATCCCTGAGCGACACAGTTATACCTACATAACTCCAGGTGTAGACAGCATTATGTCGACAGAAGGGCTTCTTCCATTGACATTGCTACAACCTCACTGGAAGGTAGAGTACGTACACCAACAGGCATAGATAGCACCTTCACTAATCTCCACAGCAGCGCAGCTATGATGCTGCAGCTTTGTATCTGTAGGCAAGTCCTAACGCATTATAGCTTCTCTTCCTCTGTCCTCAAAGCAAAGCATTATATGGAAGTCACCATCTTTTTGCTTAAGAAGCAGGCAGTGTCACTCCATAATTTGCCAAAGGGTTTGATGTCAGATCTCTTATTTTACGGCTCTGCCTCAATAAAATTCAGGTCTTTCTATCAGTGTTGCACACATTGTTTTGAAAATACAGAAGCATTTCTTTGTTTCTAAAAGGTTTTTAGCTAAACCCCACAGTGCTTGTGTAAATTGTGTTTGGTCAAGTGAATTTTTTTAAATGCCCTGTAGGAG
Source organism: Chelonoidis abingdonii (assembly GCF_003597395.2). NCBI lineage: Eukaryota > Metazoa > Chordata > Testudines > Testudinidae > Chelonoidis > Chelonoidis abingdonii. The sequence goes on from NC_133770.1 coordinate 74,174,315, forward strand.
GTAGGGTGAAAAGAGAATTTGTTCATCCTTGTGTACTATAATTCCTTTCCTTACTTTTGAAGAAAGAGAATTTTCCCATTATTTGTGTTAGTAAGTTCTTTTGTTACCTTTCTGTAAATCATATGTCCCTCCTCATACATACTGTTTTACCTATTAGATAGGCAAGGGTTTTTGTTGTTTTTTTAATAGAATACCATGTAATAGTGTATGTCAAGCTAATTTTGTTTGGGTCCACAGGCCTACTATATTAATGCTTCTCAACCCCAAGACTCTGTAATTAGGGACAGTGATCCTCAAAATGAGGGTCAAATATCCCTTGAAATGAGAAACACAATGAAGGACATCAATTTTTTTTATTGAACATGCTTTTATTTTATATATACATGCAAATAGCCTGGAATTTATGATAATGGAACTAAACAATGATTCTGTGTATTAACATGCTTTATTTAGAAAGCCACTATTTACAGTAAGTCCATTTGCTCTAATGTTCACTGTTTTATTCTGATTGCCTTTTATTTTATTCTTTTTGGTCAACTCCTTTACCCCATTCTACCCCCTGGCTGCTCACATGGGTGGACCTTACAAGTTTTGCTCTAGCAGCAGAATGTCCATCTTGACTCCTAAAATTGTGATATTCATGATTGATTTTGGAGAAGGTCCAAAAGCGCAAAACATGGATACAGATTGATGCTCATCAGAACAAGCTAGAAGAGATAATTAATGAGTTAGCAGTAGCCATGACAGCTGTACATGGAAGTTTGTGAGAGAATACACAGAGCAATTAATGACAACACAAACAGCAGAGTGGTCCTCTAGTTGAAGGCCCTGTACTAGTTGACATGACACTGGGACAGATTTTCTAGCTGAAGAGGTTTGTTGAGGTCGGAAGAGTTGTTTAAGGAAACTACCTGATGGTTCCAAACACTCACTTCAGTGTCTACCAAACAACATCTTGGGCACTCTGGCTGCAACCCTCCTGTCCCTGATGTTGCGTCTCTGCCTTTCTCCTTCCCCTACACCCATGTGCTTGATCATCCTGAACAAATTTGCCCCATCCCTCCACTCCACTTTGCCCTGAACTTCAGCACCTACTTCACAGCAGGGAGCATGTTGGAATCCCAGGTAAGGGCAGGGTGAGGACATGGCTTCAGCAGATGCAACCAAATGTGCTCAGCAACAGCAAAAGCAACCCATTATATAGGGGAGCAGATTGTGACACTACACTTTCCCCCTCTTCCCTATTCCATTCTTGCATCGCTCCAGGAATGCATTCCACTGAAGTCAGAATGAGGGCAGCAGCTTCTCTGGTGACTAGTATACACGTGGATACCTCTCGGGCATGGTCAATAATATCCAGAGAGCAAAACCTGAATGTACCTCTGACTTTGTAATGGCTACATGGAACTGTGGGATAACTGTAAAAATTGAGGTCACGTATAGAATGTCCCACACAATGTGGGACACTTCAGAGATATACTCTTTAGTGGGAAATTGAGGAATAATAGAAACTAATGTCTTGGGATTTTTAAATAAGAAGCAAAGTGCTCTTTATCATTTTATATCTCAATTTTATTACAGTTCTGTTACGGGTTGGCTTTTTGTTTTTCGTTTTTCCTCCAAGGTCTTTTATTGGTAAATTTCTGTTTTCATCTGGAATTCATTATGTACATACCATTTGTTTTGTAGGAATTTGGCGTTTATATCTTCGTCACATGCATGGTTGCAGCCATAAATACAGTTATCTAAACTTTGTGACCACAAGAACTATGTGGGTAACTTGCCAGGAGCTCAGAGGCTTGGCAGTATTGCATATAAACTTGTATCTCTATTATCAGAAATAAACACAGGCATGCATAATACTTGTGCTTATGGCACTTTAATAGATGAACAGACGTTTTTGTTAAAGCAATGACAACAAAAATCCAAGCCATTCATAGATTCATTAGAAAGTAAAGGGCCTGTAGGAATTCTTAGGTACTACTACTGTTTCTCTAAGATTTAGTGACATGAAGAAGAGCTATACGCTGCATTTAGGATTTAAAGGAACACATCTTTATTTCAGGCCACACTTTGGGCTTGTTTGCAGTAAAACATTTGGATGTGTCACCCTTCAGGCGAAAATTTCATATATCCAGATGGAAAATGAAACTAATTTAAATTAACATTAACTAAGTTTAAAATAAACTAAGCTTAATTAAATTAGACTTTAACATAAGGTAAAATATCAACATGTATTAATTTCAGTTAATGATGGTTGAACAATGAACAATTCTTCTATTGAAAGATACAACTGTGATATTAATTACTTTACAGCAGGACAGTTTAGCTCTATGGGTCTGCTCCTACTGAAGTAAATTAGAATTTCTCCATTAATGAGAACAGAATTTTATTTAGAGTTATCTACGTGAGTGTCCTGTTTCAACTTTACTTTTTAATCTTCATATTCCTAGCCTGTATGCTAATCTGTATTTTTGGGTGGTTACTATTCTGTTAATATAGATTTATCCATTAATTTAAAAACAATGATCTTAATATTAAATCTAAAGCTACCTACTGTGGAGGGGAGAGTTGTGCAAATAACTAATTTTTTCAGTTCACTGTCAATTCTGAAAAGTAGTAATACGAAAAAGCCTTTGATTCAAACTGAAACTGACATTTTTCAGAATTTTTGGTGAATGAAAAGAGTCAAAAAATTCTGCTTGGATTGAATGAAACATTTTGTCCAACTGAAACTGAAGATTTCTTTTTGGGTGTTTTAAATCTTTTTAAATAAAAGCAAAGGAAACAAAGACCTAGATTCACAAAATGGTTGAGGAGCTTCTGCTGCCCATACACCCACTCGCCCAATAGATAGGGCACTGACCTGGGATGCGAGAGACCCACGTTCCAAGCCGCACTCTGGAGCAGGGACTTGAACCTAACTGCCCTTCCCCCTGCATGAATGTCCTAATCACAGGCTATCGGGTATTTTGGGTTGAGTCTCTCATCTCCCCTATTGTAGCTGTTTCAGTCATTAGAACAGGGACTGGAATGCAGGCGTCCGCCATCCGGTGAGTGTCCTAATCACTGGGCTATAAAGTCATTGTGACTTTCTCTGGTCCAAAGACTATTAAAATATTTATATAACAATTGAACAGCTTCAACAGTAGAGACAGGGAAAGACGTACACCAGAATAACGTAAAGCCTGATAATTAGGGCACCTACGTGGAAGGTAGACACATGGGTTTAGATCCCTGTTGAAGACCCAGGGACTCAAACTTGGGTCTCCCACGTCAGTGCCCTAACCTTGGGCCATTAGATATGGGGAGCAGCAGCACCACTGTTTTGTGAATGGTACCTAAATCCCCTTGTGACTCTAGCCCAAAAAGTCAAAACATTTCATTTTGACACTTTTTGATTTCTTTTCTTTGTTTTCAGGAAAACAATTCATTAAAGGTTTTGGTCGACCTAAATTTTCCTTTTTGCGGGGGGCAGGGGGGGAGGGAGTTTCAGCTAAAAAAATGTTGCCAGCCATATTTGGAGATGTCCTTCCCCAGCATTTTGATGGCTTGTCATTCCTGCATCTGAATAACTGCAAAGGCAGACACAGCACAAAGGAATATTAAAATCTGCATTAGCTAGCAGTGTGATTGATCATATGTTTGTCTACAGAGTCATAGTAATTTATGGTGTTCAAAGGCCTAATCACTACCAGAATTAAAAAAAAAAACACTCTCTAGATTTTAGACTCGCATGGAAGAAAAGCAAAAACAATTTACAAAAGACACAATGCAGTTACTGAAAAAGAGACATATAAACTAAACCATATGGGTAGCATATCTGGGTTGAGTAGCTTTGAAAAATCATGGATTTTCATATTTTTAAACCTGCATATAAAGGGCTCTAATTGTTTCTTGGATATCTGGTTCCTACACTTGCCCTTTAATATTACCTGGACATCCTCAGTGAAATTATGTCATTAATAGATCATATGTCACTGATATATATGTTATGCCTTTTGGGCCTGATTAAGGAGAGCATCCTTATTTAGAAAACGTACTTAGGCTCATGACAAAGGCCCATCAGTGGGACTTAAGCATGTGTGTAAAGTTAAACCTGTGCTTTCCTGAAGTGTGGCCTGTGTTACAAAATATATACGATGTTGTTCTATAAAGGGTTTATCAGAATCAGTCTGGCAGGTACATTACTTGTCAGTGGCAAACTTACAGGAGAGCTTTGCAGATCATCCCAAACATATATTCTGTACATTCCACATAGTTGATAGAAAACCTATTTTTTAATTATTATTTTTAAAATCACCTTACTATTTTGTTTCTTTGATCATCAATGACAAACTCCTTTAGTGCTATGAATCCAATGGCCCAGACCTTTGAAGGAAAGAAAAATATAATAGCAGCGAAGAGTCCTGTGGCACTTATAGACTAACAGACGTTTTGGAGCATGAGCTTGCATGCATGCATCCGACGAAGTGGGTATTCATCCACGAAAGCTCATGCTCCAAAACATCTGTTAGCCTATAAGGTGCCACAGGACTCTTTGCTGCTTTTACAGATGCAGACTAACACGGCTACCCCTCTGATACAAAAATATAATAAAATGTCAAATACCTATAAATTACCTAGATTTTCATGTATTTCTGTACATGAAAATCTAATTAATTCAAAGCCTTGAGACATCTTTAGGCTACAAACTGAATGCTGTGTCTCCTAGGGGAAAGATGTAAATCTCAGATGTCCAAAGGTATAAAGCAATTTATAAGGAATCTGGCAAGAATGAATAGAATAAGAAGAGATCTCTTGGACTTAATCTGTCGTTTCCTCTCTATAAAGGAGGAGGAGGAGAAGTATTTTAGGGAAAACTGTATTCCCCACCCCACCCCCCCTTTTTTGTGTCTGATTAGAAATTAACACGTTATAGGCAGCGGTGTTGTAGCTATGTTGGTCCCAGGATATTTGAGGGACAAGGTGGCTGAGGTGATTAGCTTTTATTGGACCAACTTCTTCATGACTAACCATCTATCTGTTTCTTTTCATTATATGATGGTTTTATTTTTTGTTAAAGTTTTGGCAGTTGAAACTGTGTTTAATCTGTAAAAAGGTTAGTAATATTTAATACTTCAATTTGTATGCTTGTGATTTTCTTTTGTTCCTAACAGTTCTATATTTAAAATTACAAGAGCTTCCAGGCAGAACTGTTTGGTTAGTAAAGTGATGAACTGACACCAGATTACAGAGCAGGGGGAAAAAAACATTACGCTAACAGCAGCCAACACCAGTTAGTGGTTTTCATCTGTTGCTGATCTAATTGATCTTGTTTCTATAACAGAAAGCAGTTTTCTGTGATTCATATGTCGTCTTATTGGAATGTATTCTACTCCCTTGTTTTTTAAGCTTCACTTACTCTGATTTTCCATTTTCTTAAAAGCCATCACTAACAATGTGCTCCTTTTCAAGCTGATATTAATCCAAAGAAGCCTCTGTCAGTCTGACTTAAAAAAAGAAATCAAATCTTCCCTGTTTGTCACAGAACAAAATTAATCTTTGAATTTAAATAATAAGAGAAGCAGACAGATTACCTAAATTCAGCTGTGCATTTCTTACACTTACTCCATACACTGAATTGTTGGTGCCCAGTGACATCAACCAGTTATTGGTTTTGATTCATACTTAACTTAAAGAGGTCGGAAGGAAAGGACTACTATAAGAATAAAATTGATAAGAAACAAACATAAACAGCTGTCATTCTAAACCATTATAGAAAGGAACTTGTTTTTCCATTAGAAATTTGCACACATTAGAGAAGATTCCTGCTAAAACATTTAAAGTCATCCACATATGTCTTCACATGTATTTCTGTTAATAGTAAAGGATTTTCATCCTCAACTAAAGAACGGTATAGAGACCCTAAGCAGTATACTGCTCCACAGAGTGATTCTGCTGACCTGTACTCTGTGAAAAGAGAATCATTGCATGCATGGTCTGTTGCACTGTTGCTCTTTGTATTGTGCTTAAATAAAATATTGTGTATAACAAATCTTTTCTCATCTTTTCCCAGAAAAAAAATAGCATGTAGCACCTGTTTGAATGTGTGCAGGTGTCCAATCTTACATCTCTCCTCACCCCTATAATCTCCTTTTGCCCTTGCAGAGGTAATCTATTATCATAATGGGAGACAAAGTAACATTTACAACCTAGAAAGCCTAATTGCCTCTTGGAGGGAAATGGGGGCTGGATATGGCTGAATATATTTTTTTCTTTTTTAAAATGTTGATACAGTGTCCCCTGAGGATTTTTCCTGTATGAGGTCAAATAACCTTGTTCCTTTGTTCACTCATCCCTGGCTCATTCTGAATGCTTGGGGCTATTTTCTGAGTATTCCATTTCATTTCCATTTAATACTTCCACCATTCTTGTTTTTTCTTTCATTTATCAATTCAGAATAAGTTTACATCTTGTGAGCAGAAAAAAACAGAGATGACTTCCATATACAATCTTGTAAAAGTCTTTTTGAAGAAAGTCCACAAAAACAAAACTTGAATGTATAAATAAGAATTATGAATATGAATTCAGCAGAGCACTTAAGTCCAAATCTAAGCACTTGCTTAAGTGCTTTTACTGAACTGGGGACTAGATACTGCAAAAAGATCAAACTCTGCCACTCTATAAGCTGTTCCCCTAAAATAAATGGCTTTCTCACAGAACAAGGAACATCTAGCACAAGGAAGGATGATTATATCCAGCCCGAAGTAATTATGCATTCATCTTTGGGTAGTGTCCTTAGGGGTACTTCAGGTATGCTCATACTTCTTGTACCTTTTAATCAGAGATGTTTGGTAATATTGCGTGTTGTTCAGCCTGCGCATGTGCCCTATGCTTCCTCATGTCCTGCTCCAAGGCTCTATAGGCCTGTGCGGGCAGTTCCTTCTCAACCATCTTGGGCTGAGACAGAGCGTTAGTCTGCCTTACTTTTGAAGTCTTTTAACCTGATTACCCTTCTTTAGTATGTTTTTTCTTTAGTTATTTTCTTCACTTTTTGTTTAGAGGGACTTTCTCTTGATCTCTTTCCCCTTTGAGGAGGGGGCCCTTCCCCTCTTAGATTCTGTTGCCTCAGCATATGCCGAGCTCTGCAAGCTTCAGGCAGTATGTCTCTTGCCGGGAGGCCATCCTGGTCAGCAACAGGCATTCCCTTTTTATCTGCTCCTTCGGAGAGTCTCATATCCCATAAAATGCTCTATCTGCTCCACTTTCAAGGACAGGGCAAGAAAAAATTCACAGCTAAAACTGAGACTTTTAATGATGGAGTGTTTCCTCCAAAGGGCCTGAGATCCAGGCCAGGAGATCTTTCCTGGACATTGGTTGCTGAGTGGACCCTGTGCCCGTCAACTTTCACATCCATCTGAGTGTACGTTGGGTAAATCCACAGAGAAGACTCATAGAAAATGGAGTCATTCTCCACAAAAAGAGTCCACCTCAAAAAGACCTTGATCCCCACAGAACTTGACCATTATGGGATGCCTTGTGTCCCACTCGGTATAGCTGAAGCTCCAGACACACTCAATACCAATCCCCTTTGTCACAACTTACCTATTTCACAAATGATTCCTGTGCTTTTCAGGAAGCTAGGATAACTTTATGTATCGAGTGCTTCCGTTCGGCCTTTTCTCTGCTCCAAAAGTGTTCTCAAAGGTGCTGGCAGTGGTTGCAGCTTACTTTCGGCATTGGAGGATAATTGTTTTTCCATACCTTAATGGCTGTCTAGTCAAAGGCTGATCTTACAGTAAGGATTTCGACACCATAAAGAGGATGAGATCTCTTTGCTGCAAGCTAGGGTTGCAGCTCAACATTGAGAAATTCATGTTGAGCCTTGCACAAAGAATAGAGTTTGTAGGAGCCTCCTTGATGCTATATCAGCCAGCGCTTTACCTTCTCCCTCCCCACCAGATTCTTGACATTAGCAAGTATTGTCTCAAAGATTCAAATCAGCCCACAGACCTCAATAAGAACTTATCTTCAAATGTTTGGACACACGGCAGCCTGCACCTTTGTGATGCCGTGTACAAAGCTGTCCCTTTGATGTTTCCAGTTTTATATTCCAAACGAACATAGCTTGAACCAGTTAGTGTTGGTCCCTCAACGGATATGAAACTCTCTCAATTGATGGAGGGCCCCCAGACAAGGGCTTCATGGGGATTCAAACTCCTCCTTCTATCAACATAATGATGACTGCATCCCTGCTGGGCTGGGGAGCACACCTAAGGACCTTCACTATCCAGGACAAATGGACTGTCCAAGATATGACTGCACGTTAATCTCTTTGAACTGAGGGAAGTCAGGATTGCCTGTATCCACCTCCTGTCTTTAATCAGGAACAAATCCATAAAGATTCTCATGGACAACATAGCTTGCATGTTCTGTATCAGCCAACAGGGAGGGGCCCAGTCCCCTTCCAGAGCTTTACTGCTTCAGTACAAAGGGAACTGGTGCATAGCCAATTGTCAGTTCTTATTTTGGCAACTTATCTTGTGGACATACAGAACAGGTTAGCAGACAACCTCAGCAGGGACGTCTCCCAGAGATGAATGAGAGTTGGATCCTCAGATTCTCAATCAAATGTTTTGGACTTGAGTGGTTCCAAAAATAGACCTCTTTGCCACTGTGGCCAACAAGAAATGCCAACACTTTTGCTCAAAGGGTTGGAGGGCTGTGTCCTCTTTCTTTGGGAGATGCCATGCTCATTTTGTGGACAAGAGGCCTTCTAGATGGCTTTCCCCCCATGCCCCTGATTCTGAAAGTGATCAACAAGATCAAGCATGACAAAGCCAGAATTATATTAATTATTCCCAACAGTGGCCTGGAGAGAGATGGTATCCTTATCTGATTCATCTAGCCATTTGTAAGGCAATCAGCCTTCCATTCATTCCTCACATTCTCTCCCAAATCACCAGCCATACTCTTCATCCCATTCTGAAGATACTTTGTCTTGAAGCTTGGGACTAGAATCGACCTGTTCTGAGGAGATACAACAGTTATTGAACAGCAGGAAAGATTCCATGAGATGTACATACCTCCACAAGTGGTGAGGATTCAGCCTGTGGCATGTCCAGAGGAGTGTTCCCACCTGTTCATTCTTCCCTCTTGATCATCCTTGACTACCTCCTAGAGCTAAAAAAACCCGAAAAACAACAGGATTTTCTTGGTTTATCAAGGTCCACTTGTCCATTCAGCAGTTGAGAGATTCTCAGTCTTCACCCATCTTACAGATTTTTTGGTGTCTATCACCTGCGTGTAGTATTGGAGAAATAGAGGCTCTGGTGGCAGGTCCTCCATTTAGAGTATTTTTCAAGAACAGGGTTTCATTATGTCCGCACCAAAAATTTTTATCTATGTGTCATCTGAGTTTCATATCAACCAGGTTATTCTCACTATAGGATTGGTTTTTGTTTGTTTGTTTTTTATTAAAGCCTCATTATTCCAGAGAAGAGCCCATTTTACACATTTTGGATGTTAGGAGGGTGTTAGCCTTTTATTTGGAAAGAACTAAGTTATTTGGGAAGTCACTCAGACTGTTCATGGCTGATCTAAAGATTGGTGATTTCTGCCCAGAGACACTTCAGGTGGATTTCTGATTATATCATATTATGCTATAAATCTCTAGATATATAGCCTCCTCCTAAGGTGATGGCCCATTCCATAAGAACTTCATCTACTTCAGCAGCATTATGCAAAAATGTTCCTATTCTGGACATTTGTAAGGCTGCCAGTTGGTCTTCCATGCACACCTTTTCCAAGCATTATGCAGTGATCCAGTCTTCTAAATCAGATGCTGCCACTGGAAATGCTGTGTTGTCTTCAATCTTGGACTTGGTCAGCTGAATGGGAGCACCCATAGAGGCACTACTCAAAGAAGAAAAAGAAGTTATTCACTTGTGCAGTAACTGGAGGTCTTCAAGATGTGTGTCCCCGTGGGCACTCTGCTATCCATCTTCCTTCCCCCTGTTTGAGAGTTTCCTCTGGGACTTCACGGTGGAGTCAGAACTGAGGGAGGTTCACTCACACACCCTTATATAGCCTTGGAGCGGGGCATGAGTACACATAGGGTTCATGCATAGGGCAAATGGGAACTACTACCAAAAATCTCCAGTTAAGGATGCAGTGGTATGAGCACACCTGAAGTGGAGCACCCAAAGGGGCAGACATCTTAAAGAACTCCAGTTTCTGCACAAGGTGAGTAATCTCTATTTTTAGTGGCATAAGAATATATGATCAACAATCACTGTATGAAGATCCTTTAAAAATCCAGTGGATCAAATAATTGAACATCAAAGCAAATTTCCAAATTACCTGAACAGTCATTTTTAAACAGATATACCAGAAAAATCTTTCTCATCGTCTTGGTCAAAGAAAATAAATTGTGTCTGATTGGTATATAGCCACAACTTTTCAATGAAACGAATGGAAGGGTTAAAGTCTAATGAGGAAAACTCCCCATCAAAGAATCATGAACACTTCCAAACTCATGTAAATATGAAAAAGAGTCAAGAAGTGAAGTAAAATGGAAACTAAGTATTGGCTCATCTTACCAAGGTCATGTTGGATTCTCCATCACTGACTATTTTTAAATCAAGTTTGGATGTTTTTCGAGAAGATCTGCTCTAGTTCAGACAGAAATAAATTCAGGGAAGTCCAGTGGCCTGTGTTTCACAAGAGGTCAGAGTAGATGATCACAATGGACCTTTCTGGCTTTATAATCTGAGAGTTATGGTGCAGGAAAAAGGAGCTGATTTATCAAGATTTTGGGCAACATTATAAATATAAAAGCCTAAAGTTAGCTTTCTAAAGACAAACCAAATTAAAAATAGCCTAGTTTTCATATGTGTTGAATGCTTACAGATCCTCTTGAAAGCTATAGGAATGTCAGGTTCTCAGGTTCTCTCTTACAAAAATCAGGCCACTTTTATTTAGGTGCCTAAATGTGGATTTAAGAACCTAACTTTAGGCATCATGTTTGAAAAATTTGGCCTAAGACATTAAACCTTTATTTAATTTTGTAAAATTTTTCAGTATCTGAAGGGGAGGATTAAAATCTTTCAGTGTGTTTAACATTAAAATAATCAAATCCACTACAGTAACTCATCGCTTAACATTGTAGTTATGTTCCTGAAAAATGCAACCTTAAGCGAAACAATGTTAAGCTAATCCAATTTCCCCATAAGAATTAATGTAAATAGGGGGGTTAGGTTCCAGGCACATTTTTTTCACCAGACAAAAAACTGTATTTGTGTGTGTGTGTGTGTGTGTATATATATATAATATACTGTGTGTACACACACATACAGTATAAGTTTTAAACAAACAATTTAATGCTGTACACAGCAATGATGATTGAAGCTTGGTTGAGGTGGTGAAGTTAGAGGGTAGGATATTTCTCAGGGAATGCTTTACTGCTAAATGATGAACTAGCATTTGGCTGAGCCCTCAAGGGTTAAAATGTTGTTGTTAATGTAGCCTAACACTCTACAAGGAAGCACAAATGGAGGGAGGGGAGACAGCATGGCAGACGGAGGGCGGGGAGACAGCATGGCAGACAGAGAGAGACACCCTATGTGTGTGGGGGAGAAAGAGAGAGAGATGCATTGCTCCTTTAAGTATGCTGACCCCACTTTAAGTACACTGCCTTTAAAAAAAATCAGGAAGTTGAGACAGCAGCTGCAGCCAGCAAGCTCTCTCCCTCCGAGCCCTGTTCTGTCCCCACCCTGCTTTATATGGAGAAGGGGTAAATAGGGGGCAGGAGTAAGGGGGAGGGGGACACCCTGACATTAGCCCCCCTCTTCACCCGTCCCCTGCATAGCAAGCAGGAGGCTCCCGGGAGCAGCTCCAAGGCAGAGGGCAGAAGCAGCACATGGCAGTGCGGGGAGGGACAGCTGAACTGCTGCCAACTGGTAGCCTGCTGGGCTGCTGCTGCACAGGGAACTTAGGGGAGCTGCCGGTCCACCCTGGTTCCAAGCCTCCACCAGCTAGCTGCAACGGGCTGCTCTTCCTGCAAGCAGTGGACAAAGCAGGCAGCTGCCAAACAGTGTTATAAGGGAGCATTGCACAACTTCAAACGAGCATCTTCCCTAATTGATCAGCAGTGTAACAACGAAACAGCATTAATCGGGATGACTTTAAGTGAGGAGTTATTGTATTTCTCCCCTTCTGATTATAGAATGTGTAGTCCTTACAACTGAAAGATAAAATTGAAGTGAGGTATGTAAGATATATCATTTAAAACAAATTCAAACCTGAAATGAAGCAAAATAATTTAAATTTACACTAGAACCCAAAGCCATCTGTTAAATTAAGTGAAAATTTGTGATTAAAAAACGTAACTGTGTTGTAGTTTATTTCATCCATCTGCACCCAATTATAAAAGAACTGCCAAATAAAGCTACCCACACGTGGTTAATTCCAAACTAATTCAGAAAGCTTGAAAACTTTCATAAACACATTTTGTACAGCTTCTGATCTCTGCAGGTTCCTGATAAGACCTGCATTAAGCCATGATCTCATTAATCTTGGCTCTCACATTTGAAACTAACAGGGATCCACTAACTGTGATCATTTGAGATCTTTCTCAGGTATGATACTGATGGAACTTACAAAAGAAATACATTCAGATCCATTTCTGTCATACAATGCCAGACTAGGAATTGTTGGAGAATTACTAAGGTCCTCTCTACACTATTTGTTATTTCACATCAGTGGGCTGTAAATTCTAGTCTGCACCAGTGTATTGTGCACTAACTGGCCCATATGGACCTTGCTGGCAAACACTAAAATTACGGTAATATAATGTGCGTTAATGAAGTAATGTTTGACATGGGACTACATTAACATGCTCTCGGGAAATTTTAGTGCACGTCAGCAGGATCCAGTTAGTGCCCGACAAACTGGTGCAGACTAATGCACCCTGTAGACAATCCGTATAACTTGCATCAACTTAGTGCTGTACAGGGTCTTATTAGATTCCTAATGTCACAGTTCACAGAGTCAGCTGAACCTTTGACCCTCTCTAGTCATTCTGAGTGGACCCACACAAGTGAAGGCCCTGTGCCATCACCCTCTCAGGATGGAATTCCATGAGTCTCCCACTCTTAGACCAGAACTCTAGGATACAAAACTGTTCCAGACATGATTGCTTAGCTGGTCTGACTGGGTTTGGAAGCTGATTCTAGTGGTAAATACAGTGACCTGAAACAACCTTTTCAAAACAATGCATTGTTTAATCACAACAGTAGACCAAAGTATAACAAGAGAAAAGGTGGTTTAAAACACAATAAAAGGTCTATATGCATCTCTTTCTTACCTATAGGCTTAGGTACACCTAGCTTATCCCAGACTCCCCAGCCTTTGGGCATTAGGGTTCAGTCTGCTCTCCAGCAGTTTCTGCCTCACTTTCTCTACTGTTCTTCAGGAACTTTTTATCCAACACAATGCTCTTTGTTCTATATCTCTACCCTCCTCCCCCGCTTACAAACTAGAGTCTTGAGCTCGACATGGTTGGAGATAAAACATCAAAACTGAATGACACCTGCATTGTCCTTTAACTACCAGTGTATGGGACTATCTGAAGCTATTGCCCCTGGCTTGTATTAACCCTTTGTAATCCTATAGCAAACATCACAATAATAAACAAACAGATGGAACATAAAATATTCAAAAAAATATGAAAGCCATACCTGTGTCCTTCATACCTAGGGCATTGAAATTGTCCTGTCAAACTCAAAGTAATACTAATATAGTATAATAAAAATTCTAATCACTAAATCTAATTACCAAAATTAGTAAATCACTTAAGAAAATTGTAAGTCCTATAATTTTATTACATTCAGTCAAATCAGAAGTTGCCATCTTGACAAGACTCATAGAGTTTAAGGTCAGAAGGGGCCATTATGATCATCAAGTTGATCTAGAGAAAGATAGAGAATGCAGAGCAGTAAGCACAGGAAGGCAGGGACTTCTGAGAATTTAATATGAAAGTGGTTTAAATATTGCTAATTAGATTTTATGTAAAACAAAATAATACATTCAGCTATCTATAATGGTTTAAATGCTGCCTCAGTCATACCTGGGTGATTTTGTTTAATTCAATAACATTAACCAAGGTGTAAATTATGTTGTAGTTTGGCCCAACATGTTTGTCTTCTCACATATGAAATGAACATTGCCATGTGGTTTGTAATATCAGCTATGGCTCATGTGCCTGTGTGTGCAAATGTAGTAGCTGATATTTCAAACTGTACATAAATATGCATCATACCGAATACCTGTGTATGGATATACACACTGTATACACATACCCAATCTGCCCTAGATATGTTTAATTTTAAAAGACTACATTAAAAGAATGTTATAGTTCCCAAGTCAAACACATGAAAGTTAGGAAATGCCACAATTGTGGTTGCCTGTGCACCTGCAATATTTTGCCTGTGTGCTGTCGAGGTTCAGCTGCATGTGGTATGCTGAAACAGGATGTTAGGTGGTGCATTCACAGGGCTAGTGGAATGTTGTGGGATTTTAACAGCGCAGCTTCCAGCAAGCTATACTAAGCAAAACACAGATCAGAAACTGCAGTTTTTGAATCAAGCTATAGCTTGGGCTAATCCAAATTGACTTTTATGTGCAAAAGGCACCTCCCTGTCCTCAGGGCTGTCAAGCTTCACATTCTTGTTGCAAACCAAGGAGGCATTAGAGCACTTCAAAATAAGTAAATAAATCAGGAAAAGTGTAAAAGTGTTTATAAGGGACATTTTGGGCAACTTAAATACGATGATCCTCGAGACAACTTTTCTTAGGGTAAGGGAATTCCAACCAGACTGGAATGCTACATTACAAACTGTCTGCATTTGTGTGTATATTTCTTATATAGTATATTCCCAACTCCCAACCTTGATGTTGTTTCCAGCTTAGAGAACAAGAAATCTGAAATGCTTCCCAAATCTCTCTCTCCCATGTGGTAAGGCTCAGCACTACCTAATGGATCTTTGTACCTTCCCAAAGCTTATTCCCTGTTTTTCACTCTTTATTCTGTACTAGAAGACCAACAAAAGGTTACTCCCTCTGATGAATGAAGTATTTCTCAAAATTGCATTTTGAAAACACGGTAGGATCTGCATAATTTTTTAAAGATATCTATTTTTTAAATTACTTCAAATATTAAATTAAAAAAACTAAAGTTCTGCAAAAATTGGAAACGGAGGTTACACTTGGCATATGTCCAAGCCATTATTTAGAGTTTTTTTGAATTATTAATTTTGTAGTTTGCAGTTTGTCTCACTTTTCTTTCTATTTTAAGTTAAAAGTGATTAGTACTTCTTAAATAAGAAATTGCTAAGCCAATTATGGTAAATCAAGCCACAGGCAAACTTTTTTTTTTTTTTTGGTAACACTATAGTCCAATTGTATGTTCTGTTTAATATCTTTTAAGCCACCCTTGGGTAGAACCTTGATGTAAAGAAACTGTTGAGTTAGACTTGGAACAGCCTTTTAAAAATAACTCTAATAAATAAACATTGTCTTGCTTGTGTTTTGCTCACAGGGACTGTCCCTTGTAAAATTGTGTGATTACATATTTGTAAAGTTTTTTCACATTAACTGCAATTCATCATATTTCATAAATATGAATTTCATTTTCAAGCATGTAAAAGCTTTTTTTAAATGAAAACTTCTGTTTTATTTTGTAGTTATGTCCTGTCATTTTAATGAAAATTGCTGAAATTATAGAAATCAACCTCTATCTGTAAAGTGCCAACGTATTAATTTATAGTGTATAAATAAATAATAGTAATATTCAGTAATAACAGAAATGGGACATTAGCAGCTGATGTAAAGAGCTGCACAGAGGAAGTCATTTTTGCAGTGCATAACAACAAGCTTTACTGGTCCAAAAAAACCCAAGGAACTATACTTTATATTCTTCAGTTCCATCTAGTGGCATATTATTGATTAACAGTATTGAGATATACAGATATTTTCCATTTTCTCACTCTATTTCTCTTTCCCTGTGTCTACCTGCCCTCCTTGGTGCTATCCTTGATCTGTCTTCCTGCAGCAGCTGCTTCTTGACAGTAGTCTGCTTTTCAGTACCCAAGATAGTTTCAGGCATCATCTGTGAAGACCCAGTCTCTCTTGCAATGTTGTATTGCTGACGTTGTCTACAGGAATCTTGTAGACTAAGGGCATGTCTACACTTCCGGAGTGATCGATCCAGCGGGGGTCAAGTTATCGTGTCTAGTGAAGACGCGATAAATCGAGCACCGAGCCCTCTCCCGTCGACTTTGGTACTCCACTGGAGTGAGAAGCGTAGGCAGAGTCGACGGGGGAGCGTCAGCAGTCAACCTACCACAGAGATGGACACCGCGGTAAGTAGCTCTAAGTACATCAACTTCAGCTACGCTATTTTCATAGCTGAAGTTGCATAACTGAAATCAACTTAGCTCACCGCCCCACCTCCCCTGTCCCCCCCCCCCCGCAGTGTAGACCAGGCCTAAGGGACAGACGGGAATCTTCATTATTAAGGTATGGAGCAGGACATTGCAAGAGAGTAGAAGAGCAGGTGGAGCTGGAAAGTGAGAGGCAGAGCAGAGAGACAGAAAGGGTAGGTAGGTGAGCCACACACTCACCACCCAACTGGAACTGTGAAAATGAGGACAAAACCACAGTTCTTGTGAAACTGACCAGCACTTCAGATGTGCACAAGATAAGCCAAATCCAGGACGCTTTAAAGTCAAAGGAAGTTTTGCTGTTTATTTCAATATCATCAGCCTCTGGCCTTTTGGGAACATAAGAATTCTGACAGGAGGGACCATCAAGCCTGGTATCCTGTCTTTGACAGGAGCGTCCTGTATGTTTCAGAGAGAGATTTTAAAGTCTATTAAAAAGCATTTGCTTTTATCTATTTAATTTTTTTCCTTTTGATTATCCTTTGTTCTTGTATTATTAAGGGAAAGTGTAATAGTAGTGTTTAACTACTTTGTGTGGTTGTGTGTGGTGTAAATAAATAAAATTCTCTCTATATAATTTCCTCTAACTCATCTTTGCAAATTAGTCCCAGGCCTGCATTTTTTCCAAGAGTAGCCATTTTGTCTGCTTCAGTTTTGGGTGTCCAATTTAAGATGCTTGGCAAGGCCCTGTTTTTTCAGAAAGCAGGTGATTAGCACTTATAAAAATCAGGATCCTTTTAGGTATTTCAAAGTGAGCACCCAAAAATTGAAGCATCCAAAAACAAGTCATTTTTTAAATTTAAGCCATAATAATCTGATTGATTTATCTAAAATCTCCCCTTATATGACAGACACCTTCAGAAAAATCAATTTGATTTAAGTGAGAGTGAATGAATATGTAAAGAAGAGAGCAAAGATAAGAAAAGAAATGTTAATGGTCAGAGAGTCTGGGTGAGAATTGAGAAGGAATAGTGGAAGTTTAGGCTTGGGTATAAAGAACAGCAGCAGCCTGACACGCTTGCAGTTCTGTTTTGTAAAAATACTTACTGTTTACATAAAATAAGGTAATGTAGATTAGCTTAGGAAATAAAACACTGCTGAAAATAGTTCAAATAAAATGTAAAACATTACAAAACATAATGCAATCCAGTTGCCTCCTAGGTTTTATCTCTGGCAATAGTATAAACATGCCTTTAGCTTCCATGTCCATTAAAAAAAAAAAAAAAAAAAAAAGCACAAAAAAACCCCCTAACATTTCCTTCTGAACAGTAGAGAGGAGAAATTTGCCCACGTTAACTAACATTTCAGATTCCTGCTGTTGTTACAGCACTTTTAACTAGTGCAGGCTGGGGATTAACCGCAGTCAGTTTGGACTTGTAGTTTGCTACTGGTTTTGATATTTTTTTTTCTCTTCTCTGTCATTTAGTTTCTTTCTACAATACCTCCTTTGGAGATCATATATGCCCAGTGTTGACAACGCTTGTGATTTTATTGCAAGTCTCATGATACTTGGTGGGTTTTTAAAGTTCCTAAATTCATATGAATACATGAGACTCTTTTGTTTGTTCATAAAAAAAAATTTCTAGCCCTCCTGGTTGTGGGAAAAAATCTTGAAAAAGGATCCAAATGCACCCTAACAGTTCAAAAAACAGAAGGTAAATAAAAGGAACCCTTTCTGTTATTTATTTTTAAATCTTATGATTTTTGAATTCTTGGGGTTGGCAATACTGCATACACAATGCAGGTGTTTATAACATTTAAGGGTTGTGATATAGATACAGTCAGAATAAAAGCACATTTTAAAAATAATGTGAAACTACTAGACCTGTCTGTCTAACATTAGTATAGATGCCATTGCTGTCAAAATGAATGGAAACAGCAGAAGTACTCAGTGAGCACTCTATTGCTGTCATTTCACATAGGCATTATTGGTCCCGTAATGCTTTTATTTCTTATCAGGTCAAAAAGGACCATAGTGACATGTAAGACACGCTGGGAATGAATGGTTCAATGATAACTGAGTGGTTTCATTGTAAGACCTATTAATCCTGCTGCTGGAAGTTGAAAATAATGTATTTAACAGTAGCTGGAGGTTCTTTGTAGCACATTGTTCACAAGCTTTTACTAATTCTGATTGAAAGAACCTTAGAATCATTTTTGATATAAATTCTATACAATGCATACTGTGTACTATATGCTGGATGAAAGTGCCTGCTCAGTTTTAACTATTACAATGTTTGTGAAAGAACACTCAACAAGCAGAATATGTAGCCATCTGCATATAGACCATAAATTTGGTAGTGATATATAATATGATAAATTGTAGAACCAT
The DNA here is from genome assembly GCF_003597395.2 of Chelonoidis abingdonii. NCBI lineage: Eukaryota > Metazoa > Chordata > Testudines > Testudinidae > Chelonoidis > Chelonoidis abingdonii. Next base: position 74,193,131 of record NC_133770.1, read on the forward strand.
GAGATAAATTGCATTCATCATGCACCATTGGCCAACCAACCCTCACTTTGCCCACTATACTTCTCCATATGGACTTCTTATAATGTTCCCTAATATCAGAACATCAGCTATTTAAAAAAAGAGTAAAATAACTGTTTTGTTCACCCCACAGATAAATTTTCCACCCAGCTTTATAGAAGTCCTGAACTATTGACCATTATAAGATTCAATAGCATGTGAACCCTAAAGAGCAGAAATGGGAGCTTTATTCTGTTAGAAAGTTGGGGACCCCATTTTCCAATGGTATAAGTCAAGACATTTGTTTCTGTTTCTGGTAGGTTGAGAGAGATGGACCTTAAAATTGCACCACTATGATTTATAGAGAAGCCATTTTAAATAATTTTTACAGGTTACTGAAAGATATTCATTATAATTTTACTCTCCCTCCAAGGCCTGTAAAGTGGGGATTTGGTAGTAAAATCGCTTGCCTTTACAACTTACACAAAGCTCTTCTTTAGAGGCAGAGATATAAGAAATTGTACCAATAAAAATTTAAAACTCTCTAAAACTTATCTAAAATAAATTGTTGGCAAAATATGTGAAGTATACAAGATAGATGATAGTATGGTGTGGTGTGGAGGTTTTATGGACAATCATTTGGGATGAGCTTTATAAACTAAAGTAACCTCTCCAGTCTTATGTGGATAAAATCTTTATGCTCTGTGTGTGTGTGTGTGTGTGTGTGTGTGTACACAAATACTCTTCTTTTTTTTGTGCTCACCTGTTTCAAACTGGAATTTCATTATTGATCTGTTCTATCTTTAAAACCTCGGTTTCTATCACACCTGCACCAGACTTGCCAATTGCTTGTTTTTCTTTGTTTTCAGTGAAAATCACAGGTGTTAGAACATTTTAAAATTGTTTGTGTATGAAATTTGACTTCTGTTTTGAAATGTGTAACTATTTGTTTGATGAATCATTGTTCCTCAGTACAATTTTTTATGTCTAATCTCACCTGATTGGAATGCCATACTTATAATTGTAATGTGACATCACTTCTGCACTACAGCAAAGCACTTAGCATCCAGATAACTTCATAATTACTTCTAATTTTCATGTTCTAACCTGCCACTTCATCTTTTTACCTTCAGTTTTCACTTTTCATTAAAAGAAGAAATATTTTATACATTATATGCATGGGGCCATCCTGTTTTCGGGATGTAGATGTTCAAAAGAGCTGCATCTTAGATGGGAATCACAGAGCATAGCTGCTGGGTCCCGATGATGGCTGTCCCAAAACCCTCTGGTTTTATGTTCCATGGACCTTTTGCGGTGTCTCAAGCTGCACAAGGCATTCCATTAAAGGTTCAGAAATCCAGGGTACCAGTCCATGTGCTTTGGCGCATACCTTCCAGAGTTGATAGACTCTGCTGGTTAGATTGCTTGTGTTCCTGGCACAAATAATGTGAATGGGCAGCTCTGTAGGGATTTGGTGGCCACTCTATTTTGGCCAATATACAGATGCAAATTTATGCTGGAAAGCATTTTAGTAAGGAGGTTATTGGGGTGGGATGGGGAGGTTGTTTATCCTGATCCTATTTAAAGGTATCACAAGAAAGAGGAAGAAGTAGCTGCTGTCAATATTGTTTTAGAGAAAATGAGCAAGGTCCTCGGTGTAGGGAGAGGGGGAAGTAGGGAGAAAGTTTCAGAGAAGTTGAAGGTGGAGAAGCCTCAGCAGCGGTGAACGCAGGAGAGCTGATCAGTGAAAATGAAGGAAGACAGGTAAGGTAAGGATGACAGAACTAGCTGGAGGAACTTGACATAGAAAAGCCAAGTCTTCAAAAGTGCTCTGTGCACAGCACCGTGGGAGCAGGATTGGAGATGGGTAATGCAGATGGCTGAGTTTAAATTGGAGATTAGAAATGAAGACACGGTAGCATAAAAATAATCAAATATACAGAAAAGGAAAGAGTTGAAACATGGACAATAGAGTTAAAGGGTATGTGAGTGAGAGAAGGAAGGGAGAGACACAGAATGGGTGACAAGAATATAGGGTTTTTAAGATTGAGCCCTGCAGTGCTAGATATGGGGAATTAAGAAGAGGGCAAAAGTTAAGAGGCAGAAGACAATGCATAAGGGAGTGATGGTGGGAATATGAAAAGAGGAGGATTCAAAACCCTTTACTGTCCTTGGTCTCGGAGGCAAACAGAACATGGAGGGAATAAAAGCAGAATTCTAGATCTAGTTCAGGTAATACTGAGGCTGCAGCAAGGCTTGTTGTTGCCCTGGTGAGTTTGTATATGAGATTTTTCACTGTAGTAGTTCTCTGTGTTAGCAATGTATATCCAGAACCATTCAGCTACTTCAAGTGAAAATCTGAAATCTCATTTGTAGACCTCACTGTCATAAGGATCCAAATTTTTGATTAAAACTGCTTAACCCAGTGTAGCTTCTAATTGTGATCATTGTTCAATCTATATTTGTTTAATATTAAAAAGAGAAAATACATGAATTACTAAAGCCAGTATAATGAAATAATTAATCACCTTCTTTATATGTGGTTTTTGATCATTTGCTAAGTGGGTTAAATAGCCAAGATTGCCTCCCTTAATTTAGTTTGCATACTGAATACACAGGGTACACAATGGAATAAGTGAAAAATGCTATAGTAAGAAAACAAAATTTATTTTGTGATTTAACCCTAATCAACCATTGCTAATGTGCTGTAAAATTTCACTTAAGATAGATACAGACTCCCATTATTAAAGTTAATGGCCTCCAATTGTCTCATCTGCCTTATTCCAATATATTACCCATGCAGAATCCATAATTTAATTATCACCTGTTAATATTGGTTCTAAATTCATTTCGGTGCTTTTGGGCTAAAGTCTCAGTGATGAGCCAATTAAAAGCCATTATCTGGCTTCTCAAAGCATCAGACTTGTCGTTAGGCTCAACAGTACATTATTCTATTGGGACTTTCAAGATGGAACATGCTGCTCTCAGGCCTGTGGGGATTAGCTAAACAAAAGAAATTTTAAATGTGTTCTTCTGTGCAATGTTATAATTTTCAGATCTCTAGTTTTGTGATACATCATAGTTTTCTTCCTCTAAGCATATTTGCATATTTGAAAAAGTATAGTATGTGACTTAACTGAATTACAGAGACACTGGGTTTTTTTAATCCCAAAGGAAAAATTTAACTCAGAAATATACATGAAGTAGTAATTGCCAGGATCATGTTGGATATCATCTGTTTGAATGAATGTAGTGAAATATAAAATCCAGCACATCATAACCTTAGAGATTTGTAATGCGAAAATGAACAATTTGTGCAGATGTCATCAAAGGGATTTGAAAGGACAATAGCCACATTGTTTCAGTTTCATTACATTGTTCATTAACATGAAAGGCTGTTTTTCCTCTTATAATCTTGATGGCGTTTCAGATTGGGGGTACTTCTAATTCATCCAAATCTGCATTTTGTTACTGGCTGGTTTGGAAATTGTAAACTATGTACATCTGTAGTATTTGTGATTGGGAGTATGAGTGCATAATATAGAAAAATGTGTATACTTGATCTATAAAGCTGTAATGTTACTTTATATAGTTTTCACAGTTCCGTCACTCTGTATATGATGTAACAGGGCAGCAGAGTCTTGGGACCAGATTCTCTAGTTCACTAAGGCCACTTTGCTCTGCATAAACTGCACAAACTGGCCTTAAAGGGTATATGTACACTGCAATAAAAGATCTGTGGCACAGGTCTCAGAGCCCAAACTCCAGCCTGAACCCGAACATTGACACTGCAATTTTTAGTTCTGCTGCCTGAGCCCCCCCAAGCTCAAGTCAGCTGACCTGGACTCGATGCCGTGGGTTTCTTTTCGCAGTGTAGACCTATCCAAAGTGTCTGGAGAAGCCAGTGGAGTATCCCCCCTTTTTAGAGAAACTATGCCAATAGTGTAACCCCGGGCTGCCCCTGTGCAGCTCTAACTTGCTCTGGGACCATGTAACCTGGAATTAGGAAGCTACAGTTGATTCCCAGTAGCCTACCCTCTCAAGTGACTCAAGAATCAAACCCTAAGGGACTGTGCATGTGGATGCAGAGCTCCGTTGTTAAAGCATCCTGTTATTAGATGCTTGAAACTTGCATGAAGGTTACAATAGAATTATCTCTGATTCCACACTAGGAGTTAGGATTCAGTTAGCTCCAACTAAGATATAATTGAGGGAATGAAGATCTGGGCAGAGAGGTTCCACAGGAAAATAAGTAACAGACAAGCTTGTGGAGAAAACTTCAGCTGGTAAAATAATATCCAACTCATATATAGCTCTTTTCATCAGCAGATCTCAAAGCACTTTACAGAGGTGGTCAGAATATATAGGTGAGGAAACTGAGAGGTGAAGTAACTAACGCAAGGTCACTCAGCAGGCTGGTAGGAGAACTGGGAATGGAACCAAGGTCCTCTGAATCTAGTCCAGTTCTTTATCAGTAGGCTACAGTGGTATTTGTACTGGTATTTTAGTTATTAATTAAGCCAACCCACCCATGGGGGGGTAAGTTTAGACTATATACTAGTATTTTATAAGGAACAGAGTGGGAATTCTGCCTGCTTACAAATATGTATTAAAAAAAAATCTTTTTTGTTCAAAGGTGTTTCACCATGGTAGGCATATATTCTTTTGTTTAATAAGAAACAAAACAGGAAACTAGCACAGGCAAGAAAAGAGCACAGGCAAGAAAAGAGTGAACACGGATAAGAAATAAATATAACTGCAGTTATCAGAATCTACACAGTGATGACTACAAATGACCATCAGAACAAATATAACATGCTGCACTGTGCTTAAAATTACTGCTTTATGTGTTAAAGTCAATGGAAGTCTTGTCCAGCTGTAGAACTGGGCCCTATGATGTATAAGGATACCATGTGTTAAAAGATCATGATTACCTACGTATACCAGTGCGTATCATGGATAAAGTTTCATCTTGAATACTGTTTCTTTGCGTTTAATAGTTTGATTCAGATACCTGATTTTCTATAAGAAGAGTTTTTGTGGTTCAGTTCCTTTTTTAATGCTAGTTTTAAAATAAGGAGAAGGGAAATAAATGCCATAGATCAGAAGGGCTTTAAAATCTCATATATCAATGGATTACTTGTGATTTAACTATGTTTTAAGATTTTTTTAAAATACCTTTTAGAAATTTACTCCACAATATTTCTTTAAAAGTACTCTCTATGAAAGCATTTTAGCAGTACCAGGCATTCCACATTATAGATGGACAGTATGCTTTGTTCTATTTTGGGTAATATTCCAAATATGCCTTTGCTACATATACCACACTGCCCTGAAGCTGTGTGCATTGAATTTGTATTATGGAAGCACTGGCTGTGACCCATATTTAAGGCTGAGTTTTATTTTGCACCAAAAGCAGGAATTCTACTGTTTTGTTTCATATGAATATTACAGCATATCTTCCACAAACATACAGTCGTTACTCTTAGTATAGAATTAATTCTCTGTGAATGTACATTGAGCAAATCATTCAAGACAACTTTCTATTTCATTTTAGAATGTATGTTATCCATCATCTTTAAGCCTTACGTACTTGTGTTATCAATGGTTTTGGATCTTAAACAGTTCTAGTATATTTTTTAAGGCTCTTCAGTTCTACTTTAATGATTTGTTTGTATTTTAATAATAAATCCTTATTTCCAAGGAGTTTATGACTTTGCAATATAATGTTATCTCAGCTAAAATATAGGATCTCAAGAGGGAAGTAATTTCCCCCCAAAATTAAAACAAATCCATTTGCCCATTTTAAAGTTTTAACGACAATAATCACAAAAAACCAATACAAACAAAAACTTTTGCAAGCTCTTGTAATGTTAAAAGGCTTGTTAAATGAAAATCTGCATAATGTAGACTGAGTTCTTTTGGTATTTAAAAAAATGTAAACAGCTGACTTATCAAGGTTTAAAAAGCAGTTATTACATACAATATCGGACCAAGTTTATACTGATCTCCATCTCTTCTGAGGGGGAGCTTCCTGCCAGCCTGAATAAGTCTCAGGACACTAATGGTACATCTACACTGCAATAAAAAGCCTGCAGCACCAAGTCTCAGAGCCCAGATTAACTGAGTTGGGCTCATGGGGTGCTGCCATCTCTCTCTCTGTTGAATTGAAGGGGATTCCAGCTCAAGACTGCGGCTGTGTCTATATGGCTTGAGGAGAGAGGCTGTGTCTCTAGAAGGAAAATCCCAAGCAATTAAGACTTTGAAGGGTATTTATTGGCATCTTTTTTTAAAAGTGTTCTCAGTTAATATCCTATGCACTCCAGAGTATTAATTTTTGGATTATGTGAACCAGAGGGGAATGTGCAGTATCTGCTGTTTTCTGATATATTTATGATTTCATGTCAGTGATGGTACAGTCAGTAAGTTTTTTCCCACTGAAGATTTCTCCAGCATGAAAGTTGCATGTAAAGCAGAAGATAAGATGGATACATTTGATGAATGTTGGTTTCCAAAAGTGAAATTCTTTAGGGGAGATTTTCTTTAAACTGATGTAGAGAGAGCTTTTGGTTCATAAGATCTTGTATGCAGCTTTATTGTAGTTGATTAAGTATGGGGGGGGGATTATTGATTATGATAATGTGGCATTACTGCTTGTCATGTACCTCATAAGGAGGGTTTAATTAGATGTAAGGTTTCTTTTTCTGTCATTGTTAATTTGTTTAGAGACTTCTTTTAGTAAGATATAGTTAGTTAATGATAAAAGAAATGCCCAGAGGTAGTTGTCTTGTCCATTAGCATCATCACTTTTATAGGTTAAGATGACCTCTCTTTTATGTCTTAATTTTTCCTGGGGTGGTAGTTATTTTGAATACAGAGTCAGGCTTAAAAGCTAAAGATTCCCTTCAGAAGCAGGGCATCTGCTACTTGTGTTCTTTGGATATAGGCTTGTGACATCAAATATGATCTTTACTACACAAAGCACTTGATAGTTGCTGTGAATACCAAAAATATGACTGAGCAATAGTTGTTAGCTGAGATTTGGCAGTTTGCTATTATGAGGCATTAAAATAATTTGTAACAAATAGAGATTGCTGAAAATAGATTTCATGGCTATAAAAGCAACCGACTAGATACCGTGATAGTTCAAAAAGATGTGAATAGTCTCACAGAGTATCTGCAAATAACCTAATGGAGACCCTCAGAAGATCACTTGCTTTCACCTAAACCAATCAGCCCCATGGTATTGGAAAAGTTTAATCATCAAAATGCAGTAGTGATACTAATGACTCCTAAACGCCCAAGGAGATCATGGATCTTGTATTTAATACACAGATCTATAAACTAGTTTTTCAGGTTGTCTCTAAAACCAATATTCTACATCCAAATTCTCCACAATGAAAACTAAACGCTAGTGCTTTGGAAATTGCAAGGTCATGACATAAAAAGTAGTTCTCTCAGAATGTAGCCATCTGTCCATTCTTTCACCAAATACCATAGGTTGAATAAATAGGCCTCTGTGGATGCAACGTTTGGCAGTGGAGATGCCTGTTATCTGTTCCCTCCACCTGTTAACATATTGCTAATTAGGTCTGAGAATGAGGTGAAATGATTCATCCTAGCTGATCTGTTAGTGTCTTTAGTAAATGCTCACACTAGTAAGAACCAATCCACTTGAGGAAGGAGAGGGAAAAAGGAGAAAGAGAGACATGTCTGTGAAATAGTACATTAAGATCTCTAGGTTTAGTTTTTTATTACTGTCTTCTAGAAAGTTCTTTATCCATAAATTCTTTGAATTCTCCTATGTGTATCCAAGACCAGTGATGGAGAAGCCACACCACTGCCATATCTTGGTGGTGGTGTTAAAAAATTTTTTTAGAAATCTTATAGAAATCACTGCATATTCTTGTCAATGTGACAAGGAGGAAAATACCAGTAATACAGAGCTGTATAGAAGGAATGACATAAAGGAAGTGTGAAAGTTTAACATGCACAGGAATGTGGTAAAGATAAATTTTAAAACATAAAATCATAAGGCAGAGGGTTAAATCTTGTAAATTATTGGTTTTGAAGTAAACAATTTATCGTATTATTTTTAGTATCCTTGTCCACTGCTGATCAAGGTAAATGCATTGCGGTGTAGTTAATAGAAAAGTAGCCACAAGAAAATTCACATGTGACAAACACATGCAACTATTTTAATTTACCTCATCAAAAAAACCCCAGGATGTTGTTATATCTTAAAAATCAAGAACCATTAGATATGGTACGCTACCATAACTCAAATTAATAACCTGGATAATTCAAATGTATGCCCCAACCTTCTGAAGGTTTACTCATGTGCTTAATTTTACACACTGTGAGCATGTGTAAATCTCTGAGTGATCAGGGCCTGTTCAGAGGAAGAAGGCAAGAGAAACTGGGATGAAAAAATTGGTACCACTTACCTAAATCATGGATGCTGACATTTTGCATTATTGAGAGATGTATTGGCAACTTGTTAGAAGCCTGACAGCTGCACTTTATTCATATATAAATGTTAACATATTATCAACAATAAACCCACATAATCTTTAATGTTTGCATGTGCTTCCTTTGTTTATCTTTTAAAATAGATTAATAGAAATTGGGGTGGAATTGAACTAGGTAATCATAAGAATAAGAAAGAAGACTACGGGCTCTTGCTTGCTGGCCTGTTAGAGCCATTTGTCTTTAATTAGACACATCTCCATGTCACTTATAGCGAATTAGGGTCTCAGCCATAGCCCAGAGAGAGCTGGGTCAGCTTCCTCCCGTTACCTCCTAGATCCATCCCTCCACTCTAAGGGCACCACTTGGAGCACGGATTACCCCACTTTCTGGGATATGGGGGATGAGAAAGAGTTGAGTCAGGCTGCCCTCAAACACACCCGTTGGATCCATCTGTCCATTTGCTAGCACACATTCATTATGATTCAGTGTTTAATTACATGGTCACATACAGGACTACTGTTTCATTCTCTGCACAGAAAGGATGCACAAGGGACCAGCATTAAGGTTGCACAAACAACCGTAAATCTGAATTTCCTAACTTTCAGTACTGTACTTGGCAATCTAAATAATGTTCTTTTAACATAAGGGCTTGGGGAGTTTTTCTTGGGGAAGTTGAATTTGTTTTGGGGGTTTTTTTGGTTTGTTTTGGAGTGGCATATGTATTACTGTATGCTGTGAGGTTCCTTCTTGGGGGTTCCCAATCCAACTCCTCTTCTGCCCTCATTGCCACAGCCTTAATGGTCAGTGTTTCAGGCCTTAAGGTCTGCAAATTCTCTATGGTTATGTCTACACTGCAATTAAAAACCCACGGCTGGCCCATGACAGCTGACTTGGGCTTGCTGAGCTCAAGCTGTGGGACTATTCAATTTCAATGTAGTCATCTGGGCTCTAGGACCCTGTGGGGTGGGAGAGTCCCAGAGCTTGGAACATATATACTGCAATTAAACAGCCTCACTGCCTGAGCCCCACGAGCCCAAGCCCACTGGCATGGGCCTGCCACAGGTGTCTAATTGCAGTGTAGATAGGGTTGCCAACACTCTAAGATTGGCTGGGAGTCTCCAGGAATTATGTCGTGGTGAAATCTCTAGGAATATATCCAACCAAAATTGGCAACCCTAAGTGTAGACATACCTTATGACTTTCCAGGAGCATCTCTTTTTGATCTACTGGGAAGTCCTGCAGGTGGTCCTTTTGTGAAACTCCTGCAACTCAGGTTAGGGGTGCTGCCAATGATCATGCCAGATGTACACATAATGGGCTGGTGTTTGCAAGGATCTACAAAACACCATTCACTGTATTTGATGCTGATCTACTTATACACAGATCACAAAGCAGCATCGACAAAACAAGTAACTTCAGTATTTGTCTCAGATATGAATGCTTGAATTTTACAGATACACCTCTACCTCAATATAAGGCCAACCAATATAACACGAATTCAGATATAACATGGTAAAGCAATGCTCCAGGGGGGCAGGTCTGCGGCTCCGGCGAATCAAATCAAGTTTGATATAATGCGATTTCACCTATAATGCGGTAAGATTTTTTGGTTCCCGAGGAGCGTTATATCAAGATAGAGGTGTATTACTTTTGTATTAAGCTAGAAGAAAAGGGAAGGAAGATGATTTATTGCTCGGCACTTGCATAATACAGAATGTGCTGTACTGTGTAAAAGGTTAGTGTAATTGCTTTAGTCGTCTGATATATAAATAGCTTGTTTAGGTGTGTAAATGTTTGTGCCTCACAGAATTTTAAAAAAAGGAGAAACGAGTTACAAATGAGTAACACTGAAATCTTCTGTTGTAAGAAATACAATCATTTTTCTTCCTCTTTGGAGGATTTGGAATCTCTGATAGAGATTGGTGAAAAGAACAATAAATTTGCCAAAAACAGCAATATTTGTTTCATTTGGCTAGTCAAATATTGCCTGAATAATAGATGCCAGACTCTGGTTGTCTGTCCCCTGTTGACTGCTGCTTGAGAAAAACAGCAGTGTTTATTGCTGTCAGCAGGGGGTTTGAACTGCATGGAGCCTGCTGAGTTCTTCTCCATCTGACTATATCAGGGTAGCAGAAAAATGTACCCTGCTACCTTGTGCTCTGCAAAAGAGAGGGGGAAGAGAAACCTCTCAGCTTGTCTTCCACCCCTTCCCTTGGGCATCTGTGACAGAGACTGAAAGAAAGAGGAGTCTTTCTATAACAACCCCCCTCTGGCCTGTGCAGCAGAGAGGGCTGCTAACGAGTTAATTGACAGGATTTCCTTATTTAAAAACAAACCAACCAAACCCAATTTGCTTTCTGGAATTTCAATCCTAAAAGACCACTGCTTCTGCAAGACAGAAGGATAGACATGCCTGGGAGAGCACCATGGGCAGATTAAGGCAATCTTGGGCTTCTTGAAGATCCAACCCCTATCTCATGGGCCCATTCTCCACCTAGAGTGTCAGTGAGGCCTCCTTGAGTCAGGGGCATCAGCATGAAGTCCCTTGCACCGCCTGGAGTGCTAGGATAGTCTCTCTCTCCTGTTGGGGGTAGCAAGGATCTTCTTGCCTCCCTAGAGTGGCAGGTATGACAGCAGAGAGAACCCAGCAGCTGGTGTATCTGCATGGATAAATGGACCAGGACTGCTGCATTTACCTCTGACCACGAACAGTCCTCTGCTGATGTACTGTTGGCAGGACACCCCAGAACTGGGGCCTTGAAGTTAACACCCCATTGAAAAAGTCTATTGTTTTAAGACTCTTTGCAGATTCACAGAGAGGTTACAAAAGCAGCAGAGAATCCTGTGGCACCTTATAGACTAACAGACGTTTTGGAGCGTGAGCTTTCGTGGGTGAATACCCACTTCGTCAGACGCAGGTAGTGGAAATTTCCAGGGGCAGGTATATATATGCTAGCAAGCAAGCTAGAGATAACGAGGTTAGTTCAGTCAGGGAGGGTGAGGCCCTGTTCTAGCAGTAGAGGTGTGAAAACCAAGGGAGGAGAAACTGGTTCTGTAATTGGCAAGCCATTCACAGTCTTTGTTGAGTCCAGAGCTGATAGTGTCAAATTTGCAAATGAACTGAAGCTCAGCAGTTTCTCTTTGAAGTCTGGTCCTGAAGTTTTTTTGCTGCAGGATAGCCACCTGCAGCAAAAAAGGTTACAACTTCAGTTAACGCTCAGCTCACATATTCAACCTTTTCTTTGCAAACATGAGGGCCAACCGTCCCCCTTTTTTTTTTTAAATGAAAGCTGAGAGTCTGATCTTATGATGTGACTCCAGGAACTGGGTCTCTAAAAGCAGGTCAATAGTGCCTATACCGTAATCTGGCCCTGTGACAAGTTCAGGGTGGGGGCAGCCAGTTGTCTTTGGGAAGGAGGGGATTCAAGAGAGAAGTTCTTATTCCCTTCCACCCTGTTGAGATTTTAACAAAATTATACTTCAGGAGAATTTTTTTCTCAGGCATCCTCCTCTTCATGCCAGAGACTAGAGCAGTTGATCCTGAGGAGTCAAATTACAATTCGAATACAAACATCAGCTGATTTGTTCACATCGGTAATTTCTGACAGCTAATAAAACACTGCCATAATGTTTATATTCCTCACACTATGTTGTTAATTAAAGAGCACAAATTGAAGGATTTCAGATAAGTAATGGAAGATGTATAAATATTTTAACTGGGTTTCTAACAAACCGGTCCTATTATATGATGTTCTATATGTTAATACCATAAGCAGAAGAGGACTGTGTATATAGAGAAGTCACAAAGAGCATAGGCATAGGAATAATATGGTGTTGTTTAACAAATCAAAAAATAATTCTCAGGTCTTCCCAGCTCCATTTGTTTGTGGCATGAAAACTAATACTGTCAGTAGACACATTACATTTAAGTAGTATTAATCTGATGAAGAAGTGCAAAAAACTTTCCCTTAACAATTAAATCTGGAATGAAGGACCTTCAATTTTAAAAAGGTTAAATTTAGAAAGTGGCCAATACTTTTACAGAATATTTTCTGGCTTCACTCCATGGTAAATTTTATATCTAGCTATATGCTGTTAGCTTTAAGGAAACAAATTTGTAGAATGTCACTAGGGTGGTTCAGCCAGAAACACTAACCTTTTTTTTTATTTAAATATTCCAAATAGCTATTTAACAACTACTAATTTGTTCATGTTATGAAAAGTGGAAATATTCCAAAACTGATTTAAAAATCTCTTAACATGAAACAGCGAGCAGGTGCTGGAGCTCTTACTGTGTAACAGTACGAGCTGCTCAGCTGCTATAGAAAGTCCTGGATTCTGTTGCGATACAGAAGGGGAATTTGAAATACTTTTAACTGCTTCAGAATTATGAAATGACTTGACCCGGCCTTCCCTTCTAAGCTTTTATCTGCAACCTTTTCTTTGTTCTTTACTGTACACAAGCTGATCTTCAGTTGCCCTCCTTCCATCTGCTCCTTGGTACCTCCCCAAACTGTTGGTTAATGGACTAGAAATTCTGTCTGTTATTAAAAGAGCTACACAGTAAGCAGTGGGGGGTGGGAAAAGGAATGAGAAGTTAGATTCTCGGGGTCAATGGGCACTTTGTTCTTCCACCTCTACCCATTTTCCTCAAGGTCAGCCATAATTTTGTTCCTGATATTTTTGTTGAGAGTCTGAGATATTTTTCAGGGCCCCTGTGTTTGAAATAATCCTGTGACTCAGTCAGAACTGCATTTAACCTTCGTGTAACTATACTGACTCCAAAATGGTTTTGGAAAACTCCCACAGCACTGTACAATCTCACTGGAATTTGTACTACTTTGTGTTTCACAGACCTGGAAGGGACCTCAAGAGATCATGTAGTCCAGTCCCCTGCACTCATGGCAGGGCTAAGTAGTATCTAGACAATTCCTGACAGGTATTTGTCTAACCTCCTCTTAAAAATCTCCAATGGTGGAGATTCCACAACCGTCCTAAGCAATTTATTCTAGTGCTTAACCACCCTGACAGTTAGGAAGTTTTTCCTAATGTCCAACTTAAACCTCCCTTGCTACAATTTAAGCCCATTTCTTCTTGTCCTATCTTCAGAGATTGTTAAGAACAATTCTTCTCCTTCTTCCTAGTAACAACCTTTCATGTACTTGAAAACTGTTATGTCCCCTCAGTCTTCTCTTTTCCAGCCTAAACAAACCCAATTTTTTCAATCTTCCCTCATAGGTCATGTTTTCTAGACCTTTAATCATTTTTGTTGCTCTTCTCTGGACTTTTTCTGATTTGTCCACATCTTTCCTGAAATGTGGCTCCCGGAACTGGACACAGTACTCCAGTTAAGGTCCAATCAGGGTTGAGTAGAGCATAAGAATTACTTCTCGTCTTTGCTTATAACACTCCTACTAATACATCCCAGAATGATATTCGCTTTTTTTTTTTTTAACAGTGTCACACTGTTGACTCATATTTAGCTTGTGGCCCACTATGACCCCCAGATCCCTTTCCACAGTACTTCTTCCTAGTAGCCCATTTTGTATGTATGTAACTAATTATTCCTTCCTAAATAGAGTATTTTGCATTTGTCCTTATTGAATTTCATCCTATTTGCTTCAGACCATTTCTCCAGTTTGTCCAGATGATTTTGAATTGTATCGGTTTGCTTCATCTGTTAGTGTAGAAGGAAAACTATCTGCAGGATACAATGTTTTAAAAAGATTAATATTCAGCAGTTTTGCAAAGAGGCATCAGCAGCGATTATCAAGGTCAGTTGCAAAAGGAAAGCAGGATTCCCCCCTTCCATTTCATAAATGAAAAGAGCACATTTGATTGGTAGTTCTTGTTTTGTTTCTGAACATTGTGTCTACAATATTAACATTCATACACAAACTAATTTTAAACATTGTTTATTACCCGTCTTACACTGATGAAAGCCCTAAAATTCAATATGTAGGCTGAAACTGCTTTTAATCTGCATGAATTTCTTAGGTATTGTAGGGACCATCATACAGTAATGTTTTAAAATAGGATTGCAAACTTAACTCTGAATTTCTTGGCCTTGATGGTTTAAGCCAGACCCTTAACTTTATTTTATCGATTTTTGTTGTTGTTCTCTGTTACTCTGTTGTTTAAGTTGTATTGAAGTTGCTTGGTTTATTTTATATATGATGTTGTATGAGTAAGGTGATTAACGCAGTATAAAATCTTGTTGTCCTGCAATTATCTGTATCATTTTGTGTTGCTATTTATGGATACTTGAGTCCAAATTCTAACCAAGTACGTCTTAAAAGAGTCCGTTCTGGGCAGAGAAAGTGCACATCATAGATTTCCTCCTGATTCTGGCTTCCCTACAAAATCAATGAAGAAACTACTCCTCAGGGCCTCTGCAACTCGAACATAGGAATTGCTGTGCTGTATCACACCTGAGGTCCATCTCGTCCAGTATGCTGTTCATGACAATAACCAATGTCAGATGCTTCAGAGGAAGGCGTACAAATTACACAGTGGGCAAATGCTGGATAATCTGCCCCCATGTACAATAAGACTTTTACAATAATTAGAGTTTGGCTTAAACCCTGAAGCGTAGGTTTTAGAACCAAGAATCCTGATGCCCTGCATCCGCTACTGTTTCACAAATACTTGTGTAACCCATTGGCAGTATGTGTCTTTCATCTGCCTGTATGGGCCGGTCAGCATAAAGGCTGACAGCATGCTTTCCCTCACTAATTACTTCTGTAGCTAAAGGCCCTACTTAATTCATGATATTGCGGATCGCGCAATTTTATGATTCCACTACAATTTTATCAGCTGGGCGGCTGACAGAGGAGCCCCAGCCACCTGCCTCCTGGCAGCTGAGGCTCCTGCTGTCAGCCCCAACCAGCTGGTGGGCAGGGTCTCACTGTCAGCCCGTGTATTAATGACTGTGATATAGCTGCATCAAAATGTCTGGTTATCAAAAAAATTAGCAGACAGAATATAATACTTGAGTGTTTATATTGTTCCAGTAATTTTTTCTTAAACAAATAGGTCTACTTTGGCTTTCCCAAATTACCGCAATTAATAAACTTCCATTATTACTTTTCCGCGATTTTCCCATGTCTTGTTCACAACTCAGCAGGAGCAACTATTTGACAATCATCCCACAATTCAGGTAGGGTCTGTCTTACCTATAGCTGAAGTGGAAGAGGTCTGTTTTTGGGATCTGAAGTTTGTAGTTCAAAACGCTCCTGATTTTCTGTCCAGGGGTGGGGAGGCGGGCGGTTGGAAAAAATATTCGTTAGTGTATGTATGTATACTATAGAGTTTGTGTAAGGAGCCGGTAGTAATTGTTGGAATTATTTTGTATTGAAAACTCATTATTTATAAATTAATTTGGATATTGTGTTAATAGTTTTATGTTTGCATTTTTATTATTTGTATTTTGTGAATAGGAGTTTTCCTTTAAGAATAGGACGTATAGACTGAAAACAAAGCTTGGGAGAATTTGTCTGTGTATATAAAGTGGGAAATCCTTCATGTGTAAGCTTCAGATAGACCAGAACTTCATTTAATAAACTTATTGTGAAAGCAATACTCATTCTCAGCATCAGCACTTATAAGGGACTGGATGCCTCCAGATACTGCTAATAAGTTATAGACCCTATCATCCAAGAATGTGCACGAGGGGGGCCAAGCAGGGGCAGCGACCAACTCTCCCACACCCCACCCCAAATCTGTGTGTTCCTGAAATCTGGTGAGGCAGAAAGCAGCAGGTAGGCTGCCGGCTGAGCTCCTCCTCCCCCTGCCCCTACAGAGGCAGCCTGCTGCTTCTCTTTCCCTGCTGTTGGAGTCCCACCTGTTGCCTCTGCCTCCAGCCCCTGACTCACCTCAGCAGGCATCTGCAAAGCAGGCAGCAGTGCGGGGCGCTCCAGCAGCAGGGAAGGAGAAGCAGCAGGCTGCAGCTGTAGGGGTGGGGAAGGACCTGCAGCCAGCTGCCCTGCCGCTTCCTCCTTGCCCTGGTTGCAGGGAGTGCCTGCTGCAGGGGGAGCTGCTGCCTCCTCGCTGCTGGGCATCCCTGTCAGAGGCATCCCAATAAATTGGGGGTGGGGTCATGCTAACCTTTCATTTGTGTATGTTTAACGTGCCCCTCCAAAAATATTCAAATTTAAATTTATGCGCACGCCCCTGCTTTCACCAGTTGGTCACCAGTTTGAATCCTGTTTAGCAGGGATTAAAAATTGTTCTCATCTATTGGATGTTTGGTAGTCACTCTGAGATGTTTGGTCCCAGTTCTACCTCTCATACTGCAAACTCACCACTATGCTTTGCACTAGATTATAAACTTGTGATGGCAGGAACTCTCTCTCTTACTATGTATTTGTACAGTATCTAGCACAAGGAGGCACCAGTCTCAGTTCCTCCAGTGAGAACTGCTGTGAGGCCCAAAATTGCCTCATTCAATACATGCTTGACAACATTGTGATTGTCACACACGCATATGAGGAGTGAGCAAGGAACATTCAAAAACCAGAAGACAGACCAAAAAGCATGATTTAATCTTTTTTAAAAAATAATCTCATTATTTTTGTGGGGTCTGATTTATGATTGTTGAACTTTTGGAGTTGGCAATGGTGTGTTTCTCATTTTAGAGGCTTTGATCATGAATGTTATGTAAATACAAAGTTAATTTTAATATCCAAGAATATTATTATTACTACCTTAATTTCTCCACATAGATTCTTTTTGCAGTATGTATCTTTCAGTCAACTATAACATTTTCCCCTTTTTCTCTTCTCTAAGATAAAAATATTTGTCTCCTAAAGGGAACTTAACTTTTTTTGTTTTTTGACCGGCTTTCATAGAATCATAGGGTTAGAAGGGACCGCAAGGGTCATCTAGTCTAAACCCCTGCCAAGTTGCAGGATTTGTTGTGCCTAAACCATCCAAGACAGATGGCTGTCCAACCTCCTTTTGAAAACTTGCAGTGAAGAAGCTTCCACAACCTCCCAAGGCAGTCTGTTCCATTGTCCTACTGTTCTTTACAATTAGGAAGTTTTCCCTGTGATTTAATCTAAATCTGCTATACTGTAGTTTGAACCCATTGCCTCTTGTCCTGTCCTCTGTGGCAAAAGAGAATAACTTTTCTCCATCTTTTTATGGCAGCCTTTCAAGTATCTGAAGACTGCTATCATGCCTCCTCTTAATCTCATCATTTCGAAACTAAACATACTCAGTTCCTTCAGCCTTTGCTCATATGGCTTGCATTCCATTCCTTTGATCATGTTTGCTGCTCGCCTCTGGATCCATTCCAGTTTCTCTACATCCTTTCTATAGATTGGTGACCAAAATTGGATGCAGTACTCCAGCTGAGGCCTAACCAGCACCAAATAGAGCAGTACTATCACCTCCCGTGACTTGCATGCTATGCCTCTCTTAATGCAACTTAAAATTGCATTTGCTTTTTTTGCAACATCGTTGCATTGCTGACTCATGTTGAGGTTGTGATCCACCACAGCTCCCAGATCCTTTCAGCAATGCTGCTGCCAAGCCAGTTTTCCCTCATTCTGTATTTGTGCATTTGGTATTTCTTTCCTAAGGGTAGCATCCAGGTATATTATGTTTGCTGCATTCCCCTTATCCACCAAATCTGTTTCCCTGTCAAAGAAGGAAATCAAGCGGGTTTGACATGATTTGTTCTTGGTAAATCCATGTTTGCTGCTAGTGACCACCCCTTCATCTGCCAGGTATTGCAAATTGAACCTTTTATACATTGCTCTAGAAACTTCCTAGGTATTGAAGTCAGGCTGATGGGTCTATAGTTTCCCACTCCTCCTTTTTCTCTTTTTTAAAAATGGGCATTACATTAGCTCTTCTCCACTTTTCCAGGACCTTTCCTGTTATCTATAAGTTTGTAAATATTATTCCCAGTGGCGCTGAGATTTCTTCAGCTAATTCTTTTGGTACCCTCAGTGAATAACATCCAGCCCCGCTGATTTGAATTCATTCAAATTGATCAGAAGCTCTCTGACATGTTCTTTAATTTTCCCAATCTGCATTCTTTCCTCTTTATTGTCTGTGGTAATGTCGAAAGTCATCCAGTCACATGTTGTTTTATTTTTTTAGAATACTGAAGCAAAGTAGGCATAGAGCAGCTCTGCCTTCCTATCATCTTCCATTACCAGCTCACCTTCTCCATTGAGCAACGGACTCACCGCATCCTTGATCTTTCTTTTTTGTCTGACATATTTGAAGAACCCCTTTCTGTTGTCTCTGACATTTCGTGTCAGCTATAACTCATTCTTGGCCTTGTCTTTCCTGATTTTGTCCCTATACACTCTTTGGTGACATGTCCCTGCTTCCATTTCCAGTATGTATCCCTTTTGGATTTTAGATAGCTAAAAAGTTACTTGTGCAGCCACATTGGCCTCCTGTGGCTCTTATCTTTTTTCTGCATCAGAATAGCTTGATGTTGAGCCTCTAGTATTGCATCTTTTAAGAACTGCTAGCCACCTTCGAATCCTTTTCTTCTTAATTCGTCTTTCCATGGGACCTTACCTATTTCTCTGAGTCGAGTGAAATCTGCCTTTCTGAAGCCCAGTGTCCTTGTTTTGCTGTTCCCATATCCTCCTTTCCATAGGATCTTGAATTCTATCAGATCATGATCACTTCCTCCCAAGTTGCTGACTACCTTCACGTTCACAACTAATTCATCCCCGTTGGTCAAAAGCAGATCCAAAATGGATGATCACCTAGTTGTTTCCTTAACTTGCTGAATCAGAAAGCTGTCCCCTAAGCATGCTAAGAATTTGCAGCATGTATTATGTTTTGCTGCAATAGTCTTCCAACAGATATCAGGGAAGTTAAAATCTCCCATTAATATTAGCTCGTGTGTTAACTAATCTTGTCACCTGCTTCCTCTTCCTGATTTAGTGGTCTATAATAGAGCTCCACCATAAGATTGCTACTGTTCTTTTCCCTTGTTATCCTCATCCAGGCCTGGTCTACACTACGCGTTTAAACCGATTTAATGCTGTACCCGTTCACACAATGAGGCCCTTTATAGCGATATAAAGGGCTCTTTAAATCGGTTTATGTACTCCTCCCCAACGAGAGGAGTAGTACTAAAATCAGTATTACCATATCGGATTAGGGTTAGTGTGGCCACAAATCGACCGTATTGGCCTCCGGGCGGTATCCCACAGTGCACCACTGTGACCGCTCTGGAAAGCAATCTGAACTTGGATACACTGGCCAGGTAGACAGGAAAAGCCCTGAGAACTTTTGAATTTCATTTCCTGTTTTCCCAGCATGGAGCTCTGATCAGCACGGGTGGCGATGCAGTCCCAAATCCAAAAAGAGCTCCAGCATGGACCGTATGGGAGATACTGGATCTGATCGCTGTATGGGGAGACAAATCTGTTCTATCTGAGCTCCGTTACAGAAGACGAAATGACAAAGCATTTGAAAAAAAATCTCCAGGCCATGATACGGAGTCCACAGCACAG